>NC_064860.1:1817500-2117500 GCF_024139225.1 Suncus etruscus
TGATCTCTAGACTGGAAGGCAGATGCCCAGACTTGGGGTTCAAGCTCTAGGAGAACTAGGGACATTAGAGAGCTGAGGTTGTGGACCTGTTTCTACTGCTTTGGCTGGTGGCTACATCTTCTGGTCTCCTTCCCATTCTTTCCTGTCCCTGTCCTGTGTCCCTCTCCTGGCCTTCACTGACTCTGTTCTGGTCCCTCTCCTGCAAGCCTGTAAGCCGAGCTGAATTAGTGAGCAGGATGGACCCACCCTGCCCCTGGCCCATACCCGCTCTTTGGGTGCATGGTGGCCTTTGAAGGTTCATTGCTGGCCTCGTTTCTGGTGCCCTGGCCTGACAGGTGAGTGAGCTCAGGCCAGTCTGTCAGAGGGACTTTCCCTATGTGCCTCAGTTTCTTGTCAAGACAAAGGCCTGGCAGTGACACTTTGCAGAGTCTTTAGAGAGGAGGGCACCAAGTGTTTGGACACTGAAAGGAAGTATCAGGCAGGGCTGTGGTGTGGACCACATCTTGTCCACAAGATGGGATGCTGCGCTGGGCAGGCAGGACCCTACGCTGGTTACCAGGGAGCAGCAGCATGACAACAGAATGTTCTGGAGCCGTCTGTTCCTGGAGGATATCTTGGAGCAGGGAGGCCTTGGGGTGACATTGGGAAAATTGAGGGAGAGAAAGGGGCTGAAGGGCACCTCATGGCAGACTGGGCGCAGAGAGGCTCCTAGGGGCACCAGGCCTGTGGGCAGCATCTTCGCTCTGCCCATACCAGAATGCATGCCGGAGCATGGAGGGACCTGGCAATGTACCTGGGACTGTCGGCATGCACAGATGCTATTTTTTGGGGTTGCATCCAGGCCTCAGAGATGGGCGATTCCTCGTTGGCACTACTGCTGTCCAGGTGGGTCCCCTGCACCCCGGGGCCCTGTGTTCCTCTCCTGTGTTTGACGGGCCAGGGCACGTTGCAGGAGGAGCCGGTGAATGTGTGAGCATGGACCCATGTGCTGCCAGCATGAGGTCCCCCATCCCCAAACCAGCCAGGTCTCTGTCTCTGAGCTGTACAGGGCCCTGGGCAGCCTTTAGGGTTTCCTGTGATAAAAGGCAACAAAGGGGGCTCTGGGCCCAGAAGACCTTCCTCTAGGTGGGCACCAGGTGGCGCCATGGGGCAGGGTCTTAAAAACATGGATTAATCCACTTCTGAAACCAGCTTGGGTCTCATGACTTCTGGTCTTCCTGGCAGTGGCGGGCTAGAAAGCCGTGAAGGGCTTGGCTGCCCAGTGTCTTGAATGCAGACCCCACATCCCGCACAGAGCCACAAGGCCCCAGCATCCTGCTGAGGGGCTGTGGTGAGGGGCCTCTCGATGGGACAGGCCTTCCCTCCCTTCCTGCCCGCCGTGAGCCCTGATTTCAGACCACAGAGCACCAGCCTTGGCCCTGGGACTGAGGGGAGAGACATGGCCCCTAGCACCTCGGCCCGAGGTCTGGCCGCATCATGGGCAGTGCATCATCCCGTCCTAGAATCGGGTCTCGGGGCGCTGGGTTTTGCATAGAACTTGTGGACTCCGAGCGAGGCTCCCAGAACTTGGCCGGTGCCTGTGCTTTGCTTTGACGGCAGTCGGCAGTCGGAGCAGCCGGAGTGGAGCGGCACAGGAAGGCGGATCCTGGGCCCTCCTGTAATTGAGGCTTCAAGCAAAAACACTGTTTATCGTTGTCGCTAATGCAGAGTAATGGGTGGGGTTGCAGCTTCAAACAGCACCGGGAGATCCGTCCTGGGAATTACAGCCTCTATCCTGCATTCTTTCAGGTTATCCTTTATTTTTGTCAAAATATCCCTCCCACAGAACATATATTTTGAGATTAAGAGGAGCCTTTTCTTTCCCCGGGAAGAAGAGTTCCCACCCCCCACCCCGGTCCCCCAACCAGACATCAGCTTCGGGAGGGTGTGGGCGGCCAGCATGGATGCCCCAGGAACCCCGTGGCCAGTCCTGGCCACCCTGAAAGAAGCAGCCCTGGAGGGGCTGGGCAGTCAGGGGAGGTGAGAAATCCCACACCCTGGCCAGATCATCTCCCTGTGTGGGACCCTGCTGAAGAGAGGGGAGTGGGGAACACCCATTCAGCGGCTCTGCCTTGGGCCAGGCAGCACTCTTGGGCCTGTACCTGAGACCCTCACCTAAGAGCTGCAACCATTATCTCCACACTAAGATGTACGTATAAGAATGTTCACACCCTGATACTTCTGTACCTCGATATCCACACCCTGACACCCACACCCCAGTCTCCCTGCACCCCCATATTGGCACTGACACCCGCACCCTGTGCTCCCAGCTGACAGGGCCTTCTAAGTGAGCTCTACTGTGCTTCATCTGCTTTACCTGGACTGTGGATCCCTGACCAGGAGGACACGTCTGACTCCTGAGTCTGACTGGTTCCCTCCAGTCAGCATCTGGCTGGTTTCTTTTCTTTCTGGTTTGTCCTGCCCTGTCCTGCTCCAAGCTGGCCAGGCACCCTGACACACCTAGCTGCAGGGGGAGGGGCTGCTGAGGGCCAGCTGGACAGTGATCAGGGGCCCTTCCTGGCCTCTCCCCACAGCCATCTGCACTTCACCAGGCACCACGTTGATGGTCAGCCATGCCCTCTCGAGGGTCTCGGGGGAGCCACCCACATGTCCTCACTGAGGCCCATCAGCTGCTGCACAGCCGCCCATTAATTGGATCCAGGCCCTTTGGCCTCTCTGCAGGAAGCACTTGAGGTATAATAATTTTCCCAAAGATGAGCTTTTTGTGCTCCCAGTCATTTTTCTCAGAGTCCCTGACACACTTTTTTGGTCCGGCAAGTACGCAGAAACATGTGTGGACACTAGGAAATACACTTTGGAGTAGCCTTCATGCCTCCCAGAAGGTGACACCCACAGAAACAGGTTAGGGTCTACCTGCAACATGACTTTGAACTCAGTCTGTGGCTTCCAGCCAGCTGTATCTCAGAGGCTCCATCTCAGCAGGTGACAGTCCTGTGAGGTCCCAGAATCCAGCTGCGTCCTGCAGCCTGGGGGCGGGGAGGGGGTCTGTGCCCATTGGAATGGGGCCCTTTCTGCATAGTGCCGGTGCTGGGGCACAGTGCGATGATACCCCTTACTGGTGACATGCCCAGGGTCCCAGCACCGACCACAGGTCTGAGACAAGCCTCTTAAACTCCATAGCTCCAACCCCCGTAAGTCCTGCCTGCTCGACTTAGCAGGAGCCGAGCTGCACTCAGGTGCCACACACTCTGCTGGGGAGCTCTTGGACAAGTGTATTGAGATAATTGTCCAATTATCTTTGAGCGTTTATCTGTTTAAATGAGACAAGCAGCAGCCTAACCTTGAAGTGGAGCAGGGCTCGAAGCTAATAGTAGCCAGACTCTCATCGAAGGTGATTGGGGTCTCCAAGTCGTGTTTCTACAATTAAGATATTAAGATGCGTTTAGAGAAGGTGTGGATCTTGGGGTTGCCAGCACCCACATGCAGTGCTGAAATAATGAGTGGTGTTGGCCCAGACGGTATTTGGAGACCACGGCCATGTGACCAGCAGCCTCTCGCTCATCCGTGGACCGGGTTGTCGAGGGAGTTCTCGAGCGGAGTTAGGATGCCTCACATGCACAGTGCTTCATTTTGCTGGGATGTGTGACTGCGCAGTAAAATTATTACTGACATGACAACTGGTGCGGAAAAATCACTTCAGCAGGGGCCTGAGTTCACAAGTCAGCCACCACATTGAGGTGCCGGCACGGGTCGCCATTGTTGCTTTGCTGGTGGCATCTGGGGTGGCAGTGAGGACGGGCAGTAGCAGCAGCAGCTTTACTTCATGGCTCCTCCCTCAGGTGGGAGTTTTTCTGTCCCTCCCCTCAGTGGTGATGAATCTTGTGAAGCTCGACGGATGTGTGACGGGGACCAGGAAGCGAGACTTGGACAGACCAGTTGGTGCCTTTCTCCACGTCATTGTAGGCTACACGGGGATCCTGGCTAGATGCTTATGCCAGCTCCCAGTGGGCTGCAGAGAAGAGGAGCAGAGAAATGTGTTGCTCTGAGATGCCCCCACATGGGGTGGTACCTGGTGCCCTCATGACCAGTGTCTCCCTGTGATGCAGCTTCACACTGCAGAGCAGAATATGCTGGTGGAAAGTGCTAGAAAAAGTGGGTCGGAGATTGGGAGAAGCCTCCTCTCTCTCTCTCTCTCTCTCTCTCTCTCTCTCTCTCTCTCTCTCTCTCTCTCTCTCTCTCTCTCTCTCTCCCCCCCTCTCCTTCCCTTTCTCTCTCTCTACCTGGCACTCAGGCTGGCACATTCACGCATTCATTCATTCAGTGTCTGAGGGTCTTCATAGACAGGGCTGACTCCTCTCTAGGTGCTCCTGGTACCTATGGACAGTGCCAGCTCCTCACCAGAGGAGAGGGGCAGGGAGCAGCTAGGCAGGGAGTGGCCACGAGCCCACGGTGTAGAGGTGCTTGGACAGCAGGGCAGGGAGCTGTGGGCAGGGGGAGGGGGAGGCTGCAGGCAGGGTGGGGTCTGAAACCGCATGGGGGGGGGGCGTCTGCTCCCAACCCCCACTCCGCTTGTCTGTTTCCTGTCAGTAACCTTTGCGTTCCAATATTAAGTTTTTCTCTCAGATAGCTACCCAACACTATTTAACACAGACTTCCTGTAGAGTTTGTAAAATTACCCTCCCTCACTGTCCTTCCACTCCCCCATCACCTCCACCTCCACCACCACCAACTCTCTCACCTCCTTCACCATCACCATCATCACTTCCATTACCATCATCTGACCCCTAGGACCCCCATCACCATATCACCATCATCCCGTCACCACCACCATCACCACCTTCACCCATCTCTACCACCACACCCAGCACCATGAAAACGGACCATAGGGCTCACACTGCAAACCAGAAAGACCCTGGAATCCAGGCACGGTGATGGCTACATGGGCAAGACTCGGGGGAAGAGAAGTCCTGGGGATAGCAATAGTGGGGTGTGACGCCAGGACCCAGGTCTTTTCTGTCGGCCTGGCTGGCACCCACACTTCAGGGTTTAGCTGGATGAGGGGGGAGTATCTGTGGGTGCCTCTGGCTCTGCGGATTCGGGGTGTTTTTCTCTGTTGCATAGGTGCTGCAGGCCCAAGTCACAGGGCAGAGCTGAGCGGCATGTGTCTCTTCAACCAGCGGCTGCTCCAGCCGTGGTGAGCCAAGTCCTGATCCCGGGGCTCTGCCCGACAGCTTACAATGTGTTGCCTCAATTGCAAACCTGGTCCCGGTAATCCCATCTCTCGGCACTCACTTCTCTGTAAGAGCCGATGACATCGTCTTGCCTTCACGAGGCCCTGATTAGTCGAGCTGCTCTGTGTGGCCCTTAATCTCGCTTCCTAAATTGGCTGGAACCGGCCCCTGCACATCACAGCTTCCAAAGTATCTGTCTTTCCTGCATGGAGCCACCTGATTGTACAGATGCACTTTGGCATCTCCAGGCTGGCCAGACTCTGAGACTCACAGCAGCACCTTCCCAGCCAGCAGACTCCAAAGACCAGAATACCCGCCCCACCCCACATACACACACACGGGGCCTTTCTGGTGTAGTTACATCAGAGCCTTCCTTGCTTGGAGCTTGGTTCCCTTCTCCACTCCAGAGGGTGAAACCAGAGCTGGAGGGGAAGGAGCCAGGAGCTTTTAGCTCCCCCTTCCCTGCCTCCATCTGCCCTTTCTCCTCCCTTCCTTCTACCCTTTTCTCCTCCTTTTCCTTCTGTTCCCTCCATCCCTCCCTTCCTCCTTCCTCCCTTCCCCCTTCTTCTGACCTTTCTTCCACCAACATGCATGGATACTCAGTACTTAGGACTTGGTACTTAGTGTGCATGGTTCCTGAGTATTTTCTTGGAGCCCCTGAGAACAGCTAAATTCAGGTGTGTCATGGTGAAAGTTTGGCCCTGGGGCTTTAAACACACACACACACACACACACACACAAACACAAACACAAACACACACTCATTCTGCTGAGAAGACATGGGTGGGGGCTGGGCAGGGGTGGAGCCCATGGGCACAGTCTGGCACTGAAGCTGCCATTGGGCCTTGGTGAAGACCTGCAGAGACGCTGGCACCATGTCTGGACTCACTGCATTATTGTGTGAACTAACTACACCATGGCGTGAACTATCTAGCACCATGAACTAACTCCCTTCCCTTGGCATCCCCACCAGTGTTCAGACCAGTGGAGACATGACTGATTGTAAGAATAAGGGGGGAGAGTGAGAGTGAGTGAGAGAGAGAGACATAGACAGAGACAGAGAGACACAGAGAGAGAGGCTTTGAACAGGAGGAGACAGACTCAGCAGCCACACTTAGAAATTTCATCACCTTTTCAGGCCTGTGATTCAGTGATTGCTTTCATTTGAAGAAGCGTAAAAGCGAGTCATCACTGTTATTCCCAATATCCCAAAGAGTAAGCCCAGCGCACAGGACAAGGGCTGAACTGATGATGGGCACCCCAGGTCTGGGCCAGGAGTTCTTTGTCCCATTATAGAACATGACCAGGGAGCCAGGAGTAAGACAGCAGCTCCCGAACATCTGCGTGTCTGCTTGCTGGTGTTGGGTGTTGGGTTCCTCACTCTGGGAAAGAAAAGCAATGTGCAGAGATGTGTGTGTGTGTGTGTGTGTGTGTGTGTGTGTGTGTGTGTCCATGGCCCAGAAGCCAGCACCTCGCAGGCAGGCCTTGGGCAGGCCCAGCTGCAGGGGCGGTGCCAGCCGTGCCTGGCCAATAGGCTGGCGGGTAATTAGCGAATGGCAAGGCATGCAGGTGTGCCAGGTGGGGTTTGGGAAAGGCTTTTGATCTCAACTGAGATGCTCTGGGGGTTTAACTTCTTAGACAAAAAGGGCATAAATAAATAATCAGGATTTTAAGGTTGGGACTTGCAAGCAACCTCTGAAATGTCTTAATGCACTGGTGGTGTTGGGGAGCCGGAGGAGCTGCCCCCAAGTTGGCAGAGGGGCGGCTGGGCACATCTCCTGCACACCAGGTACTGCTCACATTGCTTGTCTGTGTGGTCAAGGAACAGAGGGACAGTGGCTAGCACCTGGACAGATGCTGGGGGTCCCTGCATAGCCCTCATGCTGGTGGCCTGGGGCCCTATATCCCTGTAGTTCCCACTGTCCCATCCATCCTCCCTCCAGGTGGCACTACATGTCTGCTCTCTGGACACTCTAGCAGCACTGGGGCCTGTGGGCCTCAGCCACAGCTTCCAAGAGGGCATTGCTCCCCTGAGCGTGAGCAGAGACCCCTCAGCATGGCATGTGGTACATGTGGTTACAGGCCTCAGAAGACTCCACCTGCATTGCCAGGACCTCTGCCCAGGCTCCTTGACTTCCCCTTCCTGTACACAGGGATGGGGCTGGGGGGTCAGCGGGTGTCACCAGGCACCTATAGGTAGGGGCAAGAAGCAGCAGCACTGGGCAGGCAGGCTGGGGGGAATGGGGGATTAAATGGGAACAAGGGCTCAGGCTTTCCTCTGTGCCTCCAGCCTGTGAGGACAGAGATGGGACCCCAGGGAGGATCAAGGGGCCCCTGTGGGTGGAGGACCTTCTCCCTGGGGCCTCTTCAAGATTCCTTAGTAAACTTGGTGCAGAAAACAGGATAGATGAAGAGAACAGGAATATGGGCTGTGCCCTGGTGGCTGCTACTGCTGCCTCCACCTCTTTCACCTCTTCTCTTCCTCCTCCTCCTTCTCATCCTCCTCCTTTTCTTCTCTTCTCCTCCCTATCCTTTATTTTTTTCAAAAACGATAGTACAGTAGATAGGGCACTTGCCTTGCACAAGGCCAACCTAGGTTCGATCCCTGCATCTCAAGCACTGCCAGGAGGGATTGCTGAGTGCAGAGGCAGGAGCAACCCCAAAGTGTCACTGGGAGTGGCCCCCCAATTAAAGCAAAATCGTTAATTTTATTATTAAAAAAATCTAGAGAAGTAGGAAAAGTGAGAGAGGGAGAGAGGAGAGAAAGAGAGAGATGGAGAAGGATAGAGGGAGAGAAAGAGAGAGCGAGAGAGTGAGTGTGTGTCAAGGAGAACATGGGCTTCTCAAGGGAAAAAGCTGACTTGGTTATGGAGTGGAAGTGACCCTAGGTGATCTCCAAGTCACTGGAGAAGTGTCACCTGTTTGAGCCTCAGTCTCCTAGGTGCTAGTGATCAACAGGTGTGAGCTGATCAGACAGCTACAAGTAACTGCTCAGGGTGATGAGTCAGAGTTACAGGTGATCAGATCAGGGTTACAGGTGCCAGACCAGGGTAACAAGTGGTCAGGTCAGGGAGACAGGTGACAGGACAGTTACAGGTGACAGGTGAGCAGGTCAGGGTTACAAGTGACCATGTTTCCAGGTAAGCAAGTGTTAGGGTTATAGGTCACAGGTGATTAGAACATGGTCGACTGGAGAGAGGCCAAGACTTGCTCTGACCAGGACAGAGTTGACCTAGCTTGTTTGTCCAGGCTGTTTCTAAGCCTGACAGTCATGGTTGCTGTGCTCCCTTGTGATAGTGGCCTGGGGGTGTCTCCTGACCCCACCCACGCCTATAGCTGGGATGTGCAAGCAGCTCGTGGTTAGTTTGAGTCACCTCATGCATACTGTCCCCCTGGAATGTGGGGCCCACACGCAGTGACATCTGTCTCACTATGGAAGCTCAATGTCCTGGGCATCCTTTTCTGTTTGGGATGGTCTGTGTCAAGTCCCTTCTCCCAGGTCGTGTGGGACCTTGTGTCTTACTGCCTGGCCGTTTCCCCCTCTGCTGATCCAGCAGCAGTGATGTCACTTGGCACCACGCCAGCATCACGCACACTCCAGTCTATCTGTTTCCGTGATTCCCTGCAGTGTCTGGGCTCCCCCTTCTACTGCAAAGATGGGCTGTGGCCATTGGGGGACACTTGTGTCCCTTCCACTATGGTGGTCTCCTGGCCTCCCTATCTGGCAGCAGAGAGTCATCAGATGCAGAATGAGAGGAGCAGTCATGCTATGAGGAGCTGAAGCCCACAGATTCTCAGAGAGAGTGGCTGTCACCTGACTCCTGGGGTTGGTAGAGACATTGGGTCATGGCTGACTGTGACAATTCAGTAGGAAGAAGGCATCTCTGTTGGGGTTCTTCAGAGTGGGTAGGAAGGAGGGACAGTCACAGCCAGGTCCAGGTGTGGGGCGGAGTTAGTGACCACAGGGTGTGTGCATGGTGGGAACATGTGGGTCTTGACCACATGGTGGCGACATATGTGGGTAGTGACCACAGGGTGTGGCGATTGATCTGGGGCCTGGTACAGGCCTCAGGGCATGGGTATTGATCCTGGGAATGGATGCTGATACTGGGCATGGATATTGATTATAGGGCATGAATATTGATCCTGGGACTGGATATTGATTCCAGAAATAGATATTAATCACAGGACATGGATATTGAGCATAGGGTTTGGATATTGATCATAGAGCATGGGTAGTAACCAGAGTTTGGATATTGATCTGGGGGCATCGATACTGATCATAAAAATATATGTTGATCATAGGGTATGGCTATTGGTCATAGGGATGGATATTGATCCTGTTAATATTGATCACATGTCATGAATATTTATTGCAGGGTGTAGATATTGACCTAGCAATAGATATTGATCATGCAGTGTGGATATTGATTCCCCGTTCACACTTTCTGTTGCAGCCACCGTTCTCCCAGGAACTGTGGGTCTTGCTTGAATTCAACATTTGAGCTTCAGTTCCCACCAGTGTGTTGAAAGCGACCATTAAGGAAAGCTCTCTGCAGCTATGTCTGTGAGTCTCAGCTCGAGGACATCTGGTGGAACAGGGGTCTCTGTGCTTCTCTCTAGAGGTTCAGTGCTTGACAGGAGATGCTGCATTGGCTCGTCTGTTTGAAGCTGATTATGGGACATTTCTAGAGCTGTCCCTTAGAAATAGAGGCTCATAGGTGGCTCCAGAGAATTCTCCAGGCCCAACTGGGGGAGAGCAAGTGGGTGTCAAAAGGCAGGGGCTGACCCCACAGTGAGGGATATGGGTGGCACCATGGAAGTCACCCCCTTGGCTCTGCACACAGAGGTCTCAGCTTCTGGCCCAGACTGTGTAACTTACTCATTCTGTCTACACAGGGTTTGGAATGAGGAAGACAGAGCTGACCAAGGGGTGCAGGATGGAAGTGGAGCTTGTGCCATCCCCAGCCCTGGCACAGCAAGGGCACGAATCTGAATTGTTTTTGTTTGTTTTTGGGCCACACCCGGTGATGCTCAGGGATGACTCCTGGCTATGTGCTCAGAAGTCGCACCTGGCTTGGGGGACCATATGGGATGCTGGGGATCGAACCTCGAACCGTGGTCCATCCTAAGTTAGCACGTGCAGGGCAGATGCCTTACCACTTGTATCACCACTCTGGTCCTGAGAATCTGAATTTTTTTTTTTTTGGTTTTGGGGCCACACCCGTTTGACGCTCAAGGGTTCCTCCTGGCTATGCGCTCAGAAATCGCCCCTGGCTTGGGGGGACCATGCTGAGGGATCGAACCGCGGTCCGTCCTACATTAGCACTTGCAAGGCAGACACCTTACCTCTAGCGCCACCTTCCCGGCCCTGAGAATCTGAATTTTTGCCTCCTGAAAGGCACATCAGGGTTGTCCCTGTGCCCTGAGAGCAGATGGCAGCTAATACTTACCCAAAGCTCAATTTTTCTGAGTGTTTCATGTTCCCTGAGCATGGGGAGTGAGGTTTCACTTCAAAGGGGCTCAGCCAGTCGTGCCCCCCACCGCAGGCAAGCTGGTGTGGGTGTACACTAAACCTCGACAGACACTCGGCCAGTGAGTGACTTACAGGGAAGTGACTATAGAATTGTGAGGTAACTGTACCAGAAACCAGCCATCCTGTTTTGCCTTTGAACACTGCCAAACCTTCCTGGGCGCACAGAGATGGGGACCCTGTCTCAGTGCTGAGCTGCAAGTGCCTGCGGTTTGGGAGAGGTGGCAGCTGGTGGATGCTGCTCCTGTCCAGGGCTGCTGGGACATATGAGGTCTGAGGTATATTAGAGGGTGTCAGGGAGCCTGTGGGACATGGCAGGATGCTTCAGGATGCTTCAGCCCTCATCCCCCTAAGGAGACGCCCTGCTAGCCTGCTAGACCACTCTGTTCGGCTAGGCTTCTACCTGTGCTGTGTGTGCGCACCTCTGTGCTCAGTGCACAATCGTGTGACAATGCGTGTCCACATGCATGTGGCTGTGTGTGCGTATGTATGTCTGCTCAGGGTGCCCATGGCTGTTGCACGTGTCTATGCACGTGGCCTTTTGTACAGGTATAGATGTGTTTGTGTTCAGCTTGCATATGGTGCTAGGGACATGTTTGTGTGCCTGTGCTTGGGTGCTTGTGTGTACATGCAGATTGTCCAGCACCACAATGTGGTGGTGGATGTGGGACTGAGGGAGCTGATGCGTCCCCAGAGACCCCAACAACCAACTTCTGGTCTGCTGAGAAGATGAGACCCTCTGCTGGTCAGTAGATCCCAAACCTGCATTAGCAGCTGGTGCGTGGTTCTGAGGACAGTTGGAGTGGCCCATGTGGATGCTGTCACTTCTGTTCTGAATGGAACGCTGATAGCGAGGAGCCTGGTAGAACATAGTGCTATGTTTTCATGGGGCCTGGCAGGTGCCTCCGACCCTTTCACTGATCCCCTGTGGCTGCTTCCCTGGAGAACATCCTTGGTCCTCACCACGTCCTTGTTCTCCCTGGATGGGCGCCATGCCCTGCCCTGTCAGTGCCCACAAGGGTCACATACCTACTTCCTTTCAACCTCGAGCCCTGGGAAGCTATGGCCTTTCTTGTTCTGCTGGCTCCGAGCTGCACAAATTTTCCTGATTTTTTCCTCAGCTCGTGCCCAGTCCTGACCCTGAGAGAACCAAGTTACCCTAATGCAGAAACTCCATAAGAGATGGGCCCAAAGTCTGTGTGTGAGCTTGTGCCCTCTCACTGTCCCCACACACACACCCTCTAGACCCCTCATAGCCCTCATGTGTCCCCTCACATACCCCATCACATGTCCCTTTTGAGGCCACACTGGCATCTGCACACCGCAGTGAGTTCCACTGTCTCGGTTGCCCTTGGCAGTTGCCCTGAGATTTGGAGGCATTTGTGGTCCTACTGGCCCGCCCTCTCTACTCTGCTCCCAGGGGAAGTCTGATCTGTGGCACGCACCTTCTGGGCTGCCACGGTCTCTGTCCTGGGGTCCAACTGTCTGATTATTCCTGATCGCTCAGCATTTTCACCCGAGGAGCCTGTGGGGTCCAGGACAGGTGTGGACAGGCGTGCCAGCTGGCTCTTTGCCACCACTGTCCTGCTGGAGAGGCAGAATATGGAACCAGCTTCTGGGAGGGGGAACACCTGGGAGCTGGGCAGCCCGGAAGAGTTACGGGTGGACCTGTCCAGCTGCCCTCATGCCAGTGTGGACACTGAGTGGACAAAGTGTCCAATCCCGGGAGGGTAGTGCAGAGTGTAAAAACCATGGCAACCAGTACATGAACAGGGACATGGGTGTGTGTGTGGGAGGGGGGCTGGACCCTGTGTGGGTGGGGCATGAGCTCAATGTTAGGTCTACACTGGGACTAAGCACTAGTGAACCTGGGAATGCACATTGGGGTGGTCACTTGGTCTACATTGGCTGTGAGCATCCAGGGGCAGCATTCAGGGAATATTGGGGTGCTCACTCAGCCGGGGGTTTCCTTGCTCTGTCTATACCCAAGTTTTTCCTTTGTCTACTTCCTGCCCTGTGACCTGGACTCTGGCAGTTGGGGTGATCTTTGGAGTCCTGATAGGTGGCCTTGAACAATCGCGGGCTCCCCCCATTTCCTCCATCATGGAAAGGTGCTCAGGGTCTTTCTGGGACTCGGCCCAGATGTGCAGGGTCTAGGTCGAGCGTCTTACAGCCGGTCACTGATCATGTGTGGGAAGCACTTTTCAGGCTCTGATTCCACATTCACCCCATAGTTGAACCCCATATGGTGGGGCTGGGCAGGGGTGTCCTAGGACTGGGCAAGGGCAGGGGGAGTGGACGAAGGAGCAGAGACAGAGAGGGGCTCGGGTTCAGGCCCTGCTTCTTGCCCTTCCTCCTTCCACTAGTCCAGCCTGGCCTTCACTCCTCTTCGTGTAGGACCTGACCAGTCGGACAGGGGCTCCTACTGCCCCCACCTCCCATAGCCTGGGCAGAAGCAGGTGGCCTCCTGCACCTCAGCCCATAGGCCCTCTAAGCCTTAGTGCCCAAGGGGCCAAGTCTCAGGGTAGGGCCAGAAGGTCCCTGTGGGAGATGCCTCACCCCAGAGCCTACTGGTCCCTCTGTCCAGTCCTCCTGTGCTCTCCACTGGCCCCGTGGCCAGCCCTGCACAGCTTGCTCAGACCTGGAGAAAGAGGAGGAGAAAAAGCTGTGCAGGCTGTGCTGTGCTGAGAGGCGTTTCCATCATTAAACGTCAGACGGGTGCGAGTGGCTCTTTCAAAGGTTCCAGCACAATTAGAAGACAACTAATTTGCTCGTAACTCATTCTTGATTAAAGCCAGGTGTTCGCCCTGCTCAGTGGAGCTGCACCCAGACGGCCTGTGCCCCCCCACCCCCGGCACCTGGCTGAGGCCTCCTCCCTGCTCCCTGACGAGGGCAGCCACAGCACCCTGCAGCACCCAGTACCCCCTGCCCAGCCCGGCCTGGCCCGGCCCTTCCCTCCAGGCCACAGCACTGGGTGAGATGCAACCAGAGCCCAACCCAAACAGTCCCTTTAGCTGTGTGGACGATGACGGCTTTATGGCCCAGACCCCGGATGAGTAAACACCGTGTCCTGTGAGAGCCAGGCATGTCCCTGCTCATCGCCATGCCATAATTGTGGCGCGTCTTTCAAAGCCAGGCCAGAGTAATCGCTCACCGCAAGCCCGTGGCCCTGTTTTACATGGTGCTGCTCCACACTCTCCACCTGCCGAAATGAAAGATTCTTGGAGTATCACAGCATGTAAACCGTGTTTATGATGCCGGTGGAGAACTGCGCTTTCATCTCCACTGTGCTTTGATGTCGTGATAGAGGCTGAGTGACAGCCTGGCCCAGACACCAGAGATCTTATCTGCACGAAAGCCATGTAAATAGGTGGGGACCAGTTACAGCTGAGCACTGTGTCCTTTCACAACAACGTGTCCACTTTGGAGTGAAGGTGAAGATGCGAGAGTTTGTGGAGGACTTCCCCCTCAAGAGTGGGGCCCTTCCCTGGACAGAGCCACTCAACCCACTTCCTGACCCCCTCCCCCGTCTCTCCACCCTCATTCGGGGTTTGGGCCCAGGTGAAATGGTGCCTGAAAAATGGGTACTTAGAGTCTGGCCCAGTCTGCTTGCTAATGCCCAAGCAGCAGGCCTGACTGTGGCAGGGCCTGGGCCTAGCTTGTCCCTTCCAGCCCTGCCTGACCTTCAGTTCGCTCCGTCCAGACTCTGGTCAGCCAGTTGAGCTGTGTCAGGCAGGCCTTTTGGGACGCTCTGAATCTGGGGCGTTTGCATTTCCCTTCAAAGGGCTGGGGGACGTGGATGCGCCAAAGTAAGGCTTCGAGAGAGAAGTAAAAGAGGCTGAGTGAGCGAGTGAGCGAGTGAGCAAGTGATCCCCAGTGTCTGATTTTTCCTTTCTGGCTTTTTCCTTACCCTCTTTAGACTAGAATATGCCTGAACCCCTTTTGTTTGGAGCCAGAGTTGGTCAACGCTGCAGCTGGATTTCTGAAGGGGGTTGGGGCTTCCCTAGGACCCAGCCTCCCACTGCCCTCCCCTGCCCACCCCACCAAGACTTGCCGCACACCACCCTGGCCCTGTCCAAGTGGGCATCTGGGGCACACAGCCCTCGTTAGCAGGCTCAGGGGGCGTGGAGAGCCCTGGCCCCCTGTGATGAGGACCCGGGGGTGCTGATTGCTGCCCGCCCCCCTCACAATACCCCATCAGCGCTGATGGGCACAGATGAGCTAATGGGCCCACTTCAGGGGCGGCGCCCAAAGAGGCCTTTCAGGGTTGCATCTTGCTAATCAGCAGCACCCCTGGGCCCCTGCTGTGCCAGCGAAGAGCTGAGACACCCCAATCATGCTCCCAGCCTACCTCACCCCAGCAGGCAGCTCCCCCCCAGCCCCTCCATCGCGCATGCTCATGGGGACACAGGCGACCTGCAGGGAGGCCAGGCAGCTGCAGACAGGGGTGCAGACAGATCGACCAAAGGGGCCGCCCAGTGCGGGGGAGCTGTGCTGGGCATTCCCTGGTCAGTCACCCGTCTCTGGGTTCAGTCACCCCTGCCTCTGTGTGCTTGTGTGCCAGTGTACATGTGAGTCTGCATACATGCGTGTCTTCACGTGCATGTATGCCTATGTGTCTCTTTGTGCTTGTCTCTGTGTGTTTTTTGTGTCTGTCTGCAGGTGCATCTCGATGCATGCATGTCTGCCTGCTGTGCTGTGTGCATTTGTGTGTGATGTGTCCCAGGCACACAAGAACACCTGCAGAGCACATGTACAACACGCCCCATACAAGGTAGTGATACAAACGGTGCACACACATGTGACTGCACACACATGTGACACACACGTGAACACGAACATACGAATGCACACCTGTTCTTGCATGTACGGTGTGATTCTAGATGTGACATCCATGTTGGTGCCTGGACAGTTTCCATCTGTATGCTCATGTGACCTGCATGGGTTGTCTCTGTGGACGGTGTGCTGTGCCATGCATGTGTGTTGTCTGAACTGCGTGCACGTGCCTCTACAGGTGTGCCTTTTCACATATGCAGTGTCTGTGCTGTGGGACTCACGCCTCACCCCGTCTTCCTGCTCAGTCTTGTGGATTCAGGCTGCCTTACTCCATGTGGGCAAAGGGACTGGGCGGGTGTCATGCTGGCAGGAAGGGGCCTATGTGGTGCTGTGCGTGGGGTAGGACCTGAAGCTCAGCTGGGGGGCCGACTGACCACAGCCCCACTCGTCTCTGCTCCCCTAGACCCTGACTCCTGCATCTCCCAAGGCCACCACTGCTTATCCAGGCCTAGAGGCCTCGCCTGGTCCTGTCTATGCCCTTGGGCATAGACAGCCCCATGGGGGAGGTGGCAGCAGAGCAGCTGGGCTTGGCCTTCCCTCCCATTCTCTCCTCTCTCTTCCCCTCCCCTCCCTTTCCTATCCCCTCCCTTCTCCTCTCCTCCCTCTCTTCCTCTCTCCTCCCCTCCTTTCCCCTCCCCTCCCTTTCCCTCTGGAGACGAGGGTGTGCAGGAATGGGGCTGGGACAGGGCAGTGCAGGAATAGTCCCACCTCCCAAGTTTTTTTCTAGGACCCTGAGCTGCAAGCCCCAGTAATTCTGAGTTAAAGTTGAACCAGAAAGGAACAGATTAGATAAGTCCCGGTGCTGCCAGGGCCAATAGTTGCAGCTGGTTCCCCTTTTGACAGGGAGAGACTGGGTGGGCCCATGGCCAGGCTGAATGCAGGGGACAGAGGGGATGGCAGAATGACTGTGACTTCTCTTGTGCACACACACAGACAGGCACACAGAAAGACTCACAAGACACGCACACATGGCCACAGCATATAGACACACATATATATAGGCACAGATGCACACACACAGAAGGAAACACACAGAGACATAGACACTGATACCCACAGATACACAGATACTTGGACTGACATAGACACAGACAGACACACAATCACGATCTGTAATACCCCCCATATGCACATAGCCACACAATCCAGCTGTGTACAAAGACTTGGCAAGAAAGAAACATGTCCACAGGCAGGAAATGTCTCTCTGTGATGAACAGTGGTCCAGGTGAGAGAACAAGTGTGAACAAACTCCTGTGTGACAATTGTTGCCTCGTGGAAAGCAACAGCCACGACTCGGTGCATCATCAGGAAAGTTTAGACCAGTAAAACAGCTTCCTCAACAACACAAGAGCACAACTACACATGAAAACACTCAGCAGCAGCGTCACACCCGGAGGAGCCAAGCGGCACAGTCTGGCCCAGCAGTGCCCACAGAGAATGGCATTGGGATGGAAGTGCTTCCTGCACCCCCATATCTGTTGATGAGAAACAGTCAGGTGTGTACAGATGGGTGTGAAGATGGTTGAGCTGCAGTCCCCAGCCGACCCCAGACGTTGCTGATAAGCCCAGACTCCAAAGGTAAGGTGTCACCAACTGAGTCACACACTGCCTTGACGTCCTTGGTGCTTGTGAAGTTCATATTGGTGGTTAGAAAGAGCGGACAGGGATGAGGGCATCTTTCTCTCTGGTCCCAGTTCCATCCCCAGCACCTATGACTGTCGGAACTGGGAGTGACTCTTGAGTCCCGAACACAGAGCCCCTCCCATGGGCTGTGGCACCAGCTGTCGGGTCCCCACAACCCGGGAAGGTGCAAATGGGGAGCAGATGGTTCCAGGTAGTAGGTGGGTGGCACTGAGGGACCAGATGTACTGTTTGAGGTCCTGCAGATGCCCCAATGCCCACCGTGTGCCCAGCCCTGGGGAAGCTGTGCTGGGAAGGAGCCCTGGGGGCTGTGCCCTAACTATGGGCTGGCTGTGGTCTGATTGTGGCCTGCCCTGACGTTCGTCGGCCTGACTATGGCCTGTCCTGCCTGTCCTGCCTGCATGCCATTCTTTCGAAGGATCTCAGCAGCAAGCGAGCCGCCCTTCCACCTGGGCTATTTCCCTGAGTCACCTTGAGCACCGACCCTGTCCCCACAGAAGGTGCTGGAACCCACCCCAGAGTGTCTATTTTTAGTTGTTTTGTGACTCAGGGTCGACTTCATGGAAATGACATCACCTCGGCCCTGGCTTGGCAGCAGAAGGTTCAGGAACACGATTCCCCTTGATTGATGCGATGGGGGAGGAGAGCGGAGCCTCTTCCTGATTGATTTTCAATCAGCGCCGCCACCACATTAAGGCGCTGCTGGTGCTTCTCTGAGTAATTAGCGCAGCAGAGGCTGGCAGGGCCCAAAGGCCGCCGGGGAGCTGGGCTTCTGGAACAGGATCCTCCGGGCCCCCTGTGTGGATTCGTAGGGGGGCAGCTTAGGAACCTCACACCTTGGCACAGTGAGACCCAAAGTTCCAGCTCCACCCACCCATGGGTTCTGGGGAGGAAGTCCTCCATTTCTCTCCTGGACACTCAACCTTGCTGCATGGGGGGCCCAAGAGGGCTGGCTGGGCTGCTCCTCTTGGCCTGACACCTGGTGTCTAGCTCTGAGGCTCCAGGAGAAGGTCTGAGCCTTTGTCTTTGGGAGTCCTGCTGGGGTTTGCAGGTATGTATGTGAGATGCATGAGTCTTTGCAAACAGTCTTATACAACCACACATACCTGCACACTTACGCACACACCTGTATATACCTGCACACACCCACACACATCTTCTCAACTGTGCACACTCCTACAGACACCTGCATACATCCATACACACCCACCTACCTGTGCATACAGCTGCTCATTGGCGCATACACCCACACACACCTTCACATGTATGCACACACCTGCATACCTATGAACATCTGCACAGACCTCACAGTCTTGCACACACCTGAACATGATCACACACATCTGCACACACACATGTGCTCCTAGATACCTGCATACTTCTGCACTCACTTGTACCCTCTGCACACACAGGCACGTCCATCCACACACCCTGGCCACCCTTGCATGAACCTTTCTTCCCCTCACACCTGTGCACATGCTGGCACCCCCCCCCCCAGTCCTGTCCTCACATGCACACCCTTAATCACCCCCTGCACTTGTCCACATATTCGCACACGCTTGTATACTCTGAACAATCTCCCCCTGCACACACGTAGTTGTATACGCTTGCACACACAGTACAGGCCTGTACATATCTATATGCTATCAGATGCACTGTAAAATCACACGCACTCCCAGCTAGCCTTTGGGTGTTATTATCCGTCCCATCCTTGCCCTCAGCCAGAGCCCAGACACTGCCTCGGGCACCTGCAGGCATGGGTTCCTTGGCCCTCAGAGAGTCTGTCAAGACCAGGATTCCTCAGCATGGCTCCCGGACCCAGAATGCAAATGGCCAACTGCAAATCGAAACCTGCTTTTTCCTTTCCTCATCCTTCGCCTCGTCCTCATCCTCGTCCTCGTCCTCCTTCTTTCTTCTTCTTTTGACACATGGTGAGTGAATTTTCAGCCCTTCAACAAACTGGCCTTTATCAGGAAGAATGCCAAGTGGTCCTAGTTAGGGAGGAGCAGGCATTTCTCTGACATTCCTTAGATAGTCGGAACGGTCAGGGTGACGGTGATGTCATTTACGGGAAAACGCGGTGCAGGGCGGGAGAAGAGAGCTGCTTGAGACAGCCTGGGACAAAGCTGGCAGCTACACCATGGCCCCCAGCAGAGGTGTGTCCAGGACCAGGTCCTCGGTGCGGCCAGCCCGGTCCCCTCCAGACCATTGTCCTTCATTACCGGGAGCAGCCGCTGCTGACACGGGCGTTTCCCAGCCAAGAGTCCATTTAGGGAGCACTTAGCTCAGCTGCGCACTGCTGTGGGGGTGGGCAGGCTCAGATTGCAGCCGCCCCACAGTGCCCATAGTCTTCTGGGAAATTGTGAGCCAAGCTGCGAGTGTTAACCCGTGCCAGGGAGAGCGGGAGAGGTGATGCTCTCGACTGCACCCTCAAGAGTCGTCAGCCAGTGTGGGGAAGCCGCCCAGCTCACAGACAATGGGGGGGGCTGCTTCCAGCTGGCACATGCCCATCCTCGTGCAATGTCGGGGATCAGGGGTGGTGCTGGGACCATCTCATGGCAGAAGCCTGGAGCCTGGGGTAGGATCAGGGACTGCAGAGCAGTGCAGGGTTACTTGGTACTAGGTGCTCTGCAGACCATGAGAGGAAACGGGTAGGGAATGGCACATCCCGAGTGCCCCTACTGAAGGGCCTCTGGTGACCTTTGAACTGCAGCTTCAGGTCAGTGGCTGCGGCTAGGAGGGCCAAGTGCTTATCGGGGGACAGGGACTTTGAGACGGGTGGAGGGTATGTGGGATAGATGGAGGGTGTGTGTGACAGGAGGAAGGCATGAGGGAAGGTCTGATGGAGGGTGCGTGAGAAGGGCATGCAGGAAAGATAGGTCGAGGGTATTTAGGAAGGATAGATGGAGAGCGTGTAGAAAGGACAGGTGGAATGTACGAGTGGATCCCAGGCACTGGGACACAGTTACAGAGCAGTGGGACTCCCCAGAAAGTGGTGGGAGGTCAGAGGGCAGAGACAGGATGTGTTCACAGCTCTGGCTTTTGTACCTCCATGGACTCCTGTGTCCTTCCTCCTGGGGTGCTGCAAGGGGTTGAGTAGTTGCCATACACAGGTATCTATCTATGATGGGGACATGCCTCAACCTTGGCCGCACGGTAGGAAGGACTCGGGCTTCATTATTGGCACTCGTGAAACTGCCCCCAGCACTCTCTGGAGTGACCCCTGAGCACAGTATTTGCTAGACAAACGCATCTCAGCAGCCCACGGCCACGCAGACACTCTCGCTGCTCCTGTGGTAATGTGCAGTGCGGATGTGCAGATGGCCTGAGCCTGCCATAGGGCACCCTTTTGGGAAAGTATCCCCTGAGCCTGCTCCCTTTTAAGGGGACGCCCAGAAGTCCCCAGTGCTGCCTGCTGCAATAGGTGACATCAAGGGACACTCTGATACCAGAGACCCTCTAACATCCCACACTGTCAAGTGCCAAGGTAGAAACAGGAGGGACAGCGGAGCAGCTGCTACTGGGCTACTGCTAGTGCGGCTGGGCTTGTGGCTGAGGAGGGCTAAGTGGGTTTGAGTGTGGCAATGCTACTGACCATGACTTGACCACACCCTGACCACACTCTGATCATGCTATGACCACGATCTGAACTTGCTCCTGACCTTTCCCTGACTATGCCCTGACTTTGCCCGGACCCGACCACACTCTTGACCACATTCCTAACCATGTTCCCAGCCATGCGTTGACCTTGCTCCTAACAATAACCCCCACCAGAGTCCCTCCCCTTGCTCCCCACCATACTGAAGCCCCAGTGACAGGCCTACTGTTGAACACAGCCCAAAGCCCTGCATACACCAACTAGTAGGCAGGCTCCTGAATAATCCAGGGCATATTCAGGGACCTAACCCATGTAGTAAGGACCCCGCCAAGTGCCAACCATCCTGGGCCCAGAGCTTGGGAGGGGCTTGCCTTGTGCCTGGTCCCACCTGCCTCTCTGCAGGGTGCAGACACTGCGGCCTCCAGGTCCAGGCCATTGGCAGCTGGAAATGGGCCTGTAGACCCTGAATCCGGATTGTGTGTGTGTGTGTGTGTTGGGGGGGGGCACATCCATGCCACCTGCCTGGGCCAGACACAGTTAGAACTCAGATGCCTGAAGGGACCCAGAGCCCGAGTAGCTAGGGCTGCTCAGAGGCTGACAGGGGACCACCAGTATGAGAGACTTGGCCTGTGTGCAGAGAGGGCGGCAGAGAGGGGCAGGACAGGGAGTTGGGAGAGAGGGGAGGGCATGGCAGGGAGAGTGGAGGGGTGAGAAGAGGAAGAGAGAAGGGGAGAGTCAAGGAGGGACAAGGGACACTGGAGAGGTTGATAGGGAAGAAGAGATGGGAGAGAGAGAGAGAGGATAGGAGGGGATGGGGAAGGGAAAATTTGGTAAAAGAAGATCAGGGGAGTGGTAGGAGGAACTAAGGATAAAGAGATGGAGAGAGGAGGGACCAGGAGGAGAGATATTGGAGGGGGAGAGACAGGAGAAATAGGAGGGGTGAAGCATGAGAAGAGTTGGGGAGCAGGAGAGGTTGGCAGACTTGGCTGTTTCTCTTGCTGGAGGCAGAGAGGATGTTCAAGGAGTCAGTAAGAGACAAGAGAAAGAGAGATCCTGGGCAGAGTGTGGGTTGAGGGCAGCCGACTTAGCTGGGCTGCTGATACCAGGAAGACTTCTCCCTTTTGGTTTTGAGCCCAGCTCTTCAGTGCTCAAGGCTGACTCATGGCTCTGCGCTCCGGGCTGACTCCTGGTGGGGCTCACAGCAGATGTGCTCAGATCACGCTACACTGTGGGGGTTGACTGGCTCTGAGGTACAGACTGGCAGCCCTGCCCATCTGCCCAGGTTCTTGGAGGGCAGAGATCCAGTTCCCTCCCAGTGAGACAGAATAGTAGGGTGCTAGGTCAATGCTCGGGAAACACGGCTGGGCTCCATTTTAGCTTGGTGGGCACAATGCTCCACAGACTTGGATCTTGTATGTCTGTCAGCCAACACAGACATTGGCCATGGCTCTGGAGGTGGTAGCTCAAATCAAGACCTCACTTGGTCTAAGGCCCCTCCTGGAGGTTTTCGTGGGGTCACCAAGCTCAGAGCCCCAAAGCTTTGACTGAAGCTTAACATACACCGGAGCCAGGCTGTGTCACTCCCGTGGCCACGTGCTGTAGACGCTGCTGTGGCTTTTCTCCATCAAAATAGCAAATGCTGACCCTGTGGGCAAAGCATCCCAGCCAACTCACAGGTCATGTGTAGGCTATTTTCAAAATTGGGCCCTGCCAGGGACTTGGGACTAATGAATGCAGCCAGGCTATATTGATCGGGAAGTTCAGTTGATGGTGCACGGTTAATGATTAAATAAGCATTAATCAAGAATATTAAATATCGAGCAATTGCTAATTCATCGTATGATGCTATTTTAATTTAACATCAGAATTAATTTAATGCAAATCAAGTGTTTTTTTTATTATTGGCAAGTTTAGAGATAGATGAGGATAAATTTAGAAGCTCAATAGACTATTTTAGAAATGATGAGGTTTTCATATCAGATGAGCTAAACGCGAGGGTTCATCATTTCCAATGTTGCTTTACTCTGAAGTTAAGTTTTCTTGGTGGTGGGCCAGATTGGTTAGGGCTATCAGGCTCTGAAGCCTGCTGGTCATCAGGTCATCTCAGTGACTGGGCCACCTTAGCCCTTTAATTTATTTTGGTCTTGGGTCACATCTGGCTGGGTTCAGGGATTACCCTACTCTGACTCCAGAATCACTCCTGGGGTGCTTGGGGGGACCATCTGGGGTCCCATGAATCAATCCCAGATTGGTCACGTGCAAGGCAAGCACCTTATTGCTTGGCCCTTCTCAGTTGGTTTTGAGTAAAGGGCAGGCAGTGGTGGCCTAGCACCAATCTAGCATAGTACCAATGTGTCCAGTCAGTGTGTAGGTCAGTGTGTCTGGCCAATGTGTCTAGTCAGTGTATCTGGTCAGTGTGTCACTCCTCTTTGGTTGAAAGTTGGATCCCTGGAGAGATAGCAGAGCGGTGTTTGCTTTGCAATCAGCCGATCCAGGACCTAAGGTGGTTGGTTCAAATCCCGGTGTCCCATAGGGTACCCCATGCCTGCCAGGAGCTATTTCTGAGCAGACAGCCAGGAGTAACTCCTGAGCACCGCTGGGTGTGACCCAAAAAAAAAAAAAAAAAAAAAGAAAGAAAGTTGGATCCCTGCAGAACCCAGCGGGGGTGCATGTCTTCGGTGGGGTGAGTCTGAAGGTCTGAGACCATGGTCCGGGATGGCCACCATCCCCTTTGGGTTCTCACTGAGGTGCCCTTCCTGCCAGTGTCAGCCTCCACCTTCAGCGACGTTAGGCAAAGTGTCTGAGAATGTTGCTGTGGCTCCAGCACCCTCAGGCCGGCCTGTCTGTGTACTGACTGCCCTCAACCCATCCCAGCCCTGACCAGAGCCTGAGGGTGTAGCCCAGACATATCTGTGCAGAGGCCCCAGCAGGATGCTCAGAGCCCAGCATGGAGCCCTGGAGCAGCCGTTCTTAGCCATGCTCTTGTGCCTGGTGATCCTGCCTGCAGTTCCTGCCCCCTCTTCTGCCTGTAGTACTCTCACTCCCACCTACAGTGCATCCCATCCCCATATACAGTGCTCCCACACTGCAGTGCTTCCCAATTACACCCAGGCTGCTCTCCTTTCCTCACTTACAGTGCTCCTTACCCCCTACCCACCCACCCCATCTCCCAAACGCCCGCACTTCAGGAGGAGGCTGTGAGCCCCTGACCCTACTGATGACCTAATCTCACCCCACACGCTCCGTCTCCATAGCCCTTTAACATGTCATCTCAGCTGACTCTCCCACTGGAGTCCCCAGAGTGTGCCTGTTGCCCATGCTGAGCTGGTCCTGTGTGAGCTGCATCCCAATCAGTGAAGCACAGGACAGTCCAGCCTGACTGGGGGCGGGGGGCAGCCTGCACTCAATGCTTCTTTCTGGGCCTGTGTCCCCCAGACCTGTCCTGGTCTGCAGGAACTGACCTGAAGATGCAGGATGAGGGAAGCAGGCACAGGGCACTGGGGCCTTCAGAGACCAGCTTGGCTGGGTGACAGCACACAGCTGGATGGTACCAGGCTACGTGCTTAGGTGGGCAGGGCTAGCTGGGGTGTGTGGCAGCAACCAGGCCTTCAGCCTTCCTGTCACCCGAGCTCACCACTGAGGCCTTTGGCCTGGATATCTGTGTGTGCCACTTTGGGATCCCACCTGGCCTGGCTGTTTGGCCTTGGTGGGTTCAGGGCAGGGAAGGCCAATGGGCACCTGGAGGTTTCGGCCTTGTCTCTGGGCCCTGGAAAAGCCACGCTGGAAATACCCTTCGGTTCTGCAGGCAGTTAAGATGTTATCTCTGCTGGAAATCCTCATTACAGAGAGGAGTAATTTCAGCGAGACCATTAGCAGCCCGGAACGACCCATTAACTCTCTTCTGCTGCCCATCTTTCATCGGCCCAGCCTATCTGCATGCATCTGCCCAGCCGCCAGCGCATTTTCATAATAATAACATGTTGCTCTTGTCGAGGGCCTTTCATCGCTGAGCCCCGAGCACTGTGCAAACATTCATTAATTAAGCAGCACAGCCCTTTGAGGTAGGTAAGGTGCCGGTGTGCACAAGACAGTTCAAGTGGTTCTCTGGGCTCGCCTGCTCTTGAGCCCAAGCAGAAAGCCCCACAAGGGCTGCAGGAGGGAGTTCAGCTGAGCCTCACCGGAAAGATCCCCGAAAGCCTTCCTGCTGTTCCCATCTGCTCTTGGTTCGAACCTGATGTTGGAGGCCTGACACTGTACCCCACTTCCTGCTTGCTCCTGAGTAGAGACCCCAGGCCTGGCTCTGGGAGCCCATGGGTAGGGGTCTGGGAGGTGGCAGGGAGGGGCCTAGGGGTCACCCAACCCGGAGTCAGAGTGGCCCAGGGACCCTAGCAGAGGCCGGGATTAAGCTTTGCAGGGGTGAAATTAGATGAGGATAGGATGGGAATGTAGGTCTGGAACCACTAATGTCAGAGGCCTTGGAGCATAAGTGTCAGGGTAGACCTGTGTCTGCCCTGTCCCTGGACCCCAAAGCACTGTCCCCTAAGTCTCACATATCTGTGTGGTGGGTGCAGGACTCAGGTTCCCCCTGCCCTTCTCAAACCCTGCTCTAGATCACCAGGGCTGAGGGGTGGGACCAGGCACAGTGGGGGGGGGGAGGGAACCCTAAGGCTGGGGCATGTGGGGAGATTATGTCTCTTACATAATGCAGGGGTTGTGGGAGCTGTGGTGTGGATGTGTGATAAAGTGTCTCTGTGTTCATGTGAGTGTGTGAGAAAGTGATGGTGTGAGACTAAATGAGATGCACGTGAGCATCTGTGTATGTGAGAAAGTGCATGTGTGAATGTGTGTGGTGTGTGTATGGGAAATAGTGTAAGTGTGTCAATATTTGTGGTGTGTGTATGTAAAAGCTGTGTGTGTGTAGGAGAGAGAGAGGGAGAAGGAGGGAGGAGAGAGAGATTATGTATGTGGACAGGCCATGGGCCTACTAAGCAGCTGTGCCCTCCTGGGACCCTGCCCAGTGGCCCTCTCCAGGTGTCCACCTGTCCCTGCTGCTCATGTAGGTCCAAGAGCAGCACTTAGTGCTCGCCATGCTCTGGTCTCAGTGCTCCAAGGCAGGTTTGAGAAGCAGAGTCCAGGCTCGTGGCCTGCTCCCCTGTCAGTGTCATGGCCTCCCAGATCCTTTCCTGTGCCAGGCAAGACCCTCTGGTCTACCCCACCATGTCCCCGACTCCCCCAGCCCAACTGTGCCACCGAGTACCCTCACAGTGTCTGTCTCCACCTCCTCCTGGGGCCTGCCAGGGCCTGCACACCTGAGGGCAGTGACACTGTCACTGTAGGATCACAAGCCTACCTTGTGCGTTAGGGTTAGGGTTAGGGTTTGGCATGTAATCCCCTGGAGCTCCCAGGCTCTGAGCCTCAGCTGAGAGCTCATTTGCTGGGTGGAAATGAGGCGTTTCCCCCCTACCACCTGTGAATTGATATGGACGCTCGTGGTATCCATGGGGGCCAGAGGGTGCTTGGAGCCACAAAGCCTCGCTGAGATGCATGACTGAAGCGGAGGGAGGCACACCTGCCTTGGCCCATTGAGGGCACCCACCTTCTACAACACTTCAGTATGAAAGCCACAGACCCCCTCAAACCCACCCATGCCCAGCTTCGGCCAACGGCACCATCTCGGGGAGAAATGACATCTTTCACTTTACAGACCTGCACCCGGGGCCGTCCCTGTGGCCCCTAAGTCTCACATCTGGTGTGGTGGGTGCAGTATGCAAAGGGGTCCCGGAAGCCCCTAGGGCCTCAGGCTTTCCCACCTGGGCTCTTGGCCTCTGTCCCCACAGGTCAGGCCCCATTCCCAGGTCCGAGGATGCCCACATCCATCCGATTCCGACTCTCCTTGGAAACCTACAGATGCTGCTGAGGGACAGATGCCTCTAGATCAGGGGTCTTCAAACTGCGGCCCGCAGAGGAGTCTGATCCGGCCCGCCAGCAGTGAGCGCTGTTTGGTTGCCAAGATACCTGCCAGCATATACACTCAGTGTATATCCAAATATCAGGAACCACGCACTCAAAATGGTAACCATCTTTGGTAGCACTTATGCCTGTGAGCAGTCTTTTTCAAGAATGAAACATCTGAAATCTCCAACCAGATCAAGATTAACTGATGCCCACTAGCATCACTTGTTACGGCTGGCAGTGACAAATATGGAACCGGACATTGACCATCTCTTTAGCCAAAAGCAGGCCCACAGTTCCCATTGAAATACTGGTGCATGATCTGTTTATTTATAAATGGTTCTCATTTTATTTATATAAGATATGTGCAGTGTGAGTAGGAATTAGTAGCTCATATAGTCCGGCCCTCCAGCTCTCTAAGGGACCGTAATCCGGCCCCCACTTTAAAAAGTTTGAAGACCCCTGCTCTAGATCCGTCTCAGCTAGGACAGACTCATATATTCTTGTGCCTTCTGACCTGTAGGACTGGGACAGAGTGAACCTGAGGCCTGGAGGTACCCAGAGAGCCCCGACCCATCTCCAAGAGCTGGCTTTAGGTTCCCTGGGGCAGGAGTGGGGCACCCCGGGGTGGCCACAGCTCCCTCTCCCACACCTACCCAGCAGCCTCCAAGACACCTTCCCTTTGCTTTTTGCTTCAGAAGCGTCAGCCAGCTTTCGGGGCCTCTCACGGGTGTGTGAAAAGCCCCTTCGCTGTTCTCTGTTTGGTCCGGAAGCCAGCTCTGGCTGAGGCCCTGATGCCTCTTAGCTTCTCCCCGGCCCCAGGGAGCCCCCCCCCCCCCGCTTGTTCCTTGAGCTTTTGTTTGCTAAAGGGAGGCTGGGGCTTGGGTCAAAATTGGCACCTCTGTCTGAAATCTTAGACTCAGGGGCCAAGCCCGGCCTGCCACGCCTCTGAAGAGAAGGGCCCAGCTCTTGGCTTTGCTCTAATTGCAGCTCTTGTAATCCGGGATGCGAGCGCTTTTCTGATGGAAGACACAGGCTGGGAGACAAACCTTTTTGCAAATGAAGTGCCCTGCTAAGCTCCTGGGTGTTTTCACAAGCCTCCTGGGGAATGCAGAGGCCAGAGCTGCTGGGCTGGTGCGGAAGCTGTGCTTTGTCAAGCTGGACTCAGCTGCCCAGCTCCCAGGCTCCTTGTCAGGGATTAGCTGCACAATGGGGCCCACTTGGTCCAGGAGAGCCCCGGGACAAGCTTCTGCATGGAGACTGTGACACAGCAGCGGGCAAGGCTGGGGCGTGGGGGTGTTTCTCAGCTGAGTGTTTGGGACCACACTGGTAGGAGTGGATGTGGGAAGGGGCAGGGAAACCCCTGGTCCCCAACAAGAAGTGCAGTATACTGGAACTGGGGGTCAGGTGCCTGGTGAGGGCCACCCTGGCTGGAGCAATAAAACCATGATACTAGTCTGATGGCATGGCCAGTGGGTCACAGTGTGATGGCATGGTTGGTGAGTCACAGTTTGATGGCCTGGTCAGTGTGTCGAATCTGATGGCCTGGTTGGTGTGTAATATAGTCTGATAGCTTTTGTCTCCGCACGGATAACATTGATAGTCAGTGTATTGAGTCTGATGACACCTGCTGAGGTTATAATTCCTGATTCTATTCATGTTTGCTGGTTGCTGTTTTCAGAGACAAGGGTTCAGACCTGACAGGCAGGGGATGATGTGGCTCCAAGGGGTTGGGGTCTATGATTTGGAACTCTGCCATGCAAGGTCGAGGCACTGCCCTTGCTCCAGTCAGTGCATCAGAGGTGATGGTGCTGATGGAAGCTTAGAGCTGCTATCAGCCTGCATTTTGGGCCCAGGATACTTCCGTGAGCTGCAGAGTCAGTCCACAGGCCTGGAGTTGTGCCACTTGGTCACCTGCATGTTACTGGATGGACCAATCCCAGAGAATATGATCTGATTAAAACATGGTTTTGTGGACGCTTGAGCTTTTGCAGAGGAAGCCAGGTGGCAGCAGGGAACTCAGATAGCCTGAAGGCCTGAGCTGAGCAGAGCCTGAGGGACAGGGGCAGAGCCTAGGGGCTGGGTGGAGCCTGAGAGTTGGAGCAGACATTGCCGAACCTGGAGTTTATGGTTGGTAAGTGGGGTTTGTGGTTGGGTAGGTGAGGTTTGTAGTTGGGGGGGGGGGGTGGAGGAGTTTGTGATTGGGCTGGAGAGGTTTGTCCTTGGGGTGGGTGGAATTTGTGGTTGGGTTGGTAGAGTTTGTGGTTGCCTGGGTCGGTTTATGGCTGGAGTGGGTGGGATTGGCTGGGTGAAGTTTGGTAGAGTTGGATGGGCTTTGTAGTTGGGTGGGTTGGGTTTGTGGTGGAGTGGGTAGTTGGTGGGTAGAGCTTGTGGTTGGGTGGGTGGGATTTGGTAGAGTTAGATGGGTTTTGTGGTTGGGTGAGTGGGGTTTGTTGTTGGGTGAGTGGAGCTTGTGGTTCAGTGTGTGGGGTTTCTGGTGGGAAGGACGGAAGGGGGAACTGGTTAGAGTGTGGGGACTGTGGAACTGTGGTAGGCATGGAGCAAATCATGGACCACATTTGGCAAGAGGAAGAGTTCCTGGAGGAGAGCCTGGGACTCGGAGAGTAGGTGGGGAGAACCATGCAGAACCGAACTCTGCCCACTTCAGGGAGAGTCCCTATTCCAGGGTGCACATGGGTGACCAGGGGGTGAACCCCAGGCACTCAGCCCTTTGCAGGGCCTGTGCCAACCCTTAGGGCTGAGAAACCCCAGGACAAGACAGAGTAGGGTGGGTGTCCAGTTGTGCAGAACAAAGGTTGCTTTCCAGACAGCAGATGGACTGCAGTGAGGCGAGGGGTGAGGGGCTTGGGTAGGTTTCAGGCGCATGTTCTTTCTCTTTGCCCTGATTGAGGGCCCTACATGCAATCAAGCTCTCATTACTGTGTCGGTGTGCAGAGATGCAGTCTGTCCTGAGCAGCCTGGTGCGTGGCTGATTTGGAAATGAATTATGCTGATTGCTCTGACCCTGCTCCTCCATCATCACTGCTGGCCTTGTCTGTGGCTCTGATGCTAGAACTGCCCCTCCTCTGGGCAGAAATGATCACCCTGTGCCCATTGGGGACTCTGGCCCATGACCCAAGGCCCAGTTGGCTCCTGATGCTTTTTCCCCATGAGCCAGGGGTTCTGGATGCAAGTCAGGCCAAGGTCAGGCCTTGGTCCGGTCAAGGCTGATTTCTTTGTTTGTTTGTTTTCCAGCCACACCTGGCAGTGTTTGGGATTATTCCTGGCTTTGTGCTCAGGAATTACTCCTGGCAGGCTTGGGGGACTATATGGAATGCTGGGGATTGAGCTGGGGTTGGCTTCATACAAGGTAAATGCTTCCCAAGCCTGATTTTTGTTTGAAATTTTCTTGTCCGTATTGTGCTTGTGAGTACATCCCCTGCCTTTGCCTGCCAGAGGGACCAGGTGAGGTAAAGTGGACATCTTGCTTCCATCCTAGTTTCCAATGCACCAACTGGCACGTTGAGAGGAAAAGGCCAGTGGGCATGTGTGAAGCTGGACGTTCCTAACTGGTATCCCTGTGGAAACTGGGGGAGGTGCTGAGAGCATTCACCCCTGGGTGTCTGCTCATGGCCCAGGAAGCAACAGTGAGCAGGACCCTCGCAGGTGGATAGGGCTGTGGGGAAGCAAAACTCAGCCTTTCTTGTGAGGGACTACTGGGAAGAACAGCCAGCGAGGGGGTCTGCCTGTCTGTACTCCACCTTGGTCCTGTTCCCCAACAGTTTGTCCTGCCCCGTACTCTACCCTGCCAGTCTCTGTCCTGCCACCCAGGCCCTGTTCTCTCACTGCTCTCTGTTCAGCTGTGTTAAGGGGCAGTTGGACCCACTGGAGAGGGCCAGGTCAGTGTGGAGCCATTGTGGTCTCCCATGTGCTGTCAGGCTTGTTCCTATATTCTGAGTCCCCCCAAGGGGATATGGTCAGCTACCCTCCCTGCCCACTGTAGGTCCAGTAGGGCATATTGGCATGTTAATTCGTCTATCTGTCCACATACCAAACTCAGCTGCCCCGAGTCTCAAGTAGAACAAATCCCTGTAACTTGGAGCTGTCTCTGGCAGTTCCTAGATGCTTCCCCAGGCCTGTGTGCAAACACGGGTTCAGGGCATCAGTTCTTGCCCCCTATTTTCCTATGCTAGGTATTGCCCTCCCCTTCAGCGAGGCTCCTGGGATTTGGATCCTGTGGTTTGTGAGCTTCTGTTGCATGTCGCCGGCTGAGTATGGTTCCTTGTTGGGAGACGAACACTGCAGTGACCCGGGAATGTCACTCATTTCAACTGTGGTGATCTGGGAATGGGCCTGGCTCTGGCTGCAGTGCTCTGTAGTGCATCACCTTCAGGGCTTAGCAAAGCTCAGAGGATCAGGACATTAATACTCATTGAATGGGTCTGTAGATTCAGTGCAGAAACCTGCCACAGCGCCCGAGTGATGCTTACCACATGGGCCAACTTTGCATGCCGGAGCCCCGGTGCCAGGCTATTACTGCGGGAGCCACACCACAGCACCACTGGGCATGGGCCAAGACCTGAAAGGAAAGAAGGCAAAAACCTACTAGTTTCTTTTTTGCATTTTGTAGAAACTGAAAAACTGATTCCCAACTCATATGGAGACGCAAAAATAGAGAGTGGGAGACAACCAGAACAAAGGGCAGCCCACAAAACCTATCTAGACGAATCGGCCTTCATCAGAATGGAAAGCATCTGTTCTTCCAAACACACTGTTTGGAGAATGAAAATATAAATCCCAGGCTGGAAAACGCGTGCGAATTATGTTCAGCAAAGTCCCTTGCAGAATTCTCAAAGGCCAGTCACGAGACATTTCTAGAACCTCTAAGAATGAAAGATGGTGTGAACAGACACTTCCTCCAGGAAGATCTGCAAAGGCCAGTTGGTCCCGGCAAGTTGCTGTGCCCAGTCACTGTGGTAAGGTGCCAGGCAGCCCTCCAGAAGGCGGGTGTGTGTGTTGGGGGATGGAGTCAACAGCAGAGACACTTACAGAGTCCAAGCAGAGGCTGACTTTGCCTTGCACATGGCTGACCAGTCTTGATTCTTGGCGTCCCTCAAGCACTGCCAGGAGTGATTTCTGAGCACAGAGCCATGAGTAACCCCTGGGCACTGCGGGATGTGGCCCAAAATCAAAGAAAGAAAGAATTTTTAACCACTATTATTCCCAAACCCTGTCTGGAAAATACAATGAGACAAGCATGGGGCCAGAGAGATAGCACAAGACAAACATTTTCGACAGAGCTTTCTCAGGGCGTTCAAGCCTTGGATCCCACTTTCTTTGAGTTGCAGTGTGGGGAACTCACCCATGCCAGGACTGCCCCTTGGTACGAAGCTAACTGGTTCACTTCTGCTCCTTTTGCCAACTAGATGCACTGAGCCTGGGAGAAGCGGAAGTGGCCAATAGCAGTGCATCACCTCTATCAGCATCCCTGCAGCATGGCCACTGCAGCAGCTTCGAGTGAGTGGGCAGAGCACCCAGGAACAACAAAACCGTCTCCCAGAATCGCGCTGACTGAGGTCCAGGGGAGGCTTAGAAAAGCTAGAAAGCTCCATGTTTTCTGGGAAACACCAACTGGTCTGGTGGCTGGCTGGGAAAGAAGGAGCGTAAAAGGGTCATAGAGATGTTGGGGATGGTCTTGCGTGTTGAGGAGACCTCCCCCTGTAGATGGGACTCCTGCTTCCATCCCAAGGTGGCATGGTTTCATTCGCTTATTTTTGCTGTTGTGGGTGTTTGGGGGCCTGGGGTCCTCCCTCCAAATCTTGGGCCCATAGGGTGTCATGGTGCCAGGGATTCCCAGGCCACATGGCCTGCTGGAGAGACAGGGTTGGCAGAGCACCTCACCCAGCATTGGTCACCAGCATTGGATTGGGCTGGATCTAACTATGCCTATGGTTTCTGCTTCCTAGGCTCCTACTCGGGTCATTGCAACTTATTTACTCACCTGCAGCCAAGCCCCTAGTGAGAAGCTGTCATATCTCCTGGAGACCCTTGCACCTTGTCCTACGATGGTGGTCTGAGTCTCAGAACCCAGCCAAGTCAGACATGGAGCAGAGGGTGGGGGTCGGTTCCATGCAGCGCTCTGTGCCCCTCACACTGCTGCACACCGTGCCCCCAAAACCTCTGGACTGTTCCCCCATATCCCTGCAATGTGCCCCCACATTCCTCATTGTACCCCATATTCTTGAATTGTACCACCACAGTCCTGCACATGTGCCCCCACGCCCTTGCACTGCACCCCTCATTCCTGCACAGTGCCCTGCCACTCCTGCATTGTGCCCTTCACTACCCACAGGCCCTGCCCACTTGCAGGCTTGGTCCTGTCCAATTCCCTTGTATAGGGAGGTTTTAGGGTTAGGACAAGTATGGACTTTGGGGAGCAGAGCAGGGACCCTGACCACTGTGCCCATGTCTACAGCCAGACCCAGCTGGGGAAGTAGTTTGGTGGATAGGACTCTGTGCAAGGCCAGGGCAGCAGCTAAGGAGGACAATGGGCCCCAGGCTTCCTCTGTGTGTGCTTTTTTATTTTGGTTTTTGGGTCACACCCGGCTGTGCTCAGGGGTTACTCCTGGCTCTATGCTCAGAAGTTGCTCCTGGCAGGCTCAGGGGACCATGTGGGATGCCGGGATTCGAAACACCAACCTTCTGCATGCTATCTCTCCGCCCCCCCCCCTTTTTTTTAAATTTCCAGCTTGCACAGCGGCCACCTCCAGGGTCTGTGCTGCTTGGTGTCTGCTGCATAGACTCCTTCTTGCTTACTGGCCCTGCCTGCCTCAGTTGGGGAAGGTCCCAGTCCCTCAGAGTTTAGGAATCCTAAGTGGACGGTATGCTTGGCTGATTTCCTTGGATGCTTCTGTTGTCTGACTCGGGGTCTGTCAGTCCCTCCTGTATCCCCACGAACTTATGGCTGAGTACCTGCAGTGACTCTCCTCCCTGGTGTCCTCCATCTTTATTATTGCCAGGTTCCAAGTACTAAAATTTGCTCAGGTTTGGGGGGTCTGCAGGAGAGGCGATTGCCTTGCACATACCCAGTTAGGGTTCAATCTCTGGCATCCCATATAGTTTCCTGAACCCTGCCTTGAGCTCAGAGTTAGTAGTATGTCTCCAGCACTGCAGGGTGTGGCCCCCAAACCAAAATCCGTCCATCCATCAGTTTGGCCCTGGGTTTCGCACACTCACTCCTTCACTGTTTTCTAGAGCCACTGATTTGTGCTGAGGGGCACAACTGCTCTTCCGTATCTGAGGGACTTTTGTTTCCTTAGATTCTCAGAGAATTCTCAAGTGATTATCTCTTGGCCAGCAAGGTTCTTGGAGAAGAGGTTTCAGTTCCTGGCAGGAAGTCTTGCTATAGCAAAGGATTCTGCATTGGTTGGTCTGCAGGAAGATTCTCAGGGGTGCACTGGCTTCTCCTCACCAGCAATGAGCCAAAACCCAGGGCAGTGGCACAAGACACACAGACACACACAGACAGACAGATACACACACACACACACACACACACACACACACACATCCACACACTCTCCCTGAGCTTTGGTCCTCATGTCCTCTAACCAGCACCTGCGTCACTTTGTTTTGTCATATTCGTTTGACGAACTCTCCTAGGAGAAGTGTCTGTTTTACCTTTGCCTTATCTTGGACGCATTATTGTTTGAATTTTCTGCTCTTTGTTCCTCCTGCTTCTGTGTTGACACTCTGCTCCCTGACCCAGCATCCTTTTCTCAGAGAATTGGGGACACTCATTTTTGGCCAAGGGACACTTGTGTAGCTTTGTGTGCGAACTTGGAACATGCTGTTTATTTTTTTAACTTTTTAAAATATCTTTATTTAAGTACCATGATTACAAACATGTTTGTGATTGGGTTTTAGGTATAAAAAAGAACACCTGGGGCCGGCGAGGTGGCGCTAGAAGTAAGGTGTCTGCCTTGCAAGCGCTAGCCAAGGATCAGGACCGAGGTTCGATCCTCCGGAGTCCCATATGGTCCCTCCAAGCCAGGGGCAATTTCTGAGCGCTTAGCCAGGAGTAACCCCTGAGCACCAAACGGGTGTGGCCCGAAAAACCAAAAAAAAAAAAAAAAAGAACACCCCCCTTCATTAGTGCAACATTCCCACCACCAATGCCCACTATCTTCTTCCTCTCCCACCCCTTGCCTTATATTCGAGATAGGAATTCTACTTTTCTCACTCATTAACATTGCCATGAGAGTTGTTAGTGTAGTCATCTCTCTAACTGCATTCTCTTTGTGTTAAGCTTCATATTGTGGTGGGTCCTTCCAGCCCTCATCTCTATTGTGTCTGTATTATTACAATAATGTCTTTTTTTATCTTTTTAACACCCGTAGATAAGTGAGACTATTCTGTATCTATCTCTCTTCCTCTGACTAATTTCACTCAGCATAATACATTCCATGTCCATCCACGAATAGGAAAATTTCATGACTTCATTTTTTTTCTGATGGCACTACATAGTATTCTATTGTGTAAATGTACCATAGTTTCTTTAGCCATTTATCTGTTCAAGAATATCTTGGTTGGTTGTTTCCAGAGTCTGGCTATTGGAAATAGCGCTGTAATGAATATAGAAGTGAGGAAAGGATTTTTGAATTGTATTTTTGTGTTCCTAAGGTATATCCCTAGGTGTGGTATAGCTGGATCATATAGGAGCTCAATTTCCAGTTTTTGGAGGAATCTCCATATTGTTTTCCAGAGGCTGGACTAGACGACATTCCCACCCATACTGGTATTATTTTTTACCCCTTTAATTTGCTTCAATTTATTTTTAAATTCCTCTTTTGATTTGTTCCCTGACATACATATAGAAATAATCATAAATATATTATTTAGCTTTCAAATAGTTGGGCATTTTCCAGCTATCTCTCTGTTACTCATTTTGAATTTAATTTTGTTGTGGTCAGAGAACATGCTTTGTAAAGTTTGAATTTTTTTTCAATTGTTTAGATCTGTTTTGTGGTCCAGGGGATGGCCCCACCTTGGCTGGGATTCAAGAGCCAGAGAAAGTGTACATTGTGTGTGGGTGCATGGGCCGGACGAGGTGCACATGACCGCACCCTGTCTTTGCCCCCTGCTCCCATCACACTTGCTAGAGATGAGGTCTGGGCCACCGGGTGCCTTCCACACTCTCTGTTCCTCTCCACTCACCTGCACTGTCCAGGTCCATGGGGCAGATTTGCTGCATTCGAGCATGGTGCCTATGGATGCTATCTGGCCTGCTGGGAGCAGTTATCTGTGCCCCAGGTTTTCCCCATCTTTAATGAGCAGTTTCCATATTTGGGTGGGATTCTTGATCTGTTGGAGCTGCTTATCCCTTATCAGGGTGAGTCACACAGACTCTGCCTGGGTGTGTGGTCCCCCACCCACCCCCTGCTCCCTAGCCCTTTGATGCACCATCCTCTTTGATATTAGCAAAGTCCAATTCATTGTGCTTTATCATTGGTAGTCCTGGTATCATCCAGGTCACTGCCAAGTCCCGGCTTTTAGAAGGCCTGATCTCTCTTGCTCAGTGTCCCCTCTGTGGTGGGACCCCGGCCTTCCAATAGACCCCAGAATCTGGGTTCAGACAGCATCTTGAGCCACAGTAGAAGTAGTTGCTGTGAGACGGATAAGATTGACTTGGGGTTCACCAACCTGGTCAGCCAGGGGCTGGCTGGGGGACATGAGGGAAGGCTGAGGGGGATGTGGAAGTGCTCAGACATCCCCCAATAGACTGGAAATGAGAAGGAGAGATGTGGCCAGAACCCCTGGAGCTCAGGCCTCTGCCCTAGACTCCCAAGGGGCCTATGGAGCTTGGATGGAGGAGGAGGAGGTGCCAGTGTGGGAAAAGTTTGGCTTGCTATAGGGTCCTGCAAGTCCTGCCTGGCTCTCAAGCCAAGCCCTGGCCATATCCCCAGTGGGCCTCACCAGCCACCTGGCTCCACGCCCGCTGCCAGCGCTGCCCATGGGTCTGGTCACCCACAGCGAGAGCCTTGACTGGGCTTCATTATCTGCAAACCACGAACTCTCACCCAAGAAATCTCTTCGTTTTCTGTGGCTGATGCTGATGTTCCAGGATGGGCTGCTCAGAGCAAGGGTCCTTCATCTGGGCCCTTCATCTCTGGCTTCAGACCCCCAATTCTCACTGTCCTTTTTGCAGAGTGATCCTGACACCCTTGTCTCTGTGTGCTCACCCTCTTCTTTCCTCACCTCCGCCTTACTTCCTCAAATTCTGCCTCATCCTCAGCTCCCCTTCTGTCTCCCTCACCTCTTTCCTTTTTCTCACCTCCTCCCTCTGTATCTTCCCTCACCGGCCTTCTCCCTCACCTTCTCCCCCTTCCTCCCTCACCTCCCCCATCTCTTTCTTACTTCCTGCCCCTTCCGCTGTCTCCTTCACCTCCTCCCTCGGTCTCACTCTCCTTCCCTTCTCTCCCTCACTCTCCTATTTCTCCTTTCTCTCTGGGGTGCGGACTCCCTGGATTTATGGAACAGTAAGTACCAGGAAAGAAGAGGTAAACAAATTGGGGAAATGGAGCCACCTCTTCCTTTTAAAGATTCACTTGGTGGGTGTCAGCTTCCCCAGAGAAAAGTGGGGGTCCCTTCCCTTCTCATTAAAAAATTTTTTTAGGGCCCGGAGAGATAGCACAGCGGTGTTTGCCTTGCAAGCAGCCGATCCAGGACCAAAGGTGGTTGGTTCGAATCCCGGTGTCCCATATGGTCCCCCGTGCCTGCCTGCCAGGAGCTATTTCTGAGCAGACAGCCAGGAGTAACCCCTGAGCACCGCCGGGTGTGGCCCAAAAAAAAAACAAACAAAAAAAATTTTTTTTTAAATTGAATGGCCATGAGACACAGTTTAAAGGTTGTTCATAACTGAGTTTCTGTTATACATTGTCCAACACCCATCCCCTCCCCAGGGCATATTTCCCACCACCTTTGTGTTATAAGGACCATTCTACCCAAAGAATTGACACAGATCCCATAATCCCTGTCAAACTTTCCACAGTATTAGTGAGGGATCTAGACTAGGGGTCTCAAACTCAATTTACCTAGGGGCTGCAGGAGGCAAAGTTGGGGTGAGGCAGGGCCGCATAAGGGATTTCGCTTACCGAATATTCGCAATAAAAAATCGCATTAGTAAGAAAAAAAATCGCAAAAAATCACATTAAACATTTGCATACCCAGAACGGAACTGCTCAGGGTATACGAATGTTTAATGCGATTTTTTTTCTTACTAATGCGATTTTTATTGCGATTATTCGGTAAGCGAATAATCGCGAATACTGCGATATTTGAAGGCCGGCCGCGGGCCACAAAATGTACGGAGGGCTGCAAATGACCCGTGGGCCTCGAGTTTGAGACCCCTGATCTAAACTCTATACTCTTTTTTTTTTTTTTTTTTTTTTACTCTATACTCCTGAAGTTAGTGAGGGACAACTGTTCCTCCCCACCCTCAAATAGCCAAATTGTCCTGGGGATAAAGGTGGACGGTATCAAGTGATGTGATTTTAAACTCTAGTAGAAAACTAGAGACCAAACAAACAGTGGGTACTAGACACTCCAACCAACATGGTGGAACTGACAGCCTAAGAGCAAATGCTCAGCCAACTAGACAGTTCACAGAAGACAAAGCAGCCAGGAGTAGTGGGTGCAGAGGGGAGAGTCTAGCAAAGAGTGATGAGGTAACTGGACATAGGAAAAGAAAATCAGACCATAATCCCATATAGTGCACAAAACAACAAGGATTAAAGATGTACAGATTAGGCCAACAATTATCTAGGAGAAGAGAGGCAACACAATGATGATGGGTCCAACTCAGAACATTTAGCCCTGGAAAAGAAGGCACAGGACTTTCGAAGACAGAGGGAATCTTTGCATGTCAAATATTGCAGTCAACTGACTGAGGGACAGTTGGTACATAAGCACAACTACAAGCCAAACAACCTGTTAGAAATGGACCAAGAGTTGAGGAGACCCAGTACAAGGGTGCATAGACAGACAGACACAACCAACAGGCACAAGCAGAAAATGCTCTTCAGTGATTCCAGGGGCAGACAACAAGGGGCAGCCCACAGAGAAGGCAGATGAGGAATGGTGAGGGACAATGAGGAACGTAGATGGGCCAGGTGCCTCTCAGGAACAGCAAGCTGGAAGAGCAAAATAAAAACCAAATTAAGTGCTTTCAAAAGGGGCCAGAGAGATAGCACAGTTGTAGGGCATTTGCCTTGCATGAAGCCGACCCAGGAAGAATGGTGGTTCAAATCCCGGCATCCTATATGGTCCCATATGCCTGCCAGCAGCGATTTCTGAGCGCAGAACCAGGAGTAACATCTGAGCGCCGCCAGGTGTGGCCAAAAAAAAAACAAAAAAGAAAGAAAAATAAAAAAATCAAGTGGAAAAAAGGGGGAAAGAGAAATAAAAGGTACAGTAGTAGCAAACACATTGTGAAAATGATTGTATCTCCAATGAAGTCATTAATACAATGGCAGGTTTAGTGAGCTCTTGTTTCATGGGTGTTCCTTTGGGATGATGGCATTAAATGCATGAAGTTCAGAACTTCAAAGCACAATTACTGAAACTATGGCTTTTAGGGGCATGCACTCAGCTGGCAGGCCTCCTGGAAGGAAGATATGGGGGTGGGGGGAAGGCATGCCCGCATTGACTCCACAAGGGCTGGTGATATCTGCCCCCAAACCTGAAGTGTGGTCAGATGGGTGTTCCTGAAGGGAATCATAGGTCAGTGATGAGGCAGAGCCATTGGGAAATGGTGATTCTGGGTGATGGAGGCAGCAAACATGGCTTTGGCCGGGCGGGGTGGGGGGCTTGGCCCACCCTCTCCTTCCAAGATAGCCAGCTTTCTGCTGCATGGGCTGGTGTATCCAGGATCTTTCATGACTAGGTTTTCTTCTCATTTGAAAAAAGAGTGAGCCTATGGAGCTGGCCTGGTTCAAACATGGCAACTGCATTTATGGGCATTACTTCTTTAATGCAGAAGAAGCAGCTGCTGGGCTGTTCGCCAGCTTCAGATTGACCGTAGGAGATCACTGACAAATCACTCAAACAGTCCCAGGCCTCCCAGAGCTCGGTGGATGCCCCCAGGAGCAGCACCGTTCCCAGGGTCAGACGGTAGACTGGCCCCTTCCATCTGCCGTCTTTGGTGTGTACACGACGGGCACTTTGTGCATGTCAAGTGTGTGCACTGTGTGGGCTGCATATGTGTTTTGTACATCTGTGTGTCCATGTATGTTGTCCACATGTGTCGTCTTGCACTGTGTGCCTGTGTTGTCTTATGCATACATATACAATGTGCCTTATTGTCTTGCACATGTATGTAGTGTGCACATGTATGCATAAGTTATGTGTTGTCTGCACACATGTGTGGCTAAAGGCGTGATATGTGTTGTTTACATGCACTCTGTATGGCATGTTGCCTGCATGCGCGTGTTTTCTGCATGTATTTATGTGTGTTCTGTACTGTCTGTGCACACAGTGTCTGCATGCGTGTTTTCTCACCATCTCCCACATACTGGCCAATCCCAGGTTGGATCCTCAGTTGCTCTGTGTCTATTTGGAAAGTGGCATCTGTCCACTCGCTCCCCTGATTCCCCCAGCCCTGTCCCCATCCTCTGCTCTCCTCTGCTTCCCTCTTTCCTCTTCTTGCTCTGGCACTTGTTATAATTTGTTGAAAACACGATTCTTGTCCTCATGGAAACATCCTGGAGATTCCATCTAGAAGCTCTCAGGCATTTCTGCTTCTATCACTGCCCAAAGCACAGGTCTGAGTCATTGCAGATTTCCTTGGAGTCGGGAGCGTGGGCGTTGGATCCACGGGTGTTGGAGTAACCTGTTTTCACTCTATTCAGGATAATTCTTCTTTTCTTGTGCTTGTCACTCATGGGCGGGAAGTACCTATGGATTGGTCTCTTACCCTGCCTGTTCTCCACCCACGGGGGAGTGGTCTTGCTCTTCCCTATAAAGCCCTTGGGTTTTAGGGAGAAGCTGCTTGTGGTTTCAGTTTCCACAACTAGTCTCTCTGATTACTGGTATCTTTTGCTAGTGAGCAGAAAGCTGGTGGAAGTTTCCCGAACCTGCTTTATTGTCTTCAATCTTGAGTAGATTATTTCCTGTGTAGGTGTTTGCTTCCAGGCCTGTGCTCCCCAATCCGAGGGGACCGATCCACTTCACATGGGGTCCGATTTTCAAGCTTGTTTTGGCAACTTCAAATCCTCTTCGATGCTCCATCGGTTTAGGGCCAGAGTGCTACACGGCACCGTGAAGTTACAGGCACGTTTACAGCATCCTCTTATGTCTCTGGAACAGTTTGGGGGAGAACTGACCATCCCAGCATTCCAGCTTACAAATACAATACAGCTCTGTTTATGGAAGCTTCTCCCTAGAGTTTGTGGGTCCCAGTGTCATGCCGTAGTTTATGTATACACGCACACGTGTCCTTGGTTCATAGCTGATGCCGGGAGAGTGACATTCGATGTCAATTTTGAATTGTTCATTAGGGAGTTATTGTATGTTTGCGTCCTATATACTTGCTTAAACCATGAATTCACTTAGAATATGTTTGCATGTAAATGCCTTCAGATGTTCTACAAAAACAATCATGTCATCTTCAAATAAAGATAATTTTCCTTTTCCTTTTCTAACACAAGGCTTTTGTCTTGCTGAACTGCTTTGGCTAGATCCCGAGAAACAATTTTAATAGGAGTGACAAGGTAGTTATTCTTACAAGTTCTTGGTCATGGAAAAGGCTTTCATTTTTTACTGTTGAGATTGTTGTTGGTTATGGTGGTAATTAAAGTTACATGTTTTCTTTAAATTACTGCTTTGATTTAACTTGTATTTTTATTTTAATATTCAGTTTTTATTTTCATTGAGATGAAACACTTTTATAATTCTGCATATTAATTTTTGATAATGCTATTTAGAAATATGTTTTGAAGTTGTCACCTATATTTCAGGATGAACCCAAATCTTGCTGATAAGACTTCATGTTTGACTCACAGAGATTTGCATTATTTAAATTGGATTAAATTTTATGCTGCTTATTTCATAACTCATAACATTGTCTTTTTGTTAAATATTCTGTATAGACTATAATGTAGTGTTCTGCTTCTGTTGAGAGAATATCATAAACATGTTAGGGAAAAATGGTTAATTAGGTTAAGTCTTCTTTTTCCAGATTCATTTTCTGTTTAATTGCTTCATCAGATAGAGGAAGGTTGAAATGTCCAACTAGACTATGCATTTCTATATTTAATCTATTAATTATAATAATTTTGTCACATTCATTCAGTGCATGATTAGAAAGAGCTTTACCCTCTAGATGGCTTCATCAACTTATGTGAAAGTAGTCTTCTTTATTTGTTCTGGAATCCCCTTTGCTGCAGCTCCAGCATTTCCCAAGTGTTTCACTGCATAGAAGTTGTTTCTGTAGATATTAAAAATGGAGTTCTAGGGGCCGGAGAGACAGCACAGCAGTAGGGCATTTGCCTTGCACACAGCCGATCCAGAACAGAGGGTGGTTCAAATTCCGGCATCTCATATGCTCCCCTGTGCCTGAGCACAAAGCCAGGAGTAACCCTTGAGCGCCACTGGGTGTGGCCCAACCCCCCCCCCAAAAGATGGGCTTCTTTCTGGTTTCCCCCACTAGATGTCCTCTCTCACTCTTTCCCTTTTCACTCCTTGTTGGGCTGAACAATGTTTTACTTCTGTGGTGCTACAGACCCAGTAATTCATTGTTACCACTTTGACTTTCAGCCTCACACTAGCCATACTGTACTTCAGGGAATGAAGAGAAATCAACAAGTTCACTTGGAGTGTTTAAGCAAGACTTGGTGAGTTTGAGTTATGTATAGACTTGTATGGTCATCAGCACAATCATAAGGGAGTTCCTTCATCTCAAAAGTTCCCCGGGCCCTCTGTACCTCACTGGTCTGCATGCTCATCACATTCCCTGGTAATGACAGAATAACTTCCTGTCATTATGGTTTACTCAGCATTTTGGTTTGGGAGCTGGATCTGGTGGTATTCAGGGCTCACTCCTGGCTTTGCACTTGGAATCTCTCCCAGCTGTGCTCAGGGCACCATGTGGGGTTCTGGGGATTAAACCTGGGTCAGCCTTGTGGAAGGCAAATGCCTTCCCTGCTTTGCTATCGTCTGAGCCCCTGCTCTGCCCTATTTAGACTTTATTTGGATGTAATTGGGACAGTTGATACTTCTTCATTTGCCTTCTGTGCTCAGCTGAATCCTTTTGAGAGTCAGCCATGCTACTGTGTAAGTTAACAATTTACTCCTGTATTACACTATTTATTAATTTTTGACTGACTTTTGGGTTGTTTTCAGTTTTGGGGTGTTCCAAATAGAGTGTCTCACCTGCAACATTTTGTATACATTTTAATGTGAATATATGTACTCATTATTCTCGAGTGCATTTACACATGTGATGAATAGAGGCATACATGCACATTTCAAAATCAACAGAGACATCAGTCCCTAAGAACTGGGATGTGAGGGAGGTGAGGCCTGGGATCACCCCATCTTACTGCTCCAAAGACTTTCTAGGTCATGATGAAGAGAGATGTGCACAGAGTCTGAAGGCTTGAGACAGGAGAGAGCTCATCAGGCTGTGCAAAGCTCTACATTCAGGATCCCCAACACCTCAAGTACTCCCAAACACTGCCAAGAGTTTGCCAAGCAAGCACAGAGTCCCTGAGCACCATTGGGCATGGCAAGCAGCCCCAGCAGTAAAGAACCTATTACTAGCGTTCTTTGTACTGAATACTGCAGTGCACTGAGCTAAATAGAGGTGCAGAAGGGATGCAGAAGAGCAGTAGATGGTGCAGCAGTCAGAGGCCAGAGCCAGAACAAGTGTCATGGACAGAGGAACAGGGATGGTCTTGGTTTGGCACTCATAGGAGTCACACACTGTTAGGCCACAGAGCACATGAAGTATATAGCCTCTGGGTATAATGATGAGGTTTGCCCAATTAAGTGGTAATACTTGGTTCTAGTCAGAGTGCCGCTATGGCTTCATCTTATAAATATTAAAAGTGAACATTAAAATAGTCTCCAAGCATGACCATGTCCTAGACAAATGAGGTAAACAAAGTAAGATCCATGCTTAACTTTCAATCAAAACTGCCAGGCCTACGAAGCAGCCAGAACATATAATCCACAATGAAAGAATCAAATGAGCAATCGTTGGTGTTGGGCCAACACCAGAACAGATATCAGATAAAACTACCTAAGAATGATCATTCTAACCATATTCCACCTACTCAAGAAATTATGAAGAGTTGGGAATGGTACAAGAAGATATAAATGACATGTTTAGAGAAGAGCAGCAGGTCAGACACCACATAAGAAAAGGTAAGTGAACTTGAAGACAATGATGCAGATAGTCAGCCATAAAATACAGAGAAAAATGAAAACTTCAATAAAATGAAGTGATAGGGCCGGAGTGATAGCACAGCGGTAAGGCATTTGCCTTGCACGTGGCCAACACAGGACGGACCCTGGTTCGAATCCTGGCATCCCATATGGCCCCCCTGAGCCTGCCAGGCGTGACTTCTGAGCACAGAACCAGGAGTAACCGCTGAGCACTGTTTGTTGGGTGTGACCCAAAAACCAAACCAAAACAAACCAAAAACAAACCAACCGAACAAAAAACTAAGTGATCAGGGACACAGCTCAAAGGACTGGAGGGTGCATCTTGCATGGATAATGCCTCCAAATTTGACTCGTCTCCCAGCACCTGTGCCCTCCCTAGTCCTGTCTCCAAGCTCAATGAGGCTGAATATTGGTACAGAGGTCCTTGGGTACACTGAGCACTGCTTGGGGGATCCCACCAAGCACAACCAATAGAATAAACACTTAACTCCAGTTATGAGCCATCATAAATCTTTATGTAAGTGTTGCAAAGTCACAAAGTAGTCAGGGAGAAAGAAAGCACCCACGTAGAAGGAAGGAGACAGAACCAGCAAGATCTCTGGTTACAAGCCATTCCCAGGAGAAGACAGAGGAAAGGTGGCTTTAGAGATGAAAGAAAAAAGTTCTGATTCTCCATATTACAAAAACAAGATGCAAACCAAACTGACATTATCAAGTATGGATAGATACTAAGAACAAAGTAAAGTGAGGGTCAGAAGTACAGTGTAGGGCTATGAGGTGGTGCAGAGCTCAGAGTCTCACCCCAGGCATCCTGAGATGCAGCAGGAGGACTGCATACATGTCCCACATTCTATGGCCCTTTCTAAACCTTCTTAACCTTTCTGAACAAGGTCTGTTATGTTTTTGTACTTGATTCCATTGCTGACAAATTTGAGTTGATCAGCTGGTACAATGTACCGTCAATTCCCAACATCTCATAAGGTTCAGTTCTCAACATCTTATATGGTTCCTTACACGAACCAGGAGTGATCCCTGAGCCCAGAGCTAGGAGACAGCCCTGAGCACTACTGGGCATGGCCCCTAGATAAGCAAAATGACTCCATAGATCATGGCGAGGATTGAATGAATTGGTGTTTCTAAAGAGTAGACAGTTCTTGGTATATGGAAGAAGGTGCATGTCTTGTTAAATAACCACAGAACAATTGGCTATTTGATGGGTGTGTTTGTATTTACACTAGGGCTGTCTTGAGCCCACTAGTCCAGTTGCTGACTTTCTTCCTACAGGAGCACAGGTAGATGAAGCGTTACAACAGGAGCCAGCAGGGCAGCTTGATTTGGGCTGGTGATGGCTAAGAGCCTCCGGGATGTGAACTCATCCCACACTAGGTGCACATCTGGATGCTCTTGCCACATTGGTTCAGGCCCCTTTCTAAGCTTTTAGAGTCTTTCCTCTCCAAACTTAATCAGATGCTCCTGCCACCCAAGCAGGGCCTGTCCTCAGTCAGTTTCCCCAACATGGTGCTCTCCCACAGATGGGCACCGTCTGGGCCAGTGCCCCTCACTCCTCCATTTTCCTGGTGGGGTGGCATCCTGGACAGGACCAGAGTACTGGGCTCTGGTTGGATTCTCTTGGATTCTGCTTGGGTTCTGTCACTCCCAGTCAGATGAGCTCACCTCACCTTGTCTGCCTTCACCCTTGTCATGTGATTTTTCTTGGAATGAAGCACAGCTCTGAGCTCCAGGCTCACAGGGTGCTTTCCTCCCCTCCTCTCCTGTCTCCTCTCTACTCAGAGCCTTGTGCAGTTCTTGGAGTTCTCTCTGCATTTAAAAAGATATTACCTGTTTCCTCTGTTTTTTTTTTTAAAAGCATCCTGGCACTTTCCAGGCTCTGTGACCCCCAATGTGATGGGGAGTCGACATTCCTGTCCTATGTATTCGGCTAGCGCATCTGACCAAACAGAATTTCACACAGCAGCTGAGTCAGGAGTCAGGAACAGGGACACCTTGGGCAGGGCTGCGTCCTCCTGCCCTGGCGAGTTCCTGGGACTCCCAATCTGCCCAAGGACCACCACTTGTCCTCATAAGGCAGCAGTGAGGGGTTGCAGATCCAGGCTCTCAGTCAAGCTGGCCACACGTGAACGTGAATGAACTGGATGGAGCGGCTGCTATGAATAGGAATAAATGTGAAAAGAGTTATAATGAGCTGGAGACTCCTCGTGCTGACATTTTTGTGCAGATGAAAGCCTGTCAATCTGCCACATTTATGAACGTTCCCATGTTGTCACTCGGGATTTCCCTGTTTTTATCTATTTGAGATATAAATCTAAAAATACTGATTAGCATAACTATAGCTAACCCTGGTTTAATGCAGCCAAACAGAAAATATTTCACTGGTGAGAGTGAATCATTTTCTCAGGTAGTAGCTGAGAGGTTTTCTGGAGCAAGCCCTGTCCCATCCTCACTCCAACACCTCTCGGGCTCCTGCAGCAGGAACATTCCAGAGTGAAGTCAACCCATTCGTTCAGTGTTGGGAGGAGCAGGGCAGGGCTCTCTGTAGCCTTTCCAGTGACTGCAACAGAAGGCCCGTCATGGTAACAACAGCTATCCAGGGGTTGTTCCCCTCATGGAAGGTGACAGTGCATGGTATGCGTGTGAGTGTGTGTGAATGTGAGTATGTGTGTACCTGAGGGCATGTGTCTGGTTGTGAGAATGTACACATCTTTATGACTGGCCACCATTCTCCTGACAAGATTCAGTAGACACCCAAAATCAGCGAAACACCTGTGACTGCTGCATCAAGGACCTGGGATAGCAGATGGTGCGGCTGCACCCTGGTGTGGCGTCCGCCCTTGCTCACTCTGTGTGGCCCAGGAAAGGTTGAAAACTAGGACTTTGCCTCTGGACAGAAGAGCAACTTCAAAGCTGAGGTGGAAGGCACGTGGGGGCCTTGAGCGAGGGGCCACAGGGGCCACAGCGAGCAGCCCGCCAGGTCCTGTGCGGGGGATGGTGGCCTGAGACAATGTGTCTCACAGCCTATTCGCAGCAGGGTTGAAGGGAACATGCAGGCCATCAGAAGGACTTTCCTTTCCAATTCGAATGTGTCCCCTCGCTTGTTTGCCCTGAGCCCCCATTTCCATAAGGTGAGACTTGTGTTAATCCGCTATTCAGCAGTTGCCCTGGGTGCGTGTGAAATGGATCATGTGGACAAAATAAAGCAGGCCACCCGCCCCCAGTCATTGTCCCCTAAGCTGCCTGAAGGACCCTCCTACAGGTACCTCCAAACCACTCCAGACACTCCACATTTTTGTGGAGGTCCTTGGCGGGCCGCCCCCACATTGCTCACAGTGAAGAAAGGCCCGGGGTGCCCCCCGATCCCTGCACCCAGGGTAATTGGTACTCGAGTTCGCTGCAGGGCGGAGGGGCCCAGGGATGCTTGCGTGGGAACGGGAAAAGCACAGCCGCTCCCTGTTCACAGGGGCCTGTGTGGCTCCCATTCGCCGTCTCCACCAATTGATCACGGGACAAGAATGTTTCTCCCCATTAATTGCTTCCAAACACAGCAGCTAAATGCCCAATTAGGAGACAGAAGTGTGCTGGAGAGGGAGAAAAGAAGGAGGCCTGGGCTGGGTTTTCTTGCCAGCCAGAAGGGGGGAGGCTGGGAATCAGTCAGCGTAGCTGCCTAGGATGGGCCCTGCTGCTGATGGGGAACTTTGGGGCTCCGTGATAGGGAGCCTGTAGCATCCCAACATGGCAGCTCAGCCTCCTGCCCATCCCTTGTTCGCCAACAGCTGCCATGAGGACTGGGCTGTGCAGGGTGGTGAGGGACGTAGGGGAAGAAGGCCTCTGGAGGGCATTCCTGGGGCTGGACCCTGCTGGCTCTCTTCCTCTCCATCTTGGCTACCTCAGTGGTTCCCGCATCCAGGGTTCAGATTTTTACCGGGAGATTTCTCCTTCTTGCACAGTGCCCAGTGCGTGGCCGTCTGAGCCGAGGGGCTCTTTGCGGGCCCAGGTGGTCTGCCATGCTGCAGGGAACACACAGATAGGAGGGAACTGAGGGGGCAGAGCTGTGTCATCTGGGGTGTCAGTGATACTCAGCGATGCCCAGGGAGTGGGCCAGGATGCCACAGCAGGCTCCCTGGAAACTGAACCCTCCCCACTCTCCCCTCAGAGATGGACCCTTCCTGCTGGGTGCTGGCTTAATCTGCAGCTGTGGAGGTTGAAGCACCCATGAGAAGTCTCCCAGCCTTCCTCCTGCACCCCGGGGGTATCCCTGACACTCACTTCCCCAGAGAAAGGGCAGTGTGCAGAGTGGGCAGACGGCCTGCAGGGTCTGAAGAAGAGCAACATGCGGTCACCTAGACACAAGTTCATGTCGTTATCACACATCTCCTTCGCTTCCTGCGAAGAAGGTTGGAGAGACCTTGGGCTGTGGGCCCCGTGGGCTGGGCCCTGTTATTCTTGGATGGAGGGACATTCTCTAAGAGGTGCAGGGGGCAGAGTGGGCACAGACACTGAGATGGGGCAGGGACAGGCTCAGGGCTGTGCCCTGGCCAGCCCCGATGCACATGCTCATAAACACGCCCACGCAGATCAGCACACACAGTACGCATAAGTTCAGCAATGCACGTACACACCACTTGACACCTGTGTTCATCCATGTAGCATTCACACATCCCGAGTCTCACTGTTGCCTCAGAGGAGGCCTAGAAAGAGATGAACTCAGAAAGCAGAAGAAAGCGAGAGAGCAACAAGCATGCCCAGGCTGCAGTGCAAGGTGGGATTTATAAATAGCAAACACCTTTCCATTACTTTCGCAATTATTTCCCAAGAAACGATCGGTTTTTCTCAAAATTACCTTTAAATTACCTGAAATCTATGTCACATTCAAATTGACTCCTAAGAGCCAGCTTATCAACAACTCGTGCATTTTTCAAACCTCATTAAAGTCGCTATCTATTAAGTCCGTAGTTCAGAAATAAATTTAGGAACTAAATTAACAGGCAAAGCCGAGTGAGGGGAAGGAGCTAATTACTGTACTGCATCACCACGAGTGTTATTTAATTAGCCACAATAATCAGAACAATGCTTCATTCCCATTGGCGATTTCTCTCCTCTCTGCTTTGCCAAGAGATACGAGGGGAAAAAGAGAACAAAGAGACTCAATGAGAACCAGGCGAACTCGGACATTCCACCCCAGCTCCGACGGTCAGCTCTGGGCCCATGGGTGCAACTGAGGCCTGTGTCCTGGGTTGGGCTATGTCCGTGGGTCCATCTGAGGTTCATGTCCTGGATCGGGCTGTGTCTCTGTGTCCATCTGAGGCCCATGTCCTGGGCTGTCCACCCCACTACCATCTCAGCACCTCCTGGAGCCACCCCTGCTGCAGTGGGTCTCACACTCCACCACAGGATCTTTCTAGAACTCCTTGGTGGTCTTCCTGAGCTCCAGCTCTTGTGCCTCTGGGTTTGAGGCAAGCTGAAACTGCTGCCCCATGGCCTGTGGACTCTAAGAAGTGCCTGCCACTCCCTCCTGGTATGCCCTGAGCACATGGTCCATGTCAGGGACCCTGACGACCACCTCTGGCCGAGGGACAGTCTGATTCAGGACAGTAGCTCCTGCTTGACCCATCCTCAGTTGACCCGGGATCTTCTCTCTGGTCCAGTGTGACCAGCACTGTTGGCCTCTCCTGTGGGCTCACATGCCAGCTAGTTGGTGAGATGTGGCTTCGGCTGGCACCTCTGCCAGCTCTGTGATGCTCTGGGTCCCACTAAGTGTCTGTCTACCCTGCCCTTTAGGCCTCATTGTGCTCTTAGCTTCATCAGAGTCAACTGTGAGGAATGGTCTCACTCCACCATCTCACTCATCTCTGGGACCCTGTGGGCCACTCTGGGAAACTCTGCTTAGCATCATGTGACACTGAACCCTCTGGTCTCTCATGGCTGTCCCTGCTTCCCCACTGTCCCCTGCAACTCCCTACTATCCAGCTTCTCCCACTGTCCCTGCCAAAGCTCCTGATGTCCCATGTCCCCATCCTGAATAGCATCTGATGCGGCTCTGAAGCAGGCTCCGTCCAGCCAGGCCGACATCTTGCTACAGTGTCCGGCTAGTGCTGCCCAACAGCTGAGTCTGAAGCCAGCGGCAGGCCCATCTGGACTTTGTGACTTATTATCTTTGTTCTAAAAGTTGCCCCCCACCTCCACCCGTACCCTGGTCTTTTCTGGTGACACTCTCATTCTTTCATTCTTTCAGCATAGACACATTTTTGGTTTGTTTTGAGCCACACCTAGCAGTGCTCAGGGCTGACTCCTGGCTCTGTGCTCCGGAGTCCCTCCAGGAGGAGCTCAAGAGATGCTCTGGGGTGCTGGCAGTGATCCCGGTGAGGCTCTTGCTCACATATGTGCAGAGTCCCGGGACTGTCCAGTTCGTAGGTTGGCAGCCATAAGCCTGTTGCTTCACGCCTGGGGACAGCTAGGATTGGGTGCTGAGGGCTTAGAGATTCTGCCAGTGCCATGGAAGCATTGGAGACTCAGTGTCTTGAGGCAGTTCAAGTTTCCTTTCCATCAGGGGTCCCGGCAGAGACGGGGTGGACAGGGCTGCAGGCATGATTCCTCTTCCCCCACAGTTCTCCACATGTCAGGAGCACCAGGGCACCGGATCTGACCCACGGTCAGATCAAAAAGAAACAGCAGGCGGGCAGGAGAGGGGGTTGGAGTAGGGAGGTAGGGGGGTCGGAGGGAGGTTGGAAGGTGGTTAGAAAGGGAGCCCAGGGGGGCCAGGGGGTCAGGGGGAGTAAGGGTGGGGGATATGGGAAGCAAAGTGGAAACGGGAGTGGAGGGAGGACAAATTTGGTGATGGGAACTCCCCAGATTCAATGTTAATATGTACCTAAAATACTACTGTGAAAGATATGTAAGTCACTATGATTAAAATAAAAATTATATAAAATAAAAAAATAAAATAAAATGCAACTATGAAGAACTCTATGAAGTCATAATGGTTTAAATAAAAAAATAATAAAGATACCACTCACGCGCCGTTTCTCCAACCCCAGATGAATGAGTCTAAATCAGGGTGGCACATGAAATAATCCAAACCAGGCTGAGGGTGAAACCTGTGTAGTCTAACAGTCTTCTGCCTCATATGGAGAGCCAGCTGCCTGCCAGAACTGCCTATCTTATTGAGTCCAGAGACCACCCCACCTTACTGGTGGGCAGTAAAGACAGATAAGCTCAGGCTATGTTTTGAGGTAAATTCAAGTTGTAAACAAACATACAAAGAAACCAGGGGTTATCTTTGTTTTGGGTAAAATAGATGTAACTAACTGAGGGGGGGGTCAGGAGAATCAGATGAGGCTAGAGGGTGGTCAGAGGGGGTTGAGGAGTGGTTGGAGAGGGTTTGGAGATGAAGTGGGGGGTTGGAGAGGGTCGGATGGGGTTTGGAGGGGAGGCAGGAGGAAGGTCAGATGGAGGGTTAGAGGGGGGGGGGAAGAGAGAGTTGAAGGGGACTCAGAAGGGATTGGAGAAGGGGTCAGGGGGTTGGAGGGGGATTGGAATGGGGTCGGAGGAGGTTGGAGATGGGGTCCGAGGGGGTGTCAGAAGGGGGTTGGAGAAGGGGCTCAGGGAGGGAGCTATGCAGGGCCTGGGACCCAGAGGGGTTGGGGCCCTGCTGGGCCTGGGTGGTGGATCTGCCAGCTTGGGTCTTGGCTGTACAAAGGTAGATTCACCCTGAGATTTGAACCCTGTGAGAACCGAGTGTGTGGGAGGCGCTGACACCCTGAGACGCTGACCCACCTCAGCCTCCAAACCTGTTCTGGCATCCAGTCTTGGGGAACCCCCCCCCAGTTTGTGGGACCTTCAGAGGGGCTGTCACTGCTCTGGGACCTGCTGCATGTGTGTCTTTTGTTTGCTTGAGCCAGGCGGGGATTCCAGCCCTTCGTCTGGGGAGGGGTCCTGAGGGCCCCAGGAACAGCCCGGGGAGTGGTGGGATGCAGGTGTGGCCTGGAGTGGGGTTTGGGATGTGGCTGGACCTCACTGGGAATACTGCAGGGCCTCCTGCCGGGAGATGGGCTGGGGGCTGTAGCCCCCCCCAACCCAGAGGCAGCCCCATCCTTGTCCCCTGTGGAGCACCTCCTCCCTCTCCCAGGAGCCGCGTACCAGCAGCTCTGTTGCCATGACAACAGCCAATCTGAGGCTCCGTGACCTGAATCTCAGTGTGTCCGTCCCTTGGGTGTCCCCACACTGGCTGCCTGCATGTCACCTCACATGAACCTGTCACCTCAGCCAGGGGATGGTGTGTCTCCTGAAAACTTCCTGGCCTACCAGTACCTGCAGAAGCAAGACCAGGCCGATGCAGAGGCTTCTGAAAGGTTCCGGTGTCAAATTTTTGTAGAATCTGCCACCGTTTTCACAGGCGGATTACTGTGGTAATTCACAAGGTTGCCAGGTTTCTGCAGGTTACGGCCATAAACTGCGAGTATGCCTACTGCGTGGCTGCAAGGGCCCAAGGCTGCCAGGGCTACAGGGCTGCACCCTCCAGGGGCCTGAGGCTGCCAGGGACCAGTGCTGCAAGGCTGGAGGTGTCTGTGGGGCCCAGGTCCGGGGCAGAGCCAAGAGCCCACCCCAGGATGCCAACATGTAGCAACCACCCGCTGGGGACTGAGAGAAAGAGGGAGAGAAACCAAGTATCGTTTTTTATTCTTCCAGGAGTGTGAGGCCTGCCAGTTCATTGGGGGGAATTTCAGAGAGAGGGAGAGAGAGAAAAGTTCACCAGCAGGGGGTGCGGGGGGGGGGGAGCCCGGGTTCAATAGAGAGAGAAAGGAAAAAGCAGGCAGCATCTCACCACTGCTTTCTCGACAGCCACCCTCGACCAGCAGGCGCTGCTCTGGTCACTAGGCTTGTCCTCCACCCCTGCAACAGTTCAAGTTTTTCTTTTTATACCCGGCATGACAAGGGGGCATGTCCAGGGGCGTGTCCAGGGCTGTGTTCAGGTTCAACTGTCATCACATGAAAACGCACACAAGCCATCCTCCAGGGATCTCTGTTGCCCTCAGGGGCCTGTGTTGCCTTCAGGGATCTGTGATGCCCTTGGGGCCTGTGTTGCCCTCAGGGATGTATGGTGCCCGCAGGGATCTGTGGTGCCTTCAAGGCGTCTGTGGTACCTTGGGGGAGTGTTGATGCCCTCAGGTTATATATTATATGTGAAGTCAGTGTGGGCATGTATAGCATGTGCAGTATCTGTGCATGTATATATATGTATCCTGTGTAGAGTGTACAGTGTAATACCTGGTCTCCATGGATCTCTAGCACTTGCCCACAAAATGTCTCCCGGTGTTTCTTGTAATGCCCTGAGCCTTAGGGCCTAAGGGGTCTAAGAGGTCTGTGATGCCCTCTGAGGCTTCTAGTGGTGCCCCCAGGAGTCTCAGAGGCCCACAAGTCTTCAGGAATCTTGAGGTCCTCAGTGTTTTCAGGGGCTCCCTGCTTTGGTGAGATACTGGTGTCCCTGGCAGACAGGGTCCCAGGTATCTGGAGAGCCTGGGTACCTTTTTGAGAGAGCGATGAGTGAACAGATGCATGGCGGGTTGGGCACAAGGCGGTGCTCTTGGCACTTGGGGGTCCCTGCACCTCAGATCTTTATTGCCCAGCACACAGAAACCCTGAGATCAGGCAATTAACTGGGGGGGTCAGTGACTGTCCATGTGGGCTGCTTTCATGCCATGGGACACCCTGGGCAGACTCAGCATGCTCAGCCTTGCCGGCAATCTCTGGATTATAAGACACCCAGCAGCCTCATGTCCCTCCGGAGAGGCAGCCCACTGTGCAGCCAGCAGCAACTTTCAAGGGCGGCCAAGTGCCCTTTCTTAGCTGCACTCTCTTGGTAAAGGGCCAAGGGCCCAGTCCCACTACCCAAATCACCGACACCTGTACCCACGGTAGAAGCCATGGCCCAAGAGGAACATCCGGTACAGGTAGAAGTGGAGCCTGTGCATATGGGTGTGCATGAAAACGTGTATATGGCAACATGTGTCGCAATAGCATTTGTCGGATGACATGTGTTCGTGATGATGTGCGTGTGATAGTGTGTGCATGTGTGTTTGTTATGGGTGTATATGTTGCACGTACTCGGCTGTATCTCTATAGGGGAAACAAGTCGTTAGACATGAGTAGGTTTGTGGTCATGTACAATCATATGAACATACACTTCTGACTGCACATTTGTGAGTGCACCTCCCATCGATCTGCACCCCAACACAGGCCTTCCCCTGCCCACCCTCTGTGACACGGCCCAGCCATGCCTCATACATCCTAGGGGCATGGGGCACCCTCTGGTCCTCCTCACTAGTCCCCAGGCTGAGAATGTATCTGGGGGCACCTCAGAAGACCTGAGGACAGAAGTGCCCTGGACTGGAGCCAGAGAAGTCAAGGGTGAGTAGGGATTAGGGAGACAGAGCCGGGCTTGGTGCTCTCTGAACACGGAAGCGCAGGAGTCCCTAAGTCGAAGATCAGTCCATCTGGGGGGGGCTCCCGCCTCCCCCACCCTGCAGGGACCCTCATTGGGGTTGCTGGGCGGCCATACAAAGGACGTGATGCAGGACACAGAAAATCAATACCCAGCCCCACCCTGCATGGGAGTCCTGGCCATACTCAGTATCCCATGCCCACCATGCTGCCCACCAAGCTAGACCCAGTCTGTCCTGTGGAGCTCTGGTGGCTTCTCCCCATGACCCCTTTGAAGCCACTCAGTGACTAGATCCTGAGCAGAGAGCTTGCACCTAGAGGTGTGGGTGATCAGGCCTCTTCCGTGGGGTGACTTGGCATCCCCACCTGGGGCCCAGGGGTGCCAGGGGAAGCAAAGACCGGCCGACACAGGGTCCTGGGCGCATCATATTTCAGCCGAGTCTGGACCCTCGGCCATGCCAAGGTGACAGGCTATTAGCTCAGCGTCGAACAACATCTGCCCCTTAATGAGCATCCTGGGTCCCCTGAGCCCCAGCAGGGGCCCCCTCACCACCCCCTCTCCGCCCAGTGCTTCCAGGGAGGGCCGGGGCACGCCCCATGAATAAATCATGTGAGCACCTCCCGAGTGCACTTTGCGGAGCCTGGGGAAGGCGGTGCGGCTCCAGCTGTCAAGCTGCATTAGCGCTGTGCACCCTGTCCTAGGGTGAGGGCGGGCACGGCCATGGGGTGCTGCGGCCTCAGTCGCTGCGGCCCACCCCTGCACCCCACTCTCGCCTGCCTCGCAGGAACACATTTCCCACCCGAAGGCGTCCATTAGGCCGCGCAGGCCGAGATCCTATCGTCTTGTCTCTAATGCGGGGCCCATTATGGGAAGAGTAGCCGGACTTAGCCGGTCCACTGCCATCTGCTCGCCAGGAAGCAGCCCTGGGGGGCTCCTGCCTCCCCCACCCTGCAGGGACCCTTGTCGGGGTTGCTGGGCCTCTGCATCTGGGCGGGCGGACATACAGAGGATGTGATGCAGGACACAGAAAATCAATACCCCGGCCCCACCCTGCAGTCCCCTTTCCCAGCCTCCTTCAGCACCCCCCACCCAGGGTGCTGGATGCTCCCTGCCCATCTCTTTCTGCAGACCCTGCCCTACCAGCCCCCCAAGAACGCCCTTTGGCCACACTGTCTACACCCACAATGCCAGGGGTGTAGCCCCTCAGGATCTTTGGATGTGGTCACTTAGCCCCCAGTCTCACCCCCACATCTGGGCTCGAGGAAAATGTGTGTCACCCCCTTGCTGCCCTTAGAGGGACAGTAACTCTTAGGGGAAGAGGTCCAGCAATGAGCCAAAAAACTGTGAGCACAACCTCCATCACCACACACTCACCATCACCTCACAGTCTCCACATTTGCCATCTCCACACACCCATCGGCACATACGCTTCATGGTCATACAACCACCACGAGGACTAGCACATATGGGGAGCACCGTTATGTAGGGAACAGTTACCTGGAAAAAACTGTTAACTACAGAGTACCATACCTGGGGAGCACAATCACCTGGGAGCACAGCATGAGGAATGTCGTTACCTGAAGAGACCCAGACCTGGGGAGTACTATCTGTGGGAAACACTTCTCTGGGGAGCACTATTCTCTGGGAGCGTTACTGCCAGGGAGCATAGTACCTGGGGACTCTGCTAGGCCCGGTTGCCGTGTGCTTTGCAGTGGGATTTCCGCCTCCTGCACCCGGAGCCCAGTGGTGGTGGAGCGGCAGGGACGCCCCCAGCTCTCATGTGGTGCCACCCTGTTGCTGCCCTCCCAGACAGCCAGGGAGGAGCTAAATCCAGGGATCAGCAGGCAGACAGGCCAGCAGCACTTAGCGGGGCTTTCATCTTGGCACGGGCGTGGCTTCCCGGCCCAAGAGCCTGCGAGGGAGCATGGGCCGGCGGAGCTTCACAGGGGCAGGAGCAGCAATTACAGGGGGAATAATCCCGGTAAACAATTATTTGATAGAATACGGGCATCACAGTCTCCCGCTCCTCCATCAGGACATGACTTCGGGGCTGGGCTTCTGTACTTGCTTTGGTGCGAATAAATAAAAACAATCATTTTCCTGGGAGCTCCTGGGAGCGGGTGGACCCTGGAAAAACATTCATTAGCTGATTCTGTGCCGGAGGCCCTGCTGCGAACACGAGTGCCCCCTTCATGGCTGAGGCTCACAGGGATCAGGCTGGAGGAACATTCCAGAAAGTTCTTGGGGAAGGAGATGGCTGGCCCTGGAAAACAAGCTGAGGTGGGGGGGGGGTGGTGACCTGTGTGCCTAGAAGGTGTTACAGGTATGGGCCCTGGATTTGACTTGTGGGGACAGTGCTCTTGGCCCTGCCCAGCACCTTCCCTGGGTCCCTGGGAGCTGCACTAGAACCTGGACAATGGGTGGGGGGCTGGCAGTGGGAGAGGCCAGGGCTGCTGACCCCTAAAGCTCAGGCCTGGGTTAAGGAGGCTATACCCCCTCACCCCCTTGCCCTTGAGCCCTCCTGGCTCCTACAGCCCATCTCTGACCATTTGCACTCTTAGTTGGAGGTACAGGAGTGACAAGGCCCCATGGTTCTCATGTGGCTGCTCCACGGGGTCTAGACTAGGATGGGCACACAGGGGAGCTTCTCTTGGAAAGGGGTGGCACAGCGCACAGCTAAGGCTCAGCAGCATGGAGATGGGCCAAGTCATGACAGGCCCTGGTGCTCAGCCCAGCGACTCCACAGGGACAGCTTTTATTTCCCTGTGTCCAGCCCACCAACGCTGGCACCTCACAGGGAGCGGGCATTTCTAGAATCATCTAAGAACCCAGACCCGTGGCCCTGTGTGTGGGGGACTGGCCTAGTTGGTCTCTGTCCTTGGTACGTCCTTGGGCTCATCTCTGCTGTTCCTTAAAATTAAGATGGCGCTCAAAGCTGAAAGGGGCCCATGGCTGACTCTGGCCTTCAAGGAGCCCCACAGCTGACCCCCCAGTGGTCCCCACGGCTCACACCCTGCCTGGTGCCCCTGTAACTGACCCTACCCTGCCTCCAGGTCCTCTGACCTGTGCTGGCCATGTAGGTCTGGGTGTCCTTGGGCATGGCACAGAGCTGGGGTGCTGATGACAAGGGGTGCACCTCAGCCCACAGGGTCTGTGATGGCACATGACAGCATTGATGGTGGGTGACATGTATGATATGATAATGTATGATGGTATGTGCAATGAACTGCCTGGTTCCTGGCCGCCCCACTGCAGTGTTCTGTGCACCTTGCTGCACGGACCCTACGGAACCCCCAGTGTGCCTGTCACATTGGGGTGCTGAGTGACAACTCAGGAGGAAGTGGGCCCTGGCACAGTGAGACAGTGAGGTCTCCTTGAGGATCCCACTGCCCTGCGTTGTCCATATATAAAAAGGGGCATCATGGGGCTCCACCACTGGAAGCTGGGTACTGCCCCTCTGCCAGAGGACGGTCCACTCTAGGCACAAGGCTAGCTGGTGGGTCCCACCTATCACCGGGACAGTTGTGGGGACAGTCGGGTCCAGACCAGCAGGACTGGTTGCGGTGCGTTATCATCTCCATCACTTCGCCCATATCTGCTCATTCGTGGGGTTATGCCTGGTCCCCAGAAAGCAGACAGCGACCCCACACCAGGGGACACTGAGGGGTTTTACCAGGAGGCAGAAGGGGGAATAGCAGACCGGGGTGTGAGACCCTCATGGCCGGAGCAAGAAAGAGGAGAGATGGAAAAGAGTCAGGGGACAGAGGCAGTGGGCTCTGAGTTCTCCTGGGATGCAGTGGACATGGCCACTAGGCCATGGGACTTGGGGGGTTTCACTCCAGAGCTCTTCTGGGGCTCACATACAGACATGCCCTGGGCTCTTGTGTAGACGTGGCAATAAGAATCGAGGTGCAAGACTCCAACATTGAGGATCAGCGTGCCCCGAAAGAGGCTCTGCTCATAGTTTCTAGAGGTGATTGTGGGTTCTGTCCCGGGATGAGGGGTTTAGTAGGCAGAGGCAGCAGCTGAGTCCCTTGCTGTAGAGGTAGGGAGTGGGAGACAGCTGGAGGCCTCTCAGGGTTCTGCTGTGGGGTGCCAGCAGAGGGCAGTGGGCATGATTCCTTGAGTTTCGGCCACAGCCAAGGGGAGTGCTGGCTGTCAGGGATCCAGCAATCTCAATTGGAATCTTGCAATTATTTTCAAGCATGTAAATCTCTATTTAATTATACAGATACCCACAACTTGCATCTTCAGAAGGTGCTTGTCGAAAAGGCATTTTCCCTTTGCAGTCTCAGTCCTATTTCCTCCTCCAGCTCAACCTTAGTCTCCTTCCCCAGGTAAAGGCGGCCCAGCCCTGGGGCCCTTTACTGTGTGTGTCACCTGGGGCGGGACCTGGCTTTGTCAAGACTGTGTCGTGGGCCCAGTTTCTGGACAGTGTTTGTGCCTATGTTCTAGCCTCCGAGTTTGGACGTGCTCTCCATCATCCTCTCCACATCCGGGCAGTTTCTCAGGTCCTCATTTCTTCGCCACAATGAATATTTTAGAAGTTCTCTACAAGATGCTGTTCAGTGACAGGTGTCTGAAGAGTCCCTGGTCAGAGAGTAAATGCATCTTTGACTTGGTATTGGAATGTTGCCACGCTGCCCATCACATCATACCATTCTTCTGATCTGTGTCCCATGAAGCTGTATCTCTGCCAGGTCCCTCTGGAGCAATGGCATGAGCCCTGGAGATTCTCAGAGGGAGCATCATTAAGTACAAAACCACTAACTGTTGACTCTAATAAAATGGATGTGTCGGGACCAGAGAGATTGTATTGCAGTGAAGCGCTTACCTTGCATGCAGCCAATCTGGGCTCGACCCCCAGCATCCCATATGGTCCTTCAAGCACCATCAGAAGTGATCCCTGAGCACAGAGCCAGGAGTAAGCCCTGAGCACAGCTGGGTGTTCTAACATCAAAAACAAAACAAAACACCCAAAAGTAAAAACAGAAGTGCCCAATGTACAGAGGAACCATCTAACTCGCAGAATTACAGACCATGCAGAACGGAGGTTAGATTCAGTAAAGAAGGCAGGCTATGTAGTCATGAATTAATATATTGATTGATTCATATTTCTGGATTTCAGGGAGTACTTATTGTCATTTTCATTCATTTTTCTCATCTTTAATAAATTGGATGTATTTTCGTATTTCTTGTTTCATATGTTTTGTTTTGTTTTATTTTGGCCCATACCCAGTGTCACTCAGAGACCACTCCTGGATATGCATTCAGAAATTGCTGCTGGCTTGGGGATATGGGATGTGGGGGATGGAACTTCGGTTCATCCTGGGTTAGTAGTATGCACAAGGCAAATGCCCTACCACTTGTGCCACCGGTCTGGCCCCTTCTTGGCCACTTTTAACATGTTTTAATATGTTTAAAATATTTTAAAATAGGGGCCGGCGAGGTGGCGCTTGAGGTAAGGTGTCTGCCTTGCAAGCGCTAGCCAAGGAAGGACCGAGGTTTGATCCCCCGGCATCCCATATGGTTCCCCCCAAGCCAGGGGCAATTTCTGAGTGCTTAGCCAGGAGTAACCCCTGAGCATCAAACAGGTGTGGCCTGAAAAACCCAAAATTTTTTTTAATATTTTAATATTTTAAACATTAAAGCATATTTTAATATGTTTAAATTGTCTGCTCAGATCTTTCGGCCTTTTTTTTTTTTTTTGACTTTTGGGCCACACCCGGTGGTGCTCAGGGGTTACTCCTGGCTGTCTGCTCAGAAATAGCTCCTGGCAGGCACGGGGGACCATATGGGACACTGGGATTCGAACCAACCACCTTTGGTCCTGGATTGGCTGCTTGCAAGGCAAACGCCGCTGTGCTATCTCTCCGGGCCTGGCATTTTTTTTTTTATTTTTTATTTTTGGGCCACACCTGGGGTTACTTCTGGTTCTAAACTCACAAATTACTCCTGTTAGGCTCAGGGAACCCTATGGGATTCCAAGGATGGAACCTGGTTCCACAGCTTGCAAGGCAAATCCCCTCCTCCCTGCTGTGCTATGACTCTGGCTCTTAGCATTTTTTAAAAATTGATTCAGATTTCGTCTCAGGAGGGGGCTTTTGGGTTATCCTGACTCTGCTCAGGAGTGACTGCTGACAGTACTCAGGGAACCTTATGCAGTGTGAGGAGTCAACCCAGGGTTCCACACATACAAACTAAGTGCCTTAATCTCTGCATTGTTTCTGTGGCCTTTTCATTTTTTTTATTCTTGTTTGGGGCCACATCCAGCAGTGCTCAGACTTACTCCTGGCTCTGCATTCAAGGTCACTCCTAGCAGTGCTCAGAGACCATATGGGATGCCAAGGATCGAACCCAGGTTAGCTGCATGCAAGGTAAATGCCCACACTACTGTACTATCACTCTAGCCCCACATTTTAAGTTTTGTGTCTGCCCTTTCAAATGGTGTTCCATACCCACACTATGTTTCACTGGCGGTGGTTTGGATTTTCCTGCATTGTCCCACTACCTTTCAATTGAATGTGTGTGCATATAGCTGAGTGTTTGCACATGAATATAGGTGTCTCAGTGTGTGTATCTCTTTATGAGACCATATCTATATACATCTGAGGGTTTACATGTGTGTGAGCATGTTTGCTTATGAATGTATCTGGTGCATACGAGTGCAGGGAGACAGGAAGAGAGCCGGCGGGATCCTGTAGCTGTGGGCAGGCAGCTCTGTGGTGGGCACCAAGGGCAGCCATGTTGTGAGTTACAGCTGTGTCGGGGGTAGAGTCAGCCTTTGAGGTTCAGGCATGTCCAGAGTATATCCAGGTTCTGCGTTGGAAGTATTGCTGGGCTGTGAGGTACAGGCAGGTAGGGGGTACAGCTGTGTTAGGGGGTACAACCAAGCTGGGGGTGACAGTCAAGCCGCACACTGGATCCTGCCATCAGCACAAGGGTTTATCAAGAGCCCAGATAGTGTGGGGAACAGTAGGGTACATGGGGGACACCTGATAATGTGGGGAATAACAGGGTACTGTTTTAGGATATTTTGGGATAGGTGCTGTGTGGTGCAGGTAGGGGCCAGGTTCTGGGGATCTGAGAATGGTCAGGGCTGACGAGGTTTCTATCAGTGATGAGTCAAGGGTGGAGATACGTGGGGAAAACTTACATGCTCTGGGGACGAGGGAGTGCCAGGCTAGCTCTGCCTCCCAGGACACACAGGGTGCCGTGGTCCCCAGTGCCCAGGAAGTGACCTCCAGGCTTGACGGGAGACTCTGGAGGCAGGTGCTCCTGGGAGCACCGAGATCTCCATGAACCTTACCCCAGGGCAGCCCTGCCAGGCGGGCACAGTATGCAGGCATAGTAGCTCGGCTCAGGACCCTGGGAACCTAAGCAACTCCCAGCCCGCAGTTGGGGTTCAAAGCCACCTCTGGGGTCCTTATCTTGGAGCAGGAGCAGAGACCCAGCCAGCTGCTCCTGAGCAACAGGGGGTGAATCTCTGATAAATAACAGGAAGCCCCGGGGACACCCACCCCAGCGCCCGCAGCCCTGGGTCAGAGTTCATGTATCAAATGCAGCAGCCAGCCTTGAGCTCTGATGAGGGCGATTATTGGCCTAATCACCATTTTCGCGCGAGGCAGCAATAGCTCTAATGATAGATTCTCGAATGCTGATGGTGCTGGCTCTCCGAGCGCCCTTTCATCTCCGGATATCAAAGCACCCTACAGATATTAATTAAGCCCTGGGAAACAAAGGTTCTAATGGCCACGTTTGCAGGAGGAAGTGAGGCTGAGTGTGGTGGACCACCCAGCGGCAGGACACCCCGAGTCCATACCTCCCTCAGAGCTGTCCTGCCAGGATCTCGCATGCGTTGACTTGGGTCCTCCCGCTGAGCAGGTGCAGAGGGGCATGGGGCTGCGCTGCCTGGGGAGAGAGGTCAGGGATGCAGGTTTAGGTCCCCGCACATCCCTGCAGGGAAATCAACCTGGAAGGCTTAAAAGCTGCAGGATTTGCAGGCTGAGCCACATCTGGCCACTGATCTCTGACAGAAAGTTCTAGATGTGAACCCAGCACAGACAACAGGACCACAGGACTTCAGTGGGGAGGAATGGAGTGGCCTCTGGGGACAGATACTGCACTTACATAGGAACAAGCTCCCCTGGGAAAGGTCTTTGTCCAAAGGTTCAAAGATCTTTGTCCTAGGGCATCATGGGCCAGTCAGGACACCCCCAGGACATCCCAGCACTGCTTGGGCAATTCATGTACCTGGTCGGCTTGTCAGAACCAAATTCACGAGGAAAGAGCTTCCAACTCAGAGGCAGAAGCTGAGCGAAGCTCTGTGACTCCAGACTTTTCCTAGGGGACACGTGACACAGTAGAACATACCTACCTTCCTCCAGACAGAAAACCCAGTGACTTGGAACACTCTTGCTAAAATCCATCTTTCGTTGAGAATGCTGCTCGGAGCTGGAGTGACACACAGGCTCAAACCCTGCTCTCCACGGTCCTCTGAGTAGTGGCAGGTGTGGCCCTGGAGACCCCAGACCTGCTGTGGGACCCCCCCCCCACAGGTCCCACATTCTCAGCTCCTGCTGTGGAGCTGCTTGCCCTGCCTCATCTCCTGGGAATCACTAGGAGGGTCCAGGTGCCTTGAGCAACCCCCAAATGTTGCTTATTTTGATCCTAAAGATAAATCTAGAAAATGAAGTATGTCTTGGGTGGTTTTGCCCTTGTCCACAATAACAGGGTTGAATGAAGTGGAAATGACCCTTCAGGACTGAGTCAGACACTGAGGCAGTAATGGGGGAAAGGTGGCAATGGACAGCAGAAGACAATCCCAAACATGCTTCAGCAAAGACATGACTTTGCCCTGGCTCCCCCAAACGTTGCTCTTACAGCTAGGACCCCTTGGCATGTGCTCCCTCCTTCCTCACCACTGATTGAGGATTTATTTATTCCTCTTTACCAAAAAGCACACAAATTCCTGGGGCCTCAGACCCTGCCACAAGCTCAGCACAGCCACTACTCAGTATGGAGAATTGTAGGTGGGGAACCCTCAGCAGGATGGAGTATAGACTGGGGCCTCATCAGAATGGAGTGTGGATAGGGGGCCATAAGCAGGACAGACTATAGACAGGAGAACTTCAGCAGGACTGAGTGTAAGTGTGAGACCCTCAGTAGGGATGGAGTGTAGACAGGGGACCCTCAATAGGGGAGTATAAACAGGGAAATAGTAGGGATGGAGTGTAGACAAGGAATGCTTAGTAGGAGGGAGTATAGACAGGAGACCTTCAGTAGGGATGGAGTAGTATAGAAAGGGGAAGCAGAGTACAGATGCAGGAGTGTAGACTGGGGATTCTCAATATGGAAGGAGTATGATGGACGATCGATAAGAATGGAATGTAGACAGGAGATACTCAGTAGAAATGGAATAGTGTAGACAAGAGACTCTTAGTAAGGATGGAGTAGTTTAGACAGGGAACTCTCAGGAGGAATAAAATAGTGTAGACAGGGGACTCACAGTAGGAATGATGTAGATGGGTCACACTCATTAGGGAGAGTGTAGACAGGTGATCCTCAGTCAGGATGGAGTAGTGTAGAAAGGGACCCTCTGTAGGAATGGAATCGTGTAGACAGGGGACTTTCAGTAAGAATGGAGTAGTGTTGGGGCCGGAGAGATAGCATGGAGGTAAGGAGTTTGCCTTGCATTCGGAGGGATGGTGGTTCGAATCTCGGCATCCCATATGGTCCTCTGAGCCTGCCAGGAGCAATTTCTGAGCGTAGAGCAGGAGTAACCCCTGGGCACTGCCGGGTGTGACCCCCCCTCCCAAAAAAAGAATAGAGTAGTGTAGACAGTGGACCCTCAAGGGAAAGTGTAGATGGGAGACTCAGTAGGGATGAAGTATAGACAGGGGACCTTCAGTAGGAATGCAGTATTGTAGATGGGGGACCCTCAGTATGACAGAGAGTAGACAGGGGACTCTTAGTTGGGATGGAGTAGTGCAGATAGGGAACCTAGGTAGGAATGAAATAGTGTAGACAGGGGATCCTCAGTAGGGATGGAGTAGTGTAGCTGGGGATTCTCCATAGGCATGGTGTAGTATAGATGGGGGACAATCAGAAGAAATAATGTAGACAGGAGACCCTTAGTAGATACGGAGTAGTGTAGACAGTAGAAGCTTAGTAAGGGGCAGTCTAGATGAGAGACCCTCAGTAGAAATGGAGTAGTGTAGACACTAGACCCTCAGGAGGGATGGGATAGTGTAGATGAGGACTCATGGTAGGATTGGAGTAGTGTATTTTGAGAACCCTTAGTAGGGATGGAGAGTAGATGGGGAACCATTAGTAGACATGGAGTAGTTTAGACAGAGAACCCTTAGTAGAGGGGAGTGTAGACAGGCAAAGCTCATAGGGATGGTGTATAGACAGGGAACCCTCAATAGAAATGGAGTAGTATAGACAGAGGACCCTCAGTAGGGGGGGGAGAGCAGGCAGGAGATCCTTAGTAGGGATGAAGTAGTATAGACAGGAGACCCTCAGGAGGAATGGAGTAGTAGTGCAGAGGGGGACTCTACACTGGAATAAAAGAGTATAGATTGGGGACCCTTGTAAATGAGGCTGATAAGGTCAGATCCCAAAATGTAGAAGTCACTGGTGAGGTCAGAGTCACTGGATGTAGAAGTCACTGGTGAAGTCGGATCTCAGGCAAGTAGAGCACTCACAAAGAAGCATCCGCCAGCCACTTCAGGACAGTAACTCCATTTATTATAGGTGGGAAATGAATATTTATATTAGAGGAGAGTCAGGTGTGGACTGTCAGCCACAGAGCAGGATGTGCGAAGGGATTGTAACAGGGTGTGTGGTTCTGTGTTTAGGAAAGACAGGGGAAGGGGATTAGGAATAGCAGGTGTGTGCTCTGGATGTTAAAACAAGGTGTGTGCTTCAGGTAATTAACTACATCTCCCCTTCTTTTTTTTTCTTTTTGTTTTTTTTTGGGGGCCACACCCGTGACGCTCAGGGGTTACTCCTGGCTATGCGCTCAGAAGTCGCTCCCGGCTTGGGGGACCATATGGGACACCGGGGGATCCATCCACGGCTAGCGCAGGCAAGGCAGGCACCTTACCTCTAGCGCCACCGCCCGGCCCCAGCACACCTCCCCTTCTTAACTTTATTGAAAAATGCAGAAATATAATTTTAAAACAGAGTAATTCATGCCCCATGTTTCTAAGAAAAAGGCAGACTCTCTATCTCTAGAGATTCTATCTCTAGAAGATAAAATAGGTGGCAGGGGACCCTCAGCAGGCTGGAGTAAAAGTTAGGAAAAGTAGAAAAAAATTTGGCCTAAAAAACAGGGTGTCTCTTCCCACGAGGCCTCCTACCATAAGGCCAATTACAGGCTCCAGGCATACTAATTTGTCTAACCTCAAAGTCTTTTTTCTTGGTTCTAGAATCATGGTCCCAGGTTCTCAATCACAGTTGTTGCAGTCAGGCTTCAGTAATTAGAGATCTTGGTGTTTGATTCTATGTTGAAGTCAGGGTGTCTTGAAGTGTCTCCTGGTATCTCACCGTTAAGTGGCGAAGCAGGGAAATCATCTGTCTTGAAAGCAAGTTGTTGCTGATTTCCAAGGCATCAATAGGGTAGTGTATGAACCCATCCTAGAACAAGTAGGTGCCAAGGAAGTTCTAGGGCCTGTTCTGCTAGAAGGTCAACTCCTAGTGTAGGTGCAGAAAACCATGCTGGATCCAAATATGGGACCCAATGTTCAGGGGTGATTGGCTGATGTCCAAGCAACTGAAGCCTAAGTCAAGTCGCTATAACAAATGTTCAGGTTGGAAGGACCCCCTGTGAGAAAAAATTTTGGAGTTCCCATCCCTAGTAACTCCTTTATATCTTAAATTTCCCCAATTTGATGCACCCATTCAAAAATAACAGTGCCGGGGCTAGAAAGACAGCATGGAGGTAAGATGTTTGCCTTTCATGCAGAAGGTCATTGGTTCGAATCCCGGCATCCCATATGGTCCCCCGAGTCTGCCAGGGGCGATACCTGAGTGTAGAGCCAGGAGGAACTCCTGAGAGCTGCAGGGTGTGACCCAAAAACAATAAAATAAAATAAAATTTAGGGGCCGGAGAGATAGCATGGAGGTAAGGTGTTTGCTTTTCATGCAGAAGGATGGTGGTTCGAATCCTGGGATCCCATATGGTCCCCCGAGCTTGCCAGGAGTGATTTTTGTTGTTGTTGTTTTGTTTTGTTTTGTTTTTTCAGGCCACACCCATTTGATGCTCAGGGGTTACTCCTGGATAAGCGCTCAGAAATTGGCCAGGAGTGATTTCTAAGCCTAGAGCCAGGAGTAACCCCTGAGCGCCACTGGTTGTGACCCAAAGAATCAAATCAAAACAAAACAAAACAAAAATAACAGTGTCACTGAACACTATTGGAGCCTAAGGGGAAATAATAACAAACAAAAATCCCTCTAACATATATATATGTTATATATATATATATATATATATATATATATATATATATATATATATATATATATATATATATATATATATATATATATATATATATATATATATATTACTCCTAGCTCTACGCTCAGAAATCGCTTCTGGCAGGCTCAGGGGACCATATGGGATGCTGGGATTTGAACCACCATTCTTCTGCATGCGAGGCAAATGCCCTACCTCCACGCAATCTCTCTGGCCCCACCTGTAATCTAATTCTATCAAAAAATTACTTAAAGGTCCAACACCTATTCTTATAAAAACTCTCAGCAAGATGGGAATGAAAGGAACCTTTTGCAGTATAGTTAAGGCCATCTACCACAAGCAATGGCAAATATTATCCTCATTGGAGAAAAACTAAAAGCTTTCCCTTTAAATTCTGGTACAAGACGAGGCTGTCCTCTCTCACCACTCCTATTCAACATAATACTGTAAGCACTTGCTATAGTGATTAGGCAAGAAAAAGATATCAAGGAAAGGAAGAAGTCAAGCTCTCACTGTTTGCAGATGACATATCATACATAGAAAATCGTATAGACCCTACCAAAAAGCTTCTAGAAACAATATATTCATATAGCAATGTGGCAGGCTACAAAATTAACACAAAAATCAATGGCCTTTGTATACACCAATAATGATAGGGAAAAATGGACATTAAGAAAACAACCCCTGAAGCCGGAGAGATAGCATGGAGGTAGGGCGTTTGCCTTTCATGCAGAAGGACAGTGGTTCAAATCCCAGCATCCCATATGGTCTCCTGAGCCTGCCAGGAGCAATTTCTGAGTGCAGAGCCAGGAGTAAACTCTGAGCGCTGCCAGGTGTGACCCAAAAACCAAAAACCAAAAAAAAAAAAAAAAAAAAAAAAGAAAGAAAGAAAGAAAAGAAAACAACCCCATTCACATTAGTGTCACACAAATTCAAATATCTTTTTTTTTCCGGGCCACACCCGTTTGATGCTCAGGGGTTACTCCTGGATAAGCCTTGGATATGGCTTGGGCAGACCATATGGGACACCAGGGGATTGAACCGTGTTCCTTCCTTGGCTAGCGCTTGCAAGGCAGACACCTTACCTCTAGCCCCAAATTCAAATATCTTAAAAGATATTTTATTTTATTTTATTTTATTGGTGTCAGAAGTGGGATACGAATTAAAAGAGATTTTAAAGACATGAAGGACCTATACAAAGAAAACTATAAAACCCTACCTCAAGAAATAAGAAAGGACACGCAAAAATGAAAACACATATCCTGCACATGGATTGGCAGGATTAACATCATTAAAATGGCAATAGTCCCAAAGCATTGTACAGATTTAATGTGATCCCTATAAAGATACCCATGATATTCTTCAAAGAAGTGGATCAAACACTTCAGAAATTCATTTGGAACAATAAACATCCTCGAATAGCTAAAGAATTCTTGGGAAAAGGAATATGGGAGGCATCACTTTTCCCAACTTTAATCTGTATTACAAAGCATTAGTTATCAAAACAGCATGGTATTGGAATAAAGAGAAATCCTCAGATTAGTGGAATAGACTTGTGTGGGGGGAGGTCAAACCCCTTGTTGATGGTCTCCAAGTCAAAGAATGATTCCCAAAAAGATAAATTGAATCCCATCCTTCCGTCCCCCCTTTTGGGGAGACTTTGATAATAATGTCCGGAGTAAATAATCAACGAATGCAAAAGATCAGGGGACCAAAGGTTCAGCAAGGAAAGTCTTTTGTCAGTTGCAGCCAGCTCCAAAAAGCAAACTGAACCAGCCGTCAGTTCTGGCAAAAGAGCTCCCTATGCCTCCCCAACAAGCTTTTTATTTCATTCCTTAATCACCCCCACCTGGAAGATCCAGGTGGGATGACAGGCAAAAACAATATTACAACAATTACTCAACAATTCCCCCTTTTTTGTAAGCAAACAATAATAGTATACAATACAATACAATAATAATATACAATACAACACTACATAATTACAATTACAAAACTTTAATAAAATATTAATTACTATAAAATTAAAAACATTAATTTCAATTAATTAAAAACATTTAGTTACACTAATCATAAATTAAATATACTTTAAAAGATTTTAGTCATAAAAAATACAAATATATAAGTTAAATTTTTTTTTACTAGGTTCAAAGTTACTCTCAAAAAATAAGGAGTATAGAACTCCTAAAAGTCCAATCAAAGACATTTGATGAATCAGGAAAGACGAGTTGTAACTTGATATAGAACACAGCACTGGAACAGTTAATGATGTATTCCTCAGTTCGATATCAGGAGGCTTGCAATTGTGATGAGATTCCTACAAATAAAACGTTAAGAACTAGGAAGAAAAGATAAATTGTGAGAAATAATAAATTAAGGCATAAAGTGTTAGGAAAAGAAAACCATAAACAAAAATTACAAAACCTATAAACATGCAAATACATACTATACAAAATTATGGGAATAACACTCATTTATAATTGCCAGAAATATCTATTAGACAGGAATCAAAATAAAGCCAAAGAAAAATTTTGAACTAAATCAAAAAGAAAAAAGAAAAAACACTTTGAAAATACAGTAATGAAAAAACTATTTAAATGAATATTTCAAAATAACAAAAAATTATAGTAATGAAAAAAAACTTTTTAAATTAAAGTCAAGTAAATCTAGATGATCAAGAATTTCATGTGCAACATGACCATAAAATTCCATAATGCAAATATGAAACAATATATTATAATCAGTCATCAATAATGAGCATTGTGAACAGTCTACCCAAAATTATGGTTATATCAAAACTATAATTATACCTTCATCTCAAAATCTATGTTGAGAGCAATAAAACACTGATGTTACAATGAAAAGTCAAAAGTTGCCAAATGAACATATATTGATACACAATCATAAAGCAACATTAACATGATTAAGAATCTTTCTTTCATATAGGTCTTAAGTAACATCAATATATTGCAAAATCTTCTAATTAATAGTGACCTAAAACAATACTGAAATTAAGGCATAAATACATCATACAAACAACCACAATGGGGATTCATCGTATTCATTCCTATTAAGCAATCATACCTAAAAAATGACCAGTAAAACATCAATGATAATCAACAAATAAAGGAAATGATCATTAAGTATTCATAGTAGATCTCTGAGAAATATAAAACAAGATATATGCTGCTGTAGATTTTACCAATGCAATAGGGATCTTCTTGATCTTCTTATCATCAAAATTGATCCAATACTGTTCTGTGGCAATTTTACAATATGAAGTACAATGTCCATAATGAACTTGACCAAAATGATTTGATACTGATGATAAATTATATTTTTCAATCTTGTTATTATCTTCTTGAGTGAATTCTGCTAAATTAAGGTCTTCCAAAGGAAAATCCACATAAGTGTATAATTTTTTAATCTGTTTTCCATCAAAAGCAAAACGTTTCAAATGAATTATCAATACGGGAGGTATTTTCCATAAATATGTTTTCTTTGAAAAATCTCTTTTAGTATTGCAATTATTACAGTGAATTCTATTGTTATCTCTCAAATCTTCTTCTTTAAAAAATTCAACAAGGCATTCCTGTAAAGTACATTTATCTGCAGACTTGACAGCCAGGGACAACTGAACAAATGTTTCATAAACCTCAGACTTTTGGTAACATGTAAGACACTGTAGTATAGATTTAAACTGTCCTTGAAAGGTATCATAGATAATAGATTTGCAAACTCTAAATTGTTCATATTTATCATTGTCTATAAAGTGTACAGTTTTATCTGTTATTGAATTTTTAAGCAAATCTTGATGTAGTCCTTCTATAAGAAACATTAATAATTCGTGAGGATCCTGTTGGTTGTGTCCAGCAAATTGGTCATTGAGTAAACTTATTGTTGCTTTGAAATTTTCAGGATTGAAATACTTATGGCATCCATTTCCCATGATTTTGATAAGATGACCAAATTCATCTGCTAATTTACCTTTATGTCCCTTTGGATTTTCTCTGTTAATATCTTTTTTATAATAATCTTGATAAAAATACTGAGTCAAGTCTGTAATATTATACAAGCATTGCAATATTGAATTCATGTAACATGAGTTACCCAAATTTTGTAATCCAGTGAAAACAGGTTTCCGTTTTTCTGTTTGTAGTCCAGACTGTAAGGATTTTTCACTTTTGTCAGATTCACTGAGAATATGAGGTATGAAAGTTGATCCTTCACTTACTTTCCCAGTCACCTCAGCAGCACCACAACTGTCAATATCTTGAGCACTCTGTACTTGATGTGGGGAGGAGTCTATAGTCCCAGCAACCTGACCTTGATCATCAGTGCCAGTCCGATTTCTAACGAGACGCAAGGGGACCCAAAATTTCTTAGGAGGGTTGTCATTTGTAGAAACATAAGCATAACCCCTCCCTCTCAAGAGGAGATAACCAGCAATCCATTTTTTATCCTCTTTTATCCAAATTGGAATATTTGTTGTTTCTTGTCTCTGATTATCTTCTTTAAAATGTTTTTCCCCTGCTGTATAGCTCTCTCCCTGAGGTAAATTTAGATAATTTAGTGTAATGAGAGTCAAAGATAACAGCTCCATTGGCATCAAACCTCTTTTTCTATTCTTTTGCAATTGAGTTTTCAGAGTTCTATGGGCTCTTTCCACAATTGCCTGTCCTTGACAATTGTGGGGAATTCCTTTAATATGCTTTATCTGCCATTCATTACAAAAAAATTCAAAAGTTTTACTTATATAAGAGGGTCCATTATCAGTCTTAATAGAATACGGAATACCCATAACAGAAAAACATTGTAAAAGAAAACTGCAAACTGCCTTAGATTTTTGGGAAGACATAGGAATTGCCCAAATAAATCGAGAATATGTATCCACTACCACATGAAGGTATGGTTTTTTGGGAAATAAGTCTGTTTGAGTTACATCCATTTGCCACAATTCGTTAGACTGCAAGCCTCTTGGATTTGCTCCTGCTATATGGGTCTTTTGTGCTAGCGGGGCACATATGTTACATCTTTTTATAATTTCTCTCGCTTGCCTCCATGGAATTTGATAATTTACATGTAAACGACGAGCATTTGTGTGTAAGGCTGAATGCTCCTCTATAGGTGATTTAAATATAGGCATTGCCAACAAATCAGCAGTTTTATTTCCTTGAGCCATTGGCCCTGGAAGGCCTGAATGAGCTCTAATATGTGTGATGAAGATAGGTTCAGTTCTTTTTTGAATAATGTGTTGTAACTTTTTTTAATAAATTCTGTATAATAGGACTATGAGAATTGAGGGAGGCAGTGGCTATCACCGGGCATAAATTTACAACATATAAAGAATCAGAAACGACATTCATGGCTTCAGATACATTTTCTAATAGATAAATTAATGTTGCTAATTCAACTTTCTGTGCAGACTTATATTTGGTTTCTATTGTTATGTTCATATTTTCTCCGGTTATTCCGCCTCGTCCCCCACTTGATCCATCTACATAAAAAACTTTTGCATTGGGAATAGGAGAATCCCTCACAATTGAAGATATAACAAACTGAGTCTTTTTCAAAAAGTCCCAGGTCTTTCCTTTTGGATAATGAGAAGAAATCTCTCCTGTAAAATCTGAGAGAGCCCTTTGTAGAGATTCATTAAGAGGCAATATTGACTCAATTTCCTTTTTTGGTATTGGCAATACTATTATATCTGGATCAAAACCTAACAAAGATATTGATCTGAGTCTTGCTTTGATAATCAATTCTGAGATTAGTTGCAGGTAAGATATCACAGACTGAGGCTGTTTGTTATGTAAATACACCCATTCCAAAGGACCAGCCTGTTGCATTAAAGCTGCAGTAGGTGTTTCTTTTGTAGGGAAAATTAATAAAAATACCTTCTCTCCAGGGATAAATGTTAAAAGAAATGATTTTTGCAGTCTGTTCAAGAAAATGTCCAATTCATTTTTAGCAGCTTGTGTTAAATTTCTGGGACTATCTAATGCAGGATTACCTTCCAAAGTTTTAAACAGATTAAACAGCTCTGCATTTGAGATTCCTAATGCTGGGCGGAGCCAATTTACATCACCCAAAAGTTTCTGAAAGTCATTAAGCGTTTTATGGTTCTCTTTTTTTATGGAAAGTTTTTGAGGACGTATTGATGTTCTGTCCAAAATAAAGCCCAAGTATTGATATGGTGGCATGGTCTGTATTTTTTCTAAAGCTATTTTCAGTCCTGCCATTTGCAAACAATTGATCACATAAGCATATAATTTCTGTAAATCTGTTTCATTATTCACTGTAATTAAAATATCATCGGTGTAATGATAAATTATAGCTTGGGGAAATCTTTCACGAGCAGGGCTCAAAATTTTGTCCACAAAATATTGACACATAGTTGGTGAATTTAGCATGCCCTGAGGGAGAACAGTCCATTGAAAACGCCTGCAAGGGTGAGTATTATTAATAGAAGGAACTGAGAATGCAAAACGGTGTTTATCATCTGGGTGAATAGGAATATGATAGAAGCAGTCTTTTAGGTCAATTATAATTAGTGGCCATTCCTTAGGGATTACTACAGGTGATGGTAAACCTGTCTGTAATTTTCCCATAGGTACCATAGATAAATTCACAGCTCTCAGATCCATTAACAATCTCCATTTACCAGATTTCTTTTTTATGGTAAATACAGGTGAATTCCATTGAGAAAACGAAGGCTCAATATGTCCTAATTTTAGCTGTTCTTCCACTAATTCTGTCAGCACCTTTAATTTATCAGTTTTAAGGGGCCACTGGCCTATCCAAATTGGTTCATCAGATTTCCATTTTATTTTTATTGGTGCTGGGGTTTTTCTGGCAGTGGCCCCTACCAAAAATTTTGGGTTTTTAATTCCGGAGGAGGTTCAGGCTCACCTTGAGCTAATGGAATATGGAATTCTGCCTTCCATTGTTTATGCAAATCACGGCCCCACAGGGATGGTGAGAATGGGCCCACATGAGGTCTGATTATAGCCTTTTGATTTTCTGGGCCATAAAATACCATGGTTCTTGTGCTTAACAAGCAAGAACTCAGGCCTCCTATTCCTTTTAACAAATATGGAATTTCTTGCAGAGACCAATTTTTTGGCCATTCTTTATCAGAAATTACAGTGACCTGAGCACCTGTGTCTATCATGCCATTAAAGACTTGCCCTTCTATATTAAGTTTAATCATTGGATTTTCATCTTTACATTTAGTAATCAGAGCCACTAATGGGTTTTTGGCAGCCCCTGGATCTGTGCTTCCAAAACCTCCAGTTCTTATCTTATCTGAAGTCCCAAATTTAACATAAGGTATTATTACTATTTGGGCAATTGTCTCCCCTTTTTTGAAAGTCCAAGTAACAGGCACATTGATAACTACAATAATTTCTCCCTTTGAGTCTGAATCAATAACACCTGTGATTACTGATATACCTTTTACATTAAGGGAACTTCTGCCCAGAATCAAACCCATTGTATCTGGGGGTGGTGGTCCCACTATGCCTGTGTGTAGCATATAAGGGCATTCTCCTGGGTAAATTGTAATGTTCACTGGGCAAGTTATATCAAGCCCAGCACTGCCCACAGTGGCATGTGTTAATTCACTGATTGAAATTAATCTTCTTGGGCTGGGCTGGGGAGAATTATGGTTTGATGACTTTGCCCCTGATTTGTAAGGGCCTGGGGATTGGCCCTGTAGCCGTTTCCCTGTTTTTTAATTGTAGATCCTGGAGGAACTGAATTTAACAAAAGATGGCAATTCCTTTTAATATGCCCTTGTTTTCCACAATGGTAACAGGCAAATTGTCTCCTAGGGTTTGTATTAAAAGTTCTTCCTATGTTATTATTATGGGGATTTCCAGATCTACAGTCTTTCGCCCAGTGGTAACCCTTATTACATTTTGGGCAGAGACCTGGTTTTCGGGCAAGTTTTTGTCCCCTTTGGTAAAGAGGTATATTTCCTTTAGTAATTGCAAAGGTTTGCACCTGATCTGAATTTACTAATGAATGGGGTATATCATAAACATTCCTACATGCATATAAAAATCCATTTAAATCAGCTTTTTCCTGCAATGGAGCCAATACCAATTTGCAAGCTGAATTAGCATTATGATAAGCCAAACATTTTTCTAGAAATTTCCTCACCTCATCATTTTTAACTTGTATTTTTAAAGCATCTTTGAGTTTAGCCACAAATTCTACATAAGGCTCTTGGGGACCTTGGATGATTCTTAAAAAGGTTCCCTCACCAGTACTGTTAGTATCAATTCTTTCCCATGCAGATAATGCAATGTCTTTAATTATTTTTGAGATTTCCTTTGGTAAAGCTGCTTGTGTCTGTATATCTGAATATTGATTTTCTCCCATTAATAATTCATATGAGAGATTAACCCCTGCCACTCGTTTTTTGGTTCCATCTGGACTATATAGTTTGGATTTCACACCCTCTGCATATAACATTTCCCATTCAGTTCGCTGTTTAGATGGCAGGCATATTTCAGCAAGTTTTTAAAGTCATGCAGAGTCCAAATTGATTTTCGACACCACATGCTTAGCACCTCCTGACAATATGGAGAGGTAGCCCCATATTCTTTACATGCTTTCTTAAACCGTTCTACATCCTCCATTTCAAGAGGTTCATAATTTGAAACATATACTGTTTGAAATGGAGTTGAGGCTGGATTAGCAGAAGTACCTTGCACAGGACTCTGATGCCTGAGGTGTGGAATACTAGAATGTGGTTCATTGTCTGAGTTGGCATTAACATGTGAGTCCATACTGTGAACAGAATCAGGACTCTCTTGTGGACTTAGCACTGGAGGCTGATCATCAGTGTCAAGATCTTGATTTGGATTATGAGTATCTAAATTACGTGTCCGAGTTGATTTTTTACCGGCAAAAATACCTATACTTTTGCTGCTAGTGTTAGATTTATCAGCCTGTATCTTAGTCTGAATTTTCGTAGGAAAAATTTTTTTATTGTCCATACTGGTCATCACTTTACAATTTCCACATTGTCTATTTCCTAACCACCAGCCAATGACTATGCATATGGTAGTCATATTAGCCAACACAGAAATTCCACAAACTATGACTAATGGAGACCACTCAAGCAATGCAAATATTGGAGTAGAAATTTTTGATTGAATTGTAAGCAGCAACCATCCAACGACAATGATATTTACTAGTATCAAACCAAGTGGTTTATATCCAAGCAGAGTAATACACTTGAGTAATGCCAAACCGATGTATTTAATAACAGATGGCATAGTGAGCGTGAGTATCCATAATAACCAGCCAAGGATCTCCAGAGGTGATTTCCAATAAAACATGTCACTTACAGTTCCAGAGGGTCCAGATTCACCTGTTCCGGGCGCCAAATGTGGGGGGAGGTCAAACCCCTTGTTGATGGTCTCCAAGTCAAAGAATGATTCCCAAAAAGATAAATTGAATCCCATCCTTCCGTCCCCCCTTTTGGGGAGACTTTGATAATAATGTCCGGAGTAAATAATCAACGAATGCAAAAGATCAGGGGACCAAAGGTTCAGCAAGGAAAGTCTTTTGTCAGTTGCAGCCAGCTCCAAAAAGCAAACTGAACCAGCCGTCAGTTCTGGCAAAAGAGCTCCCTATGCCTCCCCAACAAGCTTTTTATTTCATTCCTTAATCACCCCCACTTGGAAGATCCAGGTGGGATGACAGGCAAAAACAATATTACAACAATTACTCAACAGACTTGAGTACTCAAAAAATGTTCCGCAGACATAGAATCACCTACTTTTTGATAAAGGAGCAAGAAATTCTAAATGGAGCAAAGAAAGCCTCTTCAACAAGTGGTGTTGGCACAACTGGTTAGTCTCTTCCGAAAAAGTGAACTCAGACCCCCCAGCTAACATCCTGTATGAAGGTAAAATCCAAATGGATTAAAGACCTTGATATCAGACCTGAAACCATAGGTATATAGAACAGCATTGAGGCTAAAGGCATTTTTAAGGAGGAAACAGCACTCTCCAAACAAGTGGAAGCAGAGATAAACAGATGGGAATATATTAAGCTGAGAAGCTTCTGCACCTCAAAGGAAATAGTGCCCAGAATACAAGAGTCACCTACTGAGTGGGAGAAACTATTCACCCAATACCCATCAGATAAGGGGCTAATATCCAAAGTAAACAAGGCACTGGTGGAACTGTACAAGAAAAATAATCTAATCCCATCAAAAAATGGGAAGAAGAAATGAATAGACACTTTGTCAAAGAAATACAAATGGCCAAAAGGCACATAAAAAATGCTCCACATCACTAATCATCAGGGAGATGCAAATCAAAACAACTATGAGGTACCATCTCACACCACAGAGATTGGTGCACTTCACAAAGAATGAGAACAAGCAGTGCCGGTGGGGACATGGAGAGAAAGGAACTCTTATTCACTGTTGGTGGGAATGCTGTCTAGTCCAACCTTTATAAAAAACTTTATGGAGATTCCTCCAAAAATTGGAAATCGAGCTCCCATATGGTCCAGTTATACCACTCCTAGGGATATACCCTAGGAACACAAAAATACAATACAAAAATCCCTTCCTCATGCCTATATTCATTGCAGCGCTATTTACAATAGCTAGACTCTGGAAATAACCAAGATGCCCTTCAACAGATGAATGGCTAAAGAAACTGTGGTCCATATACACAATGGAATATTATGCAGCCATCAGGAGAGATGAAGTCATAAAATTTTCCTATACATGGATGTACATAGAATCTATTATGCTGAGTGAAATAAGTCAGAGAGAAAGAGATAGACACAAAATAGTCTCACTCATCTATGGGTTTTAGGAAAAATAAAAAACATTTTTGTAATAACTCTCAGAGACAATAGAAATGAGGGCTGGGAGGTCCAGCTCATGGTATAAAGCTCATCACAAAGAGTGGTGAGTGCAGTTAGAGAAATAACTACACTGACAACTAACATAACAATGCGAATGAATGAGGAAAGTAGAAAGCTTGTGTAGAGTACAGGTGAGGGTGGGGTGGGGAGGAGGGAGATTTGGGACATTGGTGATGGGAATGTTGCACTGGTGAAGGGGGGCGTGTTTTTACATGACTGAAATCCAACTACTAACATATTTGTAATCAAGGTGTTTAAATAAAGATATTAATAAAAAAAAGAAATGAATTCAAAATAGTGAAAACTGAAAAATACTTAAAGGATAATATATATACTACCTACTATGAATTCCTACTGAAAATCCAAAGAGAAGGGGGAAAACTACAGTTATATAATGAAATATACAATAAAGTTGGGGCCAAAGAGGTGGCACAAGTGTAAGGCGTCTGCCTTGCATGTGCTAGCCTAGGACAGACCGCAGTTAGATCCCTCAGCATCCCATATGGTCCCCCAAACTGAGAACACAACAGCAGCACTGGTGGCATAATTTTCTTCCCGGGAGAAAGAAATGGCTATATACAAGAAGGAAGGGCTATGTATAACATTACATACAACACAGATGGACACTAAACCGACATAGTCGTGGCCACCACATACATACTCATACACACATAGATGGACGAAGATAGATTCATAGGTTGCATTTGGAAACCTGACCCAGGTGGAATTCAAAATATAAAATGGCATGTCAAATGGAAAAGTTTTCCAATTCCTTGGAGTAATCAACGTTGATGGAGGAGAACTTTGCTGAAAAAGGCTTCATGTTTTAGAACATGCATAGAACATTGTTCAAACAATCATAATATTCACTTATGATTATATACTTCTATACTTAGTACATAATACTAAGTAATATGGTGATAAGCACTATATAAAGAGTCTACACCTTGGAGTATGTATTTATGTTTCAAACATTCAGATTCCTTTCCTGAAGGTAAACTAAGAACAAAGATATATGATATAGTAGCAAACTAGTATGCTTAAAAATAAATTGCAAAAACAAACTCAATGACTGAGCATTGTAGCAAGAATCATTATATTCAGATTAATCTAAATATCTGTATTCATTACTGCAGGTCTCTTTGAAGTATATCAAAGAATAAAAGCTGCTGAAGATTTCACAATGAGTTGTAGATTTCTGAAACTTCTTTTTTTGGGGGGGCCACACCCGTTTGATGCTCAGGAGTTACTCCTGACTAAGCACTCAGAAATTGCCCCTGGCTTGGGGGGACCATATGGGATGCCGGGGGATCGAACTGTGGTCCTTCCTTGGTTAGCGCTTGCAAGGCAGTTACCTCTAGCGCCACCTCACCAGCCCCACTGAAACTTCTTGATCATCAAATTTATTTTGTTTTGTTTTGTGTTTGTTTTTTGGTTCACTCCTGGCAGCACTCAGGGGTTCCTCCTGGCTCTATGCTCAGAAATAGCTCCTGGCAGGCTCAGGGGACCATATGGGATGCCGGGATTCGAACCACCGACCTTCCACATGCAAGGCAAACGCCTTACCTCAATGCCATCTCTCCGGCCCCAAATTTATTTTTTAAACTTTATTTATTTATTGTTTTTTGGGCCACACCCGGTGGCACTCAGGGATTACTCCTTGCTCTGCACTTGTTGTTATAGGAAAAGTGTTTCAGATGTATTGTGAGTACAGGTGCTACTTTTCAATTTTCTTTCCTTTTTAGAGAATCCTGTTGTGTGGCTGCAATAAATCCTATTATTGTTTCTCAGTTTTTCTACTTTGAAAAATAGCTTAAGGCAATCTTTCAATATGCATTTATGTGTAGGTGTCAAAGGCAAAGATAAATGAGTAGATATCTCAAATGTTCAAGATGCTTGGTGACAGATGAGGCATTGAACTGTGGATCTGAACTGGCCTTGGACGAGAGTGACAATAATGGAATCATTAAACTACTGTGTTTCTGCCAAGCTTGTTTTGTGACTTTTGAATCAACAGATGATCACTAGTTTTCTCTTTATATCTTTTCTGCCTATAAGCTTTGTTTAAGACCTAATAAAGAATAGAAGTAGTTCATGATTGTGCCCTGCAAACTGGTCATTTAGCTTTCTAATGATCATTTTAAAGTTTTTTGGGTTGATACACTTGTGTTGTCCTGCCCACAAGGCTTTTATGATTTTACCAAACTCTTCTGCCACTTTGCCTGTATAGTCCAATGGATCTGGCCTGTTAATGTCCTCCTTTAATGGTTCAGGTAAAAGTAATTCATCAACCTGTAATGTTATGCAAACATTGTAATATTGAGTTAATGTAAAAAATGTTTCCTAAATTATGAAAGTCCAGTGAGAGCAGGATCATTTCCCTCATCTACAGAACCGAGGTCCTAGAACTGGTCACTTCCACTCCTGATAGTCTCTGCCCTAGTTTTATTATCCTGGTTTTATGTTGGGGTAATAGTTTGTTTCCTTCTCTCATCCTTATGTGTAGTCTGTGTTGTGTCTGAAGAGTGGCTTATAGTCTTATCATATGCTGGTGTCTGAGTTTTTTTTTTTTATTTGTGAGAAGCATGCTTCTGACAAGGTGTAGAGGTACCCAGAGTTTTTTGGCAGGATTGTCATCTGTGGAAACATAAGCATATACTTTTCCTTGAAGAAAATTACCAGCAATTCATTCATTATCCATTTTTGCCCAAATAGATAAATTAATTATTTTTTGCACTTGAGCATCTTCTTTAAAGTGTCTTTCTAAAGCTGTTTAGGGCTCTCCTTGAGGTAAATTTAGTAATTTTAGTGAAAATAATGTTAAGAATAAAATGTCCATCAGTGACATGCTCCTTTTACTATATTTTAATAATTAAGTTTTGGGGGGTTTATGAGTGTTGCAAGTCAGCCCCTGAAGAGGTTGACTGATGGAGGAATGGAGGATGAGGTCTTTCCCCTTCAGCTCGGAGCACGCATCTGCCACCCTGTCTAGCCGACAGTTCTGAGGTGAAACGGTGGGTAAACAGCTCGGAGACAGTCAGGCATGTGGAAATATTAGCTTTATTCAGTGGACAAGACTGAAGTCCAAAGCCTCAGCATCAGTTCCTGCCCCAAAAGCCTCTCGCCTTCCACAGACCCTTGTTTTTATCCCCCAGAATCAGGTACCACCCAATGGTGGGATCAGATACCACCCAATGGTGGAAGCAGAATCAGGTACCACCCTAGGGTGGGGGCAGAATGCCAGGTCACACCCTAAGGTAGGGCACAATCACCAATCAGGTTAGGGTCTGTAACATAATAATTCCCTAAAATATTTACATACACAACAATGAGCTCTTTCAACTATGGCTTGTCCTGTGGATTATAGGAGATTCCAGTGATATGTTTGATTTGCCATTCTTTGCAAAATGGTTGAAAAGTTTTACGAGTGTAGGCAGGACCTTGTCTGTTTTTATGGATTTGGGGACACCCACAACAGAAAAACATTGTAGCATGAAGGTGCAAACAGCTTTGGCTCTCTCAGAAGTCATTGGTATTCCCCAGATAAAGAGTGACTATGTATTGATAACCACATGGAGATAGGATTTCTTTGGAAAGAAACATCAACATGTGTAATATCCATTTGCCATAATTCATTTGCCTGTAAACCTTGGGGGTTGGCCCCAGTCACATTTTTCTTTTATTCAAAGCTGCACAAATGGTATTCTTATTGACAATCTCTCTGGCTTGTCTCCATGGAATCTGACAGATCACATGTGGGTGGTGGGTGTTTGTATGCATGTTTGTGCTGCCTGGTCTTCTCCGGGTGACTTAAATATTGGCTAAATTGTCAGCAGTTTCATTTCCTTGAGCTATAGGTCCAGGGAGGTCAGAATGGGCTCTTATGTGAGTGATTAAAAAATTGGTTAAGAGGGCCCGGAGAGATAGCACAGTGGTGTTTGCCTTGCAAGCAGCTGATCTAGGACCAAAGGTGGTTGGTTTGAATCCCGGTGTCCCATAGGGTCCCCCGTGCATTTCTGAGCAGACAGCCAGGAGTAACCCCTGAGCACCACTGGGTGTGGCCCAAAAAACAAAAACAAAAACAAAAAACAAAACAAAAACAGAACAAAAAAATTGGTTAAGAATGTTTTTGCAAAAGGGCTGAAGCAAGTTCTGAACAACCTGGTATGAGACTTAAAGAGGCAGTTACTATGCTTGGGAACAATTCTACCATGTAAGCTAAATCATTATGTTTCATGGCTCTAAAACATGGCGGTAAGTAATTTAAATTAGCAAGTTCCACTTGTTAAGCAGACTTGTAAATTGTAGGCACTGTTGTCATCAGTGAAGGGCAAGTGCTACCACTTTATCCTGATGACAATCTGTCAATATCAGACACAGGTCATCAGATATAGGGGAGGAACAGATAATAAAGGATATTACAAAATGTGTTCTTTTAAAGAAATCCCAGGCCTTTCCAGCTGGATAATGGGAGGAAACTTCTCCTAAAAAAGCTGATAGAGCTAGTTGAAGGGGCTCACTCAGAGGTAGAATGCATTCTCCTCTTTTTTTTTTTTTTTTGAATTGGCAGGACTATTATTTCAGGATCAAAACCTAACCAAGAATCTACTCTGAGCCTTGCTTTAATAATAAGATTAAAAGCCATATCTTCTCTTCAGGTATGAACCTGGAAAGATAGGACTTTTATGGTCAGTCCGTGAAAAAATTGAATTCCATTTGAGCCTTTTTGAGTTAAACACCCAGGGCTATTTAAGTCTGGATATACCTCCAGTGTGCTGAATAAGTTGCTGAGTTCAGAGTTCGGAATCCCAAGGGAGAGACAAATTCAATTTACATCACCAAAGAGTTTTGAAATTCATTGTAAGTCCTTAGATTTTTCTAAAATCTTTTGGTGATGCACTGAAATATGCTCCAAATACAAAGCCCAAGTATTGAAATGGAGGCATGGTATAATTTTTTCTGAGGTTATTGTTAAACCAGCAATCAGCAAGCAACTGATGATGTATTCATACAAACATTATCATTCTCTGTCCATGAGAATATCATCCATATAGTGGACCAAATATGCCTGGGGAAACTTTTTTGCGAACTGGATGTAAAACCATATCAACAAAATATTGACACATGGTGGGTGAGTTTGCCATGCTGTAGGCAAAACAGTCCATTGAAACTGCTGCATGGTGGCTCTGTTATTGAGAGAGGGAACTGAAAAGGCAAAGCAGGCTCTGTCTTTTGGGTGAATGGAAATATTATTTTAAAAAGTCTTTTATGTCAATTACTATCAAAGGCCAATCTTTTGGAATGGCTACTGGTGAAGGAAGTTCTGTAGTTTCCCCATAGGAATCATAGATGCATTGAGAGCTCTTAAATCAGATAAAAGTCTCCAACTACCTGAATTTTTTTGTATTACAAATATAGGGGAATTTTATTCTGAAGAGGAGGTTTCAATGTGTCCTAGTCTTAGCTGCTCATCAACTAAGTTTCTAAGTGTTTCTACTTTTGTGTCACTGAGGAATTCAGATTAAAACCCTCAATTTCCATTCTATTGTAATGTGCTTGGTGTTTTACCCTAGTGGCCTCAATTTAAAGGGTGAAATATTTGAGCTGGTAGGCTGAAAGTGGGTTGGGCAATAATGCAAAACATCTGAGCTTGTGAAATGAGAAGATGTTGGATGAGGGATGTGATATTCTGCCTTTCATTGCTTATGCAAATCATGCCTCCAGAGGTTCATGGAAACTGGAGCTACATGTGGTAGAAAAACAGCCTGTTAATTTTTCAGTCCTAAGCAATTCAAAATCCTAGTGCTCTGGTGAACAGACACTGGGAGCAAAGCATCATCTATTCCTCCCAGGCTATAAGCTATATACTGCAAAGCCCAATTGTAGGGCCAGTGTTTTGAAGCAATCATAGAAACTTTAGCACCAGAGTCAAACATTCCTTCAAACTTCCTGCCCTGAATTTCAATGGTTAACACTGGATTTTATTATTTAATCTTAGCAGTAAAAGCTGTTAATGGACTAGCAGAAGCATCATGGTTTATACTTCTGAAAGCCTCTTCCCTGATGTGTTACAATTTGTCAAGAATTACATAAGGAAGTAAAATTTGAGCTATGTTCTCACCTTTTTTAGAAGTCCAAACAGTGGGCACTGAAACAAGAACTATTATCTTTCTCCAATGTGGTCTGAATCTATAATTCCCACATGAACAGAAATACTTTCAAGAGTCATACTGCTTCTCCCCATTATCAAACCAACAATTCCTGAAGGGATTGGCCCTTCTATTCTAGATCTTATCTTGTAAGGGCACTGAGCTGGCACTATGGTTAATTCTTCAGGGTAGAGTCTATTGAGGGCACAGCTCGAGTGGCAGGTTTTATGAGCTTATGCTGTCAAGTTCTTTTGGGATGGGTTGACTTGATGAAAAAGTTCTGTGATCTTGTGGGACCTGGGATTGGCACCTGGCCCAGTTTTCTGCAACAGGATGATTTAAGTCTTGGCCTTGAGAAGATGGGTCTGGGACTTGGAACAGAAAATGTTTTCATACTGCTGTCTCTGTGTAAATGACCCATTTTGCCATAGTTAAATTATCTGACCTGAAATCATGGGACTGATTTTGGATCTCTTCTTTGGTAGCTGGAGATATGATAAAAAGATGAGAAACAATCTCTAGCCCAATTGAATCCTTTGCCACACCTCATGCAAAGTACAGATGGTCTCCTTGGGATAATTGTATCTTTCTGGTTCTCTGGAGTTTGCATTTGAATAGCATAGGTTGATAAAGAGGCAGTGCAGGGCTGGGAAGAATTGTATATTCCAACATTCCTATCATCATGTAGAAATGCCATGACATCTTCCCTTTCCCTAATGGGATGTAATATAGTCTAACAATGTTCACTAGCATTGTCAACTTGTTGTGCTATCATCTGCTAACAGGCCTCTGGATAGCCTCTGTCAGTTTCTCAAGATATTCTGTATATGGCTCAAAAGCTCCCTGGAGAATCTTTGTATAGTGACCCTTAAATTAGGCTTCAGAATAAATTTTTTTCAAGCCTTCAATGCAAACTTTCTGACAAGTTCCAAAACAGCATGGGATAATTTTGCTTATTTATTTCTGAGCACTCCCCTTCTCATATCAATAGCTCATAAAACAACAGAACTCCTGAAACTTTTTCTAGAGAAATCCAGGCTATTAATCTCAATAGTATCTTTTTAAGAAAATCATATCTTCCACTGTAAATGCTGGGAAGCACTCAGGAAGGTCTTAGCCACAGTATTAGAGTCCTGATGGGTCCAGCACCCACTGTCACTCCAGGTACCGAGGAATTCAACACAAAATGGAGAAAGTGGACCATACTCTGAGCATGCTTTCATAAATCAACTGAGATATTTCATGTTTAAACCTACAGAGGTTGAAGCTTGATTGTTTTCTTGATGGGAGGGAGTTCATTCCTGGGCTGTGTTAGTGCCAATTTCTCTGAGAATTGGCAGCTGTGGTGGGGGCGGAGTGAGTGATATACTTACAGATCTGCTTTCTGATTCAGCATCTGATTGGGCTGTCACTACTTCAATTTTTATCTCATTCATTGCATTTAGTATGTCAAGATCAGTCTGTAAAGAGGTTGGCATATCCTCTGGCCTAGTGCCAGTGGGAGGTGGCAAATAACCAACCACAGGGTTTTTGGCTTGCGCATATGTAATCACTGGAAATTCACTTTTGTTTTCCTGAGTTGGATGCTTTTTAAAAACAGTAAGGGGCGCTTCAAAAACACTTCAAAACGTTTCAGAAAGTTTGGCTCGAATTTTTTGCATTTCTCCGTACATACAAACTGTAATAACAAGAAGAACCACTACCAGAGTAACCAATGTATAAATTACTATGTCAGTTTGTTTTATCTTGACTGTTGGAACAAAGAAGGTAGCAATATAAGTGAAAAGAGGCCAGGGTCCCTTAATCCAAAACCAAGCTATTGTCATAACTTTAAAAAAATTTTTTTTTTGCTATTGTCATAACTTTAAAACAAATAGAAACTAACTTAAAAATCCATGGCAGAGGGCCCAGAGAGATAGCACAGCGGCGTTTGCCTTGCAAGCAGCCGATCCAGGACCTAAGGTGGTTGGTTCGAATCCCAGTATCCCATAATGTCCTCCATGCCTGCCAGGAGCTATTTCTGAGCAGACAGCAAGGAGTAACCCCTGAGCACCGCCGGGTGTGGCCCAAAAACCAAAAAAAAAAAAAAAAATCCATGGTAGAAAAATCCACTTGAGCAAGCAAGCATGAGACTACCCCAGATAACATTTCACTAGTCATAGACAGTCCCTGCTCTGGGCGCCAGGTGTAAATGAAGCTGATAAGGTCGGATCTCAAGATGTAGAAGTCACTGATGAGGTCAGATCTCAGGTGAGTGAAGCACTCACAAGGAAGCATCCACCAGCCACTTCAGAAAGTAACTCAGTTTACTACAGGTGGGAAATTGATATTTATATTAGGGGAGAATAAGGTGTGGACTCTGTCAGCCAGCCGGGTAGGATGTGAGAGGGGATTAAAACAGGGTGTGTGCTTCTGTGTTTATGGAAGACAGGGTAAGGGGATTAGGAAAATCATGATATTGATAACCATGAAATCTGGATATTGAAACAGGGTGAGTGCTTAAGGTGATTAGCTTAGCTACAGACCCTCCGTAGTGATGAAGTAGTACATGTAGACGAGGGTCCTCAGTAGGGGGAAGTTTAGATTGGAGACACTCAGTAGGGACTGAACAGTGTAGAATGGGGACCTTCCGTTGGGATGGAGTAGTGTGGACAGTAAAAGCCTCAGTAGGAGGTAGTCTAGATGTGAACCCTCAGTAGAGATGAAGTAATGTGAACAGGAGACCCTCAGAAGTGAAGGATAATGTAGATGGTGGACTCTTAGTAGGAATGGCGTAGTGTAGACAGGGGGTCCTCAAGAGGGGAGTGTTGACAGGGGAAACCCATAAGGATGGTGTGTAGATGGGACCCTTTATAGGGATGGAGTGAAGGGACCTCAGTAGGGTAGAAGTAGTGTAAATGGGGGACCTCAGTAGGGATGAAGTAGTTTAGACTGTGACCCTATGTAGGTCTGGAGTCCTTCAGTAGGGACGGAGTAGTGTAGACAGGGAACCCTCAGTTGAATTGGAGTTTATACACAGGTGACCCTCCGTAGTAGGAGTTTAAACAGGAGACCTTAATCAGTAGGGATGGAGTACTGTACAGGGATGCTCAGTAGGGATGAAATAGTGCAGAAGAGGGGGCTCAAGGGGATTGTAGAGACAGAAGACCCTCCATTGGGATGGATTAGTGTAGATGGGGGACATGCAGTAGGAATGGAATGTATAGATGGAGTGTAGGTATTGAATATAGACAGGAGACCCTCAGTAAGGATGGAGTAGTATAGATATGGGAACCTCAGTAGGGGGGTGTAAATAGGGAAACTCATAGGGATGGTGTGTAGTCAGGGGACTCTAGTAGGGGTGGAATTTAGTCAAGGGTTCCTCCATAGGGATGGAGTAGTGTAGTCGAGGTACCCTCAGTTGGGATTGAGTAGTATGGACAGGAGACCCTCAGTAGTAATGGAGTAGTATAGACTGAACCCTCAGTAGGGGAGAGTGTAGACAGGGGACCCTCAATAGGATGGTGTATAGATGGGGGATCCTTTGCAGGTTGGAGTGTAGATATGGGCGTGAAGAAAGTTGTGAACCAGGAGGAAAAGGAGGGTGTGGACATAAGGATTGTGCCCCATGCTGGGCCCAACATGGATCTATAGTGTTTTTTGCTCCAGCCTGTGTCTCACCCCAGGGTGCTGTAGTGCACTCCCCAGGGAAGTCACATCCATGTCTTGGTCCCTGGACCCCAAGCCCTATCATAAAAGCTGGGGGGGTCTCACCAGACCTCCTCTGGGTCCTGGGGACCCTCAGAAAGGCCAGTGAGTGAGGAGACTCAGGCGGACATCACTCATAGCCGAGACACTGGTTGAGGATTCTGAGGGCAGACCCCAAACTCCCTGGCTTCAGCCTTAGAGACAGGTGCCATGAGTTCAGTGCCATCTCCCATTGGCCACTGGCCCTGCCCCAGATCTGCCCCCACCCAGCCCATGACAGGAATGCCTGCTGCCTAATAAGTCACCCATTCAGCCCGCCACAGCCGCCGTCTGCACGGCGCATGTCCCAGGACCACAAATACTTTTGATAAAGTACCAGTAGTAAGACATTAAAAATGACAAAAATGTCTTTAATCTATGAAACAGCCATCACCTGGGCCTGAGGGCCACACGGAGAGATGTATGCCTGGGGCAGGATGTACTGATCCACTCAGCAGTAGCTGCACTCACCTGTCCCCACCCCCAGGGAGGAGCCTAAACCCAATTTTGTAAGGCCCTTTCCCGAGTGACAGTCCCAGCAACTCATGTACATGCATCCCATTGGGCCCTGAGCCCCCTACATGGCCTCTGGCCAACTCACCAGACTCTATGCTGGGTTCAGCTCCTGGCCACCTGCTGACATGGGGACAGACTGTTAAGCCATTGGACTGCTGACAATGTCCATGAGGGGGTCCAAGTAAGGGACCTGGAGGGAAGAGCAATGGCTTAGTACAGCAGAGTCCACTGCCTCACATGCTTTGAGCAGCTGCAAGTCTGAGCTCTAGAACTTAGGAAGGCACACAAGGTTCAGAAGTCTCCAGGTTTGGGAAGGTCCAGAGATAGGGGCATGCCAAGCAGAAGCTGGGCAGTAGCTGGCTGGACCATATAGAGAAACAGTTGGAATGGGGCTAACCTGGGGTCCCAGGACCCCCCTCCCATAGTTAGTGACAGGCAGAAGTTTGTAGGAAGGGTAGGTGGGTTCTTATCCCACCCTAGAAGCCAATCTCCAGGCCAATCTCCTCAGCCTCAGATCCTGAGCACCAGAGCTCTGAAGCAGCAGCAACTCCGCCATGAACACTAAGCCAGCCCAGGGCAGTGACAGGCGAGTCTCTGTGAAGAGCAGGAACAATGGGACAAGTTAAGACCTGTGAACTTCGGGTATGGCCACTCCTGCTCTTCACCTGGCCCCGCCTCTAGGAAAGGCACTAGGGGTTCTGAGAAGGCACGTGCTCTTGCCCAGTTCATGACACTCAGACCTAGCTTCTCCCTCTCTGCAGGTTGCATGCGGCCCCACGGCTCATGGCTGTGAGCTCCCCTCCCACCAAGGCCTTTGTTTCTGCTGCATCCCTAAGCTGACTAGTGATGATGTGAGACCTTCGCTGAGGCCCCATCCTGAGCTTCCAGAGAAGCATCACATTCTTTCTCACTCAGAGCTCAGAGTTTTTTGAGGCATTATTCTGCGGGAGAGTCTCCAGGCCTGTCAGGCCATGGGCAGGCAGGTCAGCCGTGCACAAAGGTGACTAAATAATGGGGAATGTGGTGGCTCTCACCTTCGCCACATTCTTCTTTCCCTGCCTGAGTATTCACAACCTGCTTCATTCATTAGGGACTGGCTCATACAAATCTGCCGGGTCTGGTGCCTTTGACGATGGTCCCCACGGCCTGAGTGGCTGGCCAAGAGCCCTCCACTGTGGCAGGAATGTACCGACAACCATGCTCCGCTTAAGTCTGGTTTTCTTTTTTTTTTTTCTTGCTCTCATTTTATGGAAAACGAGGCCTTAATCTCTTTAGAATTCTCCTCTGCTTAAACCTCAGAGCCCTGTCATGGCTGCCTCTTACTGTCTCAAGAGCCCTTCAGATTGCATAAGCCTCATATTCAACAGGTAAAGCCTACTTTGTGCTGAAGGTCCAGCTGGAAGTAATGTGAAATTAAAGATTTAATCTCCTGGGGGGTAACAGCCTAGTGAGGGCTCCTCACAAAGGGCTAGTGGTTCTGCACCTTGGTAGGGCCGAGTGCACCTTGATTGGCAGGTCTGCGGCTGATCCTCCGAGTCCGCTGCTGACAGTCTCCTTCTTACAATAAGGCTCAGGCAAGTGTTGGGGTGATTTCATTTCAAAATGAAGTTAGCTCCTATTATGACCCTAATTGACAGGGCTTCTGTGCGGGCCAGAGAAAAGGAGCAAGCTCCGGTGACAAATTAAGGACTTGTTCTGCTGACAAAATGCACCCAGCCCCCCTCATACCAACCAACACAAATGCAAAGTGGCTAGCACAGCAACATTGACATGCTGAGCGAGTGCAGAGGACATGGGGCCGAATGCACCCTCAGGACCTGCTGCCCTGGTTCTGGCTGACTTTGGAAAGGAAAGGAAGGCTTGCTCTCCTCAGGCCACCGATCGGCATGCATAGAACTGTCTCCAGGGATTTTTGAAAACACAGAGAGAAAAGGATGGAGCAGGATCGGCCTGTCCTTGAGGAGCTCTCAGCAGACCTGGCAGTGACTCTCACAACTGAACGAGTGAGTACAGCCTCGTGGAGGCCTCTGCAGGGCAGAGTTGGAGCTGGGCAGAGACGTTGAAGGACAGTTCAGGAATGAGGAAGATCCACGGAGGGAGGCAGGCCCAGGAGACCTGACATGTCAGTTGATTGGAGTTTGTGTGTGGAGAGGGGTTGGCCTGCACCCACGCCACACATAAGCACATGCGCACACACATGAACATGCGCACAAGCACATGTATTCCTATACACAAACAAGTGCACACATGGACACAAGTGAACATGTGCACATGCCCAACCACCTATGCATAGAGCCTGATGAGACTTATGGGGTCTTTCCCGAGAAAAGGCCTCAGTGGCCATGCCACTGTGTGACATGCAGCGTTTTCTCAGCACCTCCAGGACAGTGCAGAGATGCTGCGAAAACAATGCTCACCAAGGAAATGGAGGTACTCAGCAGCTCCAAAAAAAAAGCAGGTCTTGGACATATGTAGGACTGAATTTTATCCAGCAATTACCTACCTTTCTTTGTCTCCTGTCATGCCCAGAGCCTGGGGTTGGCCAGGAGCTACAGCATCTTGTCCCTATGACATCTGCTCCTGCTTCTGGACTCTGAAAGGCTGTGCCTCAAGGACAGCTTCAGTGCAAATACCGTTATCCCGACAGCAGAAGTATGGCTGTGGGATGATGTAGGAGGCCTGTGATTCCCCTCCTGCCCTGAGGCTGATAGAACATTGCGGCTGGACGGCTGCTCTCTGTTTGGGGTGGTGCGCTGCAGGAGTGCCTAGTTCTGTGAAACCAGGTAGGAATAAATCCCCAGGATGCTGTAATCCACACCAAGGGGCTCCAGCACTGACTCTTATCAGAGAGAGCCCACACATGAAGCCTGGGTCTATCAAGGTCGCTCTCCCCAGAGCAGGGCAGAGTACCTGTAAGGTCAGCTGCATCCGTGACTCAAGGGCACTGTGAAGTTTTCTGGATTGGAGCATGTCTTAAGAAAGTTTTTTTCTGACCCAGATTGGCCCGAAATCCCGGGGAAGGCTGTGGGTATACTCGGAAGCAACAGCTGAAGTAGTATGGGTTGTTGATTGGCTGACCAGAAGCAGCTGAGCTGGGATGTATTGGAGCACAAGTGCTGATTGGCCAGCCAGCAGAAATAGGACAATGTCTTCTCCCAGATGCTCCTCAAACCATCCACACGTGCCTGTGTGAACTGTGGCGTCCAGGGACTGTGTCTGGAATGATGGCCATAGTTGCCCCTTCTCTTGGCCTCCAGACTCCCAACTGCTCCTATGTTGTTTGCTTTGATGCTCGGGCTCAACAGAAGTGACTGTACAGTGTGACCAAGCATGAGTACTCCAGGACGCAAGGAGGACTCAGTATTTGTGAAGTGAGCCATGTCAGCTACAAATTAATAATATGTAGTCTATGAATAATAATAGTCTACTGTTGGTGTAGCTATCTGAAACCCTGGATTTGGGTGTAGACACCTAAGACCCACCCATTTCTGGGAGGGGTCTTGGGAACCGGATATTAGGTGTGACCTTACCTGCAAGACCCGGCCCATTCCTGGGAGCGGTCTTGGAAAAGTTAGATAAGCCTTGAACCAAGGGGATTCGGGCCTTTCGGCCCTGCTGAGCTCGCTGGCTTTGGGGTCTCTGTTTCTGGTCTTGGACCAGGATGGAGGCCAAAGGGAAGATGGCTCAAAGGGTTAAGACGCAGGGTAGCCTAGAATGGCTGAATGCTTAAAAGGTTATGAGATAGGCCACACACATGTGGTGAATAGGGCATGAATAAAGCTAATGGTTCCTGATGCCTGCCTGTGAGTGAGTTCTATACCTGTCGCTTTCCTGGACCCCAGACCCGCCGGTTGATGGGGGTTGTGGAGCCACGTGGCCTGGGATGGCACAAAGAAATCCATCGCCATCCACCGCCATCCAGCACCATCGTTAATTATTTGATACAACAGTCTACTAGTAATAGACTGAAGAAAAATCACTATCCAAAAATATTATTCCACAAAATCCAATTTAAAAAATTAAAAAGACCTTCAGAAAAGAGAGATTGAGGGGATTTCTCAGCTTGATACATAGGATTGAATTGAGTCCTACAGCATTTAATCTTTATAGTCTGGTTCTTGGGGACCACTGATAGTACTCAGCTTAATCCTGGCTCCCTGTCAGGGCTCACTCCTGAGTGTATGTACGTGTTGAGGTCTTGAGTTGAATTCACATTCTGCATGCTCTCCTGGTGGCTGGTCCCTGAGCACTGTTGGCATAGCTCCTATTCAGAAACATTTGAGAGGCCATAGCACAGAGGTTATGGCACTTTCTTTGCACCCTTGTTTAATTCCCAGCACCTCATGGTCTGTCGAGCGCCACCAAGAGTGACCCTGAGAGAGAGAGAGACAGAAGTAATGCCTGAGCACTGTCATGTATGGTCCAAATCCTACCTCTGTCTTTATTTAAAAACATATATTTTAAGTTAAAAATATCCGCCATTGGTTTCTTCTTAAGGGTTGTGAAGGACAGGGAAGATTTGGTGCTCCGTTAGTTTCTCAGGATGAAAACTTTGCTTTGAGAAAAATGCACCCAAGTGTCTGCACACTGGTCCCAGCAGCCCCACACTTCTCTCCCCAGCTTCAGCCCCCTTTCTTCTCCCTATATAGGCTTCTCAGCACTGGCACCATGTTCCGAGCAGAAGCATCAAGGCTGCTCAGGACAATTTGTCAAAGACAGGAGAAAACTTGTGCGGAGTCTGCTGAGGGAGCAGGGGCACAGTGGGCCTAAAGGGGTGTAATGGGGGGTTGGCATGGCCCTGACCTCACAGCCAGTCTCTCGCAGATCCACTTTCGGGCTGGTTCTCAAGGCTCCCACCCCAGCCGCATGCGCCATCCCCCAAGGTCAGTGTTTGAGGTTAGTGTCATCTTGGCTTTGACGGATAGAGGATGTGAAGGGACACAATGTTTTGAGCCACCAGGAAAGATAAAATGGGCAGATAGCAGTGGCTGTGTTTGTATATGTATGTGTGTTTTTTACATTTTAATTTTGGTACTATGATATACAATATTGATAACAGTAGAGTTTTATGCAAAAAAAATACCCCTAAACCATCCCAACACCACCTGGTCCATCAGTGTTTGCCTCTGTCTACCGCATTCAATGTGTCCCACAAAAGTGCCTCAGTTCTTGTTACCGTCAGGAATTATGGATTCTCCACCATATTTCTCCTTCTCTTAACTCTGAGGGGTTAATTCAGTATCGGTCCCTCTCCCTCAGCCTCACACTCTCCAAAGCCATCTATCAGGAGCAAATCGCACAACTTGTCCTGTCCCTGTAGCTGCTCTGTGGCAGGTCTGGGATCAGTGTCTGTATTCTAAGTGTCCCCTTAGCATTTTGGAGGCCTTCAAGCAGATAGACTGTATCTGCTAAGGAATGTTCCCTGCACTTCGGCTCTTTAATGCAGGGAGGTTCTGAGCCTTCTAAAAGTTCTGGGGGCAATACAACTGTGCAGGGGGGACCCATTCTGCAGCTCTATAAATTAGAGAACTTCATTGAATTAAAGGTGTTCTGAGAAAGTTGTCAGCAGGATCCCTTCCAAGGCAGCACCATGGTCTGTGCTGGGTGGATGCCACCTCATGTGGCAGGGACAGGAAGATGCTCAGCAGAGAGGGGGCTGGCTGGGCCCTATGTTGCCTCTGATCACAGATCTGATCTCAAAGTGGTGAGAAGTTGGCCCTGGCCTTGGCTTTGAGTACCAGAAGAGTCGAGGCCCTTCCAGCCTGTCCTGATTGGTTCTTCTCCCATTTTTATTTTTTTTCTGCCCTGCTGTTTCCTGGGCCTTCTCCTCCCCCTAGAGCAAGGCCATTTTCACTGTCCTCACAACAGCAGAGCAGTGCAGACAAGAAAGCCACCTGGCCTTGGGAACATGTGGCTCTAGGTCTGAGTGTGGGGCCAGGACCTGCTGCCCAGGCCTTTGCCATGAACTGGGTCATTCCCCCCGATGGGGAAGGTTGGGGCTCACTTGAATCTCTGGCACAATTTTGTCCAACCATCCTCCTGAAGGATTGTATCACATCACCATCTGAATCATACCAATAACTCCATGGAGCGACAGTTATTGATCCAGGCTGGATTCCCAAACCAACTCTCTGCATTCCTCCTCTGGGAGCTCCCCTCTGCTTCTAGAGTATCTTCAACAGAGCTCAGCTGCCCTCTTTGGTTCCCTTCCTCCTATCCCCAGGCTCCTGACAAGCTGAGCTACCTGGCGCCAGTCCAGCTGACTTCCCCTCTAGGACCAGGGGAGGAATCTTGGGTTCCGAGCCGGGGGGTGGGGGGGGGTGGGTTGTATCTGTGATTTTCCACACCCGGTGGTACTCAGGGCTCAAGGCAGGACACTCACACTGTGCCAGGGTTCTGGGCAACTTGGGTGTCCTCCACCTGTGCTGTCTTGCCCAGCGTTGGGGTCCCTGTCCTGGAGTGCCCTCCCAGGGGTGACCAACAGCAGCCAAGATCACATACGGATTTTATTTATTTATTTATTTATTTGTTGACTGATTGGTTGGTTTCTGGGCCACACCCAATGGCACTCAGGGGCATTCCTGGCTCTGCACTCAGAAATTGCCCCGGCAGGCTGGGGACCACATGGAATGCCGGGAGTTGAACCGGCTCCCTCCCAGGTCAGCCTCATGCGAGGCAAATCTCTCTGACCCCTCACACATGGATTTTACCCCAAAAGCACTCTGTCCTCACCTCCTGGGGGCACTCACTTCGCTCTGAAGGTCCCTCAACTCCTGGGGCCAACTCCATTTCCACAGCCCTGACAGGCAGGACCCTTTATCTGCATGTGCCCATAGGCCATGTGGCTCTGGGTCTGTGTGTCCTGTGTGGGCTTCGTGTCTTCTGCATGTGTTCTGTGTTTTTGTGTTCACGTGTTTTATTCTCTTGTGTTTTTAAATGTGTTCTTTATTCTACATGCAAGACTTTTCTTTTGTTCTTTTTCTTGGGGGGTGATATTAATTTATAGCAAGAGTCTCGGGGATTTCCTAGATGAGTTCGGATACATTAGGGCTTGCAGTTGGTGATCTTTGGCATTTGTTCGTGTAATGGATGAAGGACTGAGTCTCGTGGGACCTGCAGGTGATCACATCCCAGTCTGGTTCACTGGTTATCATATGCTGGACAGAGTGCTACTGCAGCCCTCAAATCAGGCTCCAGCTAACACCAAGACTTCAGCTGTGCTGAACTGTTGATGTATGGCAGTTGGACGTAGACATGCCTTTTGGATATCCCCTGTAATGACAGTTGAACCTGGACACGCCCCCTGGATACACCCCTTTGGACATGCCCCCTTGTCATACTGGGTATGAAAGGAAAAATTTGGACAATTGAGGGGAGCAGATAGTGACCTTCTGGTCCATGGGGGACCAGAGATAAAGCATCCGTGAGATGCTGCCTGGCCTTCTCCCTCGGAGGTGCCAGCTCCTTGCCCAACCACGGCTGCAGCAGGCACAGAGACAGCACCTGAGTTAACTAGACCCGAGGCCTCCAGGCAGCTTAGTCTGGGCAAGCTACACATATGGCCCTGAGCCATAACTTCAATGCTCGTTCCCACCTGGTGGTTGCCAAAGTCCAACTGCCTGACTGTCCTACCTCACTCCTCGGCCTCACCCTCTCTCCATATCCCAGGCCCCTACTGTCCAGGGATACCCCTTCCTTCTCACCCTCCTGCTTGCCAGGGTGCCCTCTTCTCCCAGAACTGCCCAAATTCTTCTGTTTCCCTTCAAGGCCACCCCCTACGGCAATGGTTCCAGTCCCAACTTCTATATTCTGAGACTCTTCCCAGTGCCCTAAAATATGATTCCAATGCCCCCCACCTCCATGACTGCAGCTCCCCAAGAGAATCTACCTACTAGGACTGGGGGTCAAATAGTGGAGTTCATGGTCCAACCTTGGGAGTCAAAGGTTGAAAAGAACTGCCCTGCCCAGGGCAGGGGTAGGGAGAGTCAGGGAAGCTACGTTGAGGGTGAGAGGGCAATGGAGCAGAGTGGGAGGAAGGGGAGAAATCAAGGGGGACCCTGAACACAGTCAGGATGCTTTATCTCTTAGAGGCACACATGGAGGAGGCCAGAGAGCCCTGAGGTCACACCCACCTCCATCCCTCCTCGGGTCCTGGACAGTGTCCCCACCCCCTCCCTACAACTCCCCCACAACCACGGACAGAGCTGAGACAAAATCCTGAAGCTGTGTGATATAGAAACAGCTCCAAGGCGTTGCCAGCCAGGCCCATGCCAGTGCCAGAACCGCCGCTGATATGTGTTTGTTCTTCGGCTGGTAAGCAGGCGTAGCTGAGGCCTCAGGCTGCTTGAAGCGAAGCGTGTGGATGGTCAGAAGGACAGAAGGAGCCAGGAGGAAATGGCAGGAGGAAAGGTCCTGCCTGCCCAAAGAAGCCTCCTTCACTGCGAAGTCCTATTGGCTAATCTTGCTCATAAACAGAGATCAGCCCCACAGGGTCCTGGGGGGAAAGAATGGCGTGTGATTTGCATATCTAGTATTTAAAGGGTTACTTGTGTAATTACTGAATGTGGCTTCAAGTAAGCTGTCTGGCTGCCTTTCATCGCCAGCCAAACTCAGGGCTTTGAAAGGAATGCTTTAAACTTCAATAATAGAAAGGCACACGGCCCATGTGAAGTTACTACTCGGGCTTAAATGAGTCAGACATGAAAGTATTTGTGACGGTGCTCAGCGGAGGCGCTTGCAGCTGAAGCACTGGACTCTTTGGGGGTGCTCCCCAGTACATTCTCCTGAGCCCAGCAGGGTAAGGAGCTTGGTGCATGCAGGCAGGAAAAAGAAGAACAGTGAGAGACACAGGGGCTGCTGACCCCAAGTTCTGGAAGCTAGGGGTAGGATGGATGGAAAAACAAGCGAATCTCTCTCAGGACCCAACTCTGACTGGACCCAACTCTTGGCTGGACTGGGCCAGGAGGCCTCTGGAAAGGACACTGTAGGCCCGAACCACAGCGGGACGTCAGGACGGTCTCCAGGCCTGGCCCTCCGATAGAGAAGAGCAGGCCAGTATGTATGCAGCTGAGACAGCCCCAGGCTCTCCACACACACGCATACACACGCACACGCACACGCGCACACACACACACACACACACACAGACACACACACGCACACACACACACACACACACGGGCTGGGCTCCGTGGAACCTGAAACGCAGCACTGAAGGGCAGGAAGGCAGGTTGAAAGGGCTGCTGTGGCACTTTGATGTGCAAGCTCCCTAGTTGGAGAGAAGCCACCACTTTGATCTGCCCCTCAGCAGCAGGAGCAGGAGATGGGCGTGCATGTGTGCGTGAGTGTGTGTGTGCGTGAATGCACGTGTGCGTGAGTGCATGTGTGCGTGTGTGAGGCAAGCCTCCGGACTTCGCTAGGGGAAGCAACAAGGGCTCTCTCCAGCATTTCGGCGACCAAAAAAGACCTTCCAGTGACTGTGTGTTGAGAACTTGAGCCTTTCCCCATGACAGCCACTTGACACATGCTAACAACCTTGAATATTTTCAGAGTCCTAGTCCTCCCTTTCTTCCCCAGGCCAGCCAAGGATCTTTCTGAGCCCGTGGGTGTCCTTATCCTCGACTTTCTCCTCCTTCTCCATATAGCAGGGGTCCTCCAACTTTTTCAACAGGGGGCCAGTTCACTGTCCCTCAGACCATTGGAGGGTCTGACTCTAGTAAAAACAAAACTTAGGAACGAATTCTTATGCACATTGGGAGCCTGAGGAGGGAGTGGGGTGTCTGTGCTGACCCCATTGTGTCTGTGCAGGGTTTATTGATCTTTGTATATTTCTTTGTGTTGGGTTTTGGGGCCACACTCAGAAATGCTCAGGGCTGACTCCTGGCAGGATTTGGGGGACCATATGGAATTTCAGGGATGAGATCAGGATCAGCCATGTGCAAGGCAAAAGGTCTCAAGGCCGGGTCTCAGGCGGAAACATCCCCTCTCCCCTCTCCAGACCCGAGTTCAGGTCTTTTGGGGTTCTTTGTTTTCTTGGTGGCGCAGGGATCATATGTGAGGCCAGGACCCAGGTGATCCGTGAATAAGGTGAGTGCGGGCGCAGTATTAAAGGGCTGCTCTGATGGCCCATGTGGGGTCAGAGCCAGGGCAGGGGAGGGCAGGACTCTCGGGACATTGGCGCAGGTCGGGGTATCCATGCTGCCCCCAGTAACAAACAAACACTGTCCTGGCCTCACTGACCCAGCGCCTCCACCACTCTTGGCCAGGCCAGGCCACAAAAAGAGCTTGGCTGAGGGGTTAGATCTGCGCCTGAGAGTCCTGAGTGAGCTGAGACTACCTTCTGGGTGCTGTGACAGTCACAAAATGGGGACAGAGGGCAGAGATGATGTTTCAGCCTGAGACCTGGCTCTCTCTGTACGCCATCCCTTCCCCTCAGGAAGTTCCCTCCCCTCCACGAACCTCTCCCCTTTCCTTGTTTCATTCCTTCTCCCCTCCCCTCCCCCTGTTCCTCCCCATTTTCTCCTCATCCTCCACTCCTTCACCCTGCCCTCCTCTCTAGTTCCTCTCTCTTCTCCTCATCCCCCTTCCCCTCTCCCCAGCTGCCTGTCCTCTCAGCCCAGTCCCCCAGTCCTGGCACCTCCCTGGTGCTCAGGGAGGCGTATGGACGATCCATGCAAGGAACCCCATTAGCATCAATTTCAAGAGGCACAGAGGTGCATTGAGGAACATACTCAGGACAGAAGCAGGAAAGTAGGATGTCTTTGTGGGGACTTGGAGTTTCATGATATGGGGCTGGGGAGCGAGGCAGGGGCTGCTCCCTGCTGGATGCTCCACTTGAGACAGGCACAGGCTAGGGGAGCCCTCCAGTCCCTGCTGCCTCACAAGCTGGGTCAGCCAGCAGGGGAACCCTCATGCCTCATCGGGCACCTGTGATCCCATAGAACCACAGCACGGCTGGAGGTCACAGTGCCGCCCACCCAGGAGAAAATGCCAGAAGTTTTGTCTGGGTCCCCAGAGCCTTGCCGGAAAGGGGTGTAGAGGGTTGATGAGGGACAGGAGGGCACCCCTGGGTCGATGAGTCCCCAGCATAGGTGCCCCTGTTGGCCAGGAAGGGGTAGAAGTGCAGCCCTCCCCCTGTACTCCCACCTCAGTAAGTGCTGGGCTCTAGTCTAGGTACTGCTATGGATGAGGGCAGCCAGGAGCAACAGTCAGTCACAGCCGGACCCCACCTCTGCCCCATGGGCTCTGAGACCCCTGCCTGCCAAGGGGACAATGGAGCCCCTTTCCTGCCACTGCCGCCATGCTGTCCATGGGGCTGCTGGTCCACCGCCTTGTCTTACTTCCTATGTGACTGTTAATCACCCAACATGCATGCACACTCGAGCACATGCTTGGACACATAAACAAATGCACGTAGGTGACGTTCACACATGTGTGCTTGAAGTTCTGGGTACATGCATACTGCACTCCTGGGTGTATGGCCATACATGAACATGTGTGTGCAGGTACGTGGGCACATGCTACTCCTGTGTATATTGCAAACAGTTGCATGTGTATGGATACACAAGGCATGAAACATGTGTGTGCACAGGAACACAGACACATGGATGCCTGTGATAATAAGATATGTACACATGGGACCGGGAAGGTGGCGCTAGAGGTAAGGTGTCTGCCTTGCAAGTGCTAGCAGAGGACGAACAGCGGTTCGATCCCCCGGCGTCCGATATGGTCCCCCCAAGCCAGGGGCGATTTCTGAGCGCATAGCCAGGAGTAACCCCTGAGCGTCAAACAGGTGTGGCCCAAAAACCAAAAAAAAAAAAAAAAGAAAAAAAAAGATATGTACACATATGTTTGTGAATGAATGCCGCATAAAGACATATGCATATGGCATACACACACCAAGATACACATTTATGATGTGCACAGAACATTTGTGCCCCTATATACAAGACACATGTGTGTGCATGTGTGTGTGGGAATGCATGTATATGTGCGCTTGGGTATGCATCACATGCTGTCACGTGTGCATGTCCATGTATGTACTGATACACATGTATCCCACACTGGCAGGCAGTGTGCTCACATACGCCCACACAGACAGACATGTATCTCACACTGCCAAACACATGTTCACGTGCATAAAATGTACTGGAACATACTTGGGGAAGGCAGGAATCTGGCAGGTCAGCGCCAAGGCTGCTAGGTAGGGCAGGGACTAGGGGTGGGGCCCGGTGTGGTGGTGACGTTGGTCAGCCGTGAGCCCCAAGATGTTCCTCAATGGGTAGCCGTGTTGTCACCTTGGCTACAAGCAGGGACCGAGCAGAGCGACCCTGAGGCTACCCCACGTTGGCCTTTCTGGCCCTCAGAGCATCTATGGGTTCCTTCCCACAGAGTGGAAAGGCAAAGGGGAGGTGAGGAACCACTGCTGAGAAGGGCCTGGTCTGACCTAAAGGGGTGAGGCTGAGGGCAGGTGGGCAGTGCTCTGGGCCTGGGCCCAGATCCCTGCACGTGCAGCTGGGTTCCCTCTGCTGCACCCCCGACTCGTCACACCCACGCCCTCTGCACCCTTGTTCAGCTCTGCCTCTCTGGCCTTTGAAGCCGAGTTGGGGAGCCCAGCAGGCCTGGGGGCGCCCACTTCAAAGGGCCTGGCCACTGGGATTTCCCGGAGTGCGATGCCCAGGGGCAGGGATGTGCTGGGGAAACTCCCGCCAACAGCCGAGACCAGCGCCCCAGAACAGGTTTCCCAGGGTGCCCACCTCCACCTGCCCAGGACCAGCTCTCCAGAACAGGCTTTTCCCTCACCTGCTACCCTGCATGTATGTGAGCATCCTGAATGTATAGGTGTGCCCTTCATGTATGCACGAATGCATCCTGAACATGCACATTCACCCTCACAGGTGCACCTCACAGGCATTCATGGCCTCTGAGTCCCGCCTCCCAGGCCCTTCCTACTCCCAACATCCAGCCTCCCCAGGCCCTTTCCCCGTCACCTGTGGCCGAGGTATGGCTATGTTCTGACCTTGCACATGGTGCCCCAGCACCCTTTAAGCTCCTACAGGTCCAGAGACACCAGCCTGCACCCCACACCCCCAGGTCCTATGTCTTTCCTAGGCTCTCCCATGGAGAGACCAGAGGCCCAGCTGGGGAGGGGCAGCCAGGTCACTCCTGCCAGGACCACACCGACTCCTTGGGTTTTACACCCAGGACGAGCATCCTTGAGCCTGAAGCCCTCGGAACAGCCAAGGGGAGAAACCTGGAAGCTTCTGAGGTTCTGGGAGGCTGCTGCTGCTGCTGCTGCTGCTGCTGCTGCTGCTGCGGTCACTGTGTTGTTCTGGCCTTGGCCACAGCAGAGCAGGGTCCCTGAGAAGTCACAGTGCATCCAGGTGACAGTGCTCAGATCCTGTGTGTGAGTTGGCCTGCTCATGGGGGAGCTGCCCTGTGTGTTCTTAGTGGCCCTTCTTTCTATCCTGTCACTTGGCCATCTGAGCTTTGAGATCTGAGGCCACACTCTGTCATGTTCTGCCACGCTCTGTTGCACCCATGAGAAACGGTACCCAGTGCCTCCTCCCTCTGACTTTCTTCGCTAATTGACACCTCCAGTTCCATCTGTGTCCCAGGTGCTGGCTGGCCCTGTTTTCCTCTTTGCACAGTGTTCCACAGGCACCTCCACTGGCTCCTTATCCCCACCTTGCATCTCATTCTGCACCTGGCTGCAGTGACCGGCTGTGTGCTGGTCCTTCTGGCATTTTTTGCATTTGGGGGATGGATGCTCAAGTCATGGGATTTCTGGGCCACCTGGGGGCCATGGTCCCAGGTGCCATGAGTGAACAACTTTCTCCTGCTTGGCCACTTTCCTAGTCGCTGGGTGTGTCCTCGCAGCCTCCTTCTCCTCCTCTATCCGGGACCCTCCATCTGGGGACCATGGTCCTGAAAGGACAGGATAGAGGTCTGGACACCCCACTACACAGCACAGTGATCCCCTTCCCCATGGAGAGGAGGTACGTGAACCCACCTTGGGGTTCTAACAACACCCTTTTGTCCCCTGCTCATAACCTGGGGGGGTGCAGGTCATATTTTAGCAGCATCTGTCCAGGAGGACTAAGGACCTCATGCTTGCCCCAGTTTGTTCCTCCCCATGGATGCCCAGCGTTGGCACCTCCACTGTCTCTTGTGCCTACCTGTGCCTTCCCCCATGCTCACATGCCCAGCACCTGGGTGTTCAGCTCAGGCAGGTCTCCTTTCTAGAACAAACCACAGACATGTACACATCAGCACTTAGATGCTCTGGTGCGAGCCTGAGCATCTCTGGGTACTTACCTGCCCATTGCTCAGCTCAGAATCCAGGGCTACAGAGAGATGACATCCAATGTGACAGTCCCAGGAGAAAAGGGGCTTTCAGACAACCTGGGATGGGGGCAAGAGCATCTAGAGACAGGCCTAGGAAATCAAGGTCTAGAAAGAAAATTGAGGTCAAGAAACACAAACTCGGGGCCGGGCGGTGGCGCTGGAGGTAAGGTTCCTGCTTTACCTGCGCTAGCCTAGGACAGACCGCGGTTCGATCCCCCGGCGTCCCATATGGTCCCCCAAGAAGCCAGGAGCAACTTCTGAGCGCATAGCCAGGAGTAACCCCTGAGCGTCAGGGTGTGGCCCAAAAACCAAAAAAAAAAAAAAAAAGAAAAAAAGAAACACAAACTCCATGGTAGGGTAGGGGCATCTAGAACCAGTCCAGTGGTAGAAAGGAGAATCTAGAACCAGACCTGGGGTGGAGGGCCTAGAACAGACCTGGATGAGGATGTGGTCTAGAACCAGCCCTGAGACAACGGGGAACTCTTATCAGCCCCTTCCTGGTGGCTCCTTCTTCTCCTCCTCCTCCATGGGCCTGGAAGTTTTCTTTTGCCATGGCCAAACTCCAGAGCCAGAGAAGAGCTCAGCTGCCCAGACCCTGGGCTGCCTTGGAAGAAGTATATTGGGGGTATTGTCCTTGCTCATGACAGAGGGGAGGGTCTTTTCTGGGTGATCATGGGAAGTCATAGGTTTGTGTGGCTGTGACAATTTCTTCATTGGAGATTTATGGGCCCTTCTCCATCCCTTTTCTCTGTGCCCTTCAATTGACCTTAAAAATCACCAGTTTGGGTGGTTTTGGGGGGGGGTTGGGTCACACCAGGTGACTCAGGGGTTACTCCTGGCTATGCACTCAGAAATTGCTACTGGCTTTGGGGGACCATATAAGATGCCGGAGATCAAACCTAGGTCCGTCTTGGTTCAGCCATGTGCAAGGCAAATGCCTACTACTTGCACTATCGCTTAGGCCCCTAAAAATCACCATTTTATTGAATGAGGCTGAAACTTGGGAACAGAAATGTTCTTGGTAAATAAATCACAACAATGGCCATTGAGAACTGGAGAGAGAAGACTGAGGTCAAAGCACTTGCCTTGCACACAGCAGACCTAGGTCCAGTCTATGTTGCCCTTTCTGGTCCCTGAGCACTACCAGGAGCGATCCCTGAGCACAAAATCAAGAGTCAGTCCTGAGCACTGCCGGGTATGGCACCAAACTGAAAAACAGAAAGACCTCTAGAGAAGGCTGGGGAGAGGCTGTGGCATCTCTGTGTGTTCGGGAAGCTGAGGCAGCCGTGTGCATTTGCACATCTTCACTCCAGTCACTCACTCGAGACTCTGGGGAAAGCGGTCTCTAAAAATAGAATCACTCGCTGTCTGGAAATAGCAGCTACTAGGGCTGTGCTGGGGACAGTGTCCCTGGGCTCTGTGGCTGCTGCTGTCCGGCCCCGAGCCACCAGCACTGCTGGATCCACAGATACACACATTGGGCCCCTCTTGGTTCTGAAAGCCTGATGAGCAGCGCCCATATCCCTTCCCTGTCTGTCTCAGCCACCATTCCCCACTCTTCCATGCCAGACACGCCTGTCAGAGTCCCCCCTCGTTCCTGGGCCATCACCATCCCACACACCCTGCTCCTACCCTGGCCTGACTCTGCCCATGCCCCTACAGCTCCCACACCCCAATCTCTCCTGCACCTTTGCCAAGTAACTAGCATTTGTCTCAGGGTGCAGGGAGCTGGACAGGCACTGCAGAGTCTTCTCTAGGTCTCTGAACAGAACTCAGGGAGACCAGACCCACACCTACCATGGCTACCCACACCCACCATCTCTTTTTCCGCTGTGTAGCCACGGCCCCAGCACCCCCAAAGAGAGAGCTGGGAGCCCCAGAACACACACAGCCCCCGGGTAGGCCATATAATCGGAGTCCCTCTTGCCTGTCCGGCACTCATAGCAGAAAAGCCTTCCAAGCCAGCTTCTCTGTGAGTAACGTCAGGGGACTGGAGCCTGGGGTGGGGTGCTTCTTTACACCACCATGGAAGCCTTGGCATCCATGGTCACAGCGTATAGATGGACACAGATGCAAAGGTTATATGCATGGCTGTTTGCAGCATACATGACAGCATAGGTCAGACGCACAGGTGTACACTCACAATATACCTTCTACGCAGGTTCACGCATGCCAATGTAGGCTCACCACACACATGAAACATGTATACAATGCACAATCATTGATGGCACATACATGCACATACCTATGTCACACATGCTTGTAGCCTGTATATAGGCACACTGGGCATGTGTATGTGTGTTCACTAGAACATGTAGGGACATGTAGTACTACATGCATGCAAGTCAACAACACACACTACACACTTACATAACATGTGGCTACATGCATCACACACAGACCTGTATACTCACATAGTTGCAGCAATTTCATGTGTGTTGAACATGCGTGTAAACCACAAGTGTCACATGTGAGCCCGGAGAGAAAACACAGCAGCGTTTGCCTTGCAAGCAGCCGATCCAGGACCAAAGGTGGTTGGTTCGAATCCTGGTGTCCCATTTGGTTCCCTGTGCCTGCCAGGAGCTATTTCTGAGCAGACAGCCAGGAGTAACCCCTGAGCACCTCCGGGGGTGGCCCAAAAACCAAAACCCAAAACAAACAAACAAGTGTCACTGTGTCCATGCTTGCCTGCATAGCTGTGTAGCTATGTGGATGGTACACCTGTACGCACATACCTAAGATCATGTATATACATAATACATAAACATGTGCAAGCCTGCACACACATCTCCCTAGAGTGCTCACACATAGGTGTATGTGCTGGTAAGTGACTGCAGCGTTGCTGTAGGATGAATCGGAAGCTGTTCTTCTTTCATGAGGAAAGTATCCTCTCCAGGGCACCCCTGGAGAAGGTCTGATTTTAGGGGAATGCTCTTGAGAGCATCATACTAAAAGAAGCACCTGTCAGAAGCGAGCACTGACACAATGACAGACCTCAGAGAGGGATGTAGAGGCGAGGGATGCCGAGAGGTTTGTAGAGTCCCAGGACCATCCCTGCCCCGGAGCCTGTGTGAACAGAGAGAGCCACGCCCAAGAAACTGCCTGCCCACCGCCCCACTGCAACCGCCAGCAAGACTCTTGGAGAGGTACAGGCATTCCCAGATAAAGCTGAAAAACGTAGCTGCACTAAATGGGGGTATGCTTGGGAGAGGATAGTGGCAGCAGGGGGTCCTGCACTCAGGGGACCCCTCCCACTTATGCTGACACTCTTCCCACTCACTCAGAGAGATTTTCCACTTGTGCTGATTCATCTTGAGGAACTCTGAATACATTAGGAAGGAAGCAGTGGTTCCCAGGTCCCCCCGAATTGGGCAGAGGTGGGGGCGGGTTGCAGAGCACTGTCTTCACAGCCAGAGGTATGGTGGGAAGATGGCAGAGGCAGGCAGGAACAGATGGGAGGGCCTCTTAGCAGTATTAGGGTACATGAGCCGCCAAGTTCAGGCTTTGCCCCCTGCACCCTGGCACATCACCCCTGTGGTACCCGTCCATGCCCTCTGCCAGCTAACAGGCACATCTTTCCCTGCTCCCAACCAGTGGGTACCACCTCTCACGTCCCCTCTGAGATGGCCCAAGCTCAGGGAAAATTGGCCACACACTCCAGCCCCATTCGAGATGTGCTGACCATGCCATCTTGGGCCCCACCATAGGGGTCTCGGACCACTTTCCTTTCCTTCCAGAGACTCTGCTGCTCTGAATACCCTTCAGAGCTAGTTTTCCTCTGGGTGCTTCCTGGGGGTGCAGAAAAGTCCAATAGTACAAGACAGAGAGGGCAGAGCCTCCCCATGCTTCCGTGGGCACCCAGCACCCCAAAAGTGCTCAGGCCTTTCTCATGTGAGCGCAGCCCCTTCCCGGCCTCCCGAACCCTGTGGTCCTAATGGCTCAGCATTCCAGAACTCTCCAGGATGCCCAAACCACACCACACCTTCACTGCACAGGTAGGCGGCGGTGTTAATTAATCGGCTGCTTCATTCATTCAAGGCACACTTTCCTCTGCCTGAGACAGGGCAGTCCGGAGCACTGCCTTGCCCTGCCCTGCCCTGCACTTCCGCCCCACAGAGGCTCCTGTTCGGCCCCAGTGCTGGGCAGGCCCCTAGAACCACAGCTTCTCTGCTCCTGGGACCACAGCAGGAAAGAACAAAGAGGGGTCCTTGAGAGACAAGGGCAAAGGACAGAACCCTAGGGATCCCCAAGAACTGCCAAACTAATGCCTTTGCCAGTTGGACAGTAACACTGGCTTGTTGGGGTTTCTTTTCCCAGGGGCCAAGGGATCTTCACTGACCAAACATCCCCACAGCCACTGACAGAGCAATGGACTCAGTGTGGGATAGCTGGGACCTGTGTCTGAGTCACAGGGTTGCCTGCCCCAGTCTGCCTGGCATCCCCCACCCTGGTGTCCTTGTTTTGCCAGCAGATGCCTATAAGTGACAGGCTTTGGGGAAGAGGATCCTGTGAGTTGGGGGTCTCCACAGCTCACAGACCCCCATCACAGCCTCAGCCAGGCCACAGGCATGCAGTTCAGCCTACAAACAGGGTGCACCAGGGCAAGGGAAAGGGAGAGGGCCCAGTCCTCAGGTTCAGACCACCTGCCAAAGGCCCAGCTCCCCAGTGTGTGCCCCAAATCTCTCTCCAAAGCCCCCCGCCCCACTGGCCTGCACAGCTCCTTAGTCAGAAGTCATCCCAGGGACTCAGTTGTCACCAGCCACTGAGAACACTCCCCAAACCTCTTCCACCAGGCATCAATAGCCAGGTTCCATTTCTGTCCAAGAGTGTGTCTGAAAAAAAATTGAAAGTGGGCTAGAGAGATAGCATGGAGGTAGGGCATTTGTCTTTCGTGCAGAGGGACAGTGACTCGAATCCCGGCATCCCATATGGTCCCCCGAGCCTGCCAGGATCAATTTCTGAGCACAGAACCAGGAGTAACCCCTGAAGGCTACCGGGTATGACTCAAACCCCCCCCCCAAATAAAAGTGTGTTTGTGTGATGTGTCACAGGACAGGGTTACAGTACAGTGATGGGAGACAGAGACAGGAGACAGAACAGAGACAGGGACGAGGAGATGATGGGGAGGCAGAGACAGAGACAGGGAGACAGAGATGGGAGTCAGAGACAGAGATGGGAGACGGGGAAAGGGAGACAGAGACTAGGAGAGAGAAAGGAGAAGCCACCATGCAGGCCTTTCCCTGAACATGTCATAGGGGGAGTGACTGACCTAATGAGGACTCACAGTGATGCTATAACAGGTGGGACAGCCCAGCCTATGTCGGAGTATAACAGGCTGCAGGTTGAGTGAATGGAGGTGGGAGCAGGATGGGGCAGGGAGTTGGGATTGGGGGTGCCATTTGGGCCACCAAGAACTGGGCCCCGGGGGTCCTGCTGACCCCGCCTAGCTGGCTTCAGCAGGAAGCAGAACTATGAGGGTTACCTGAGGGCCATCAGGAAAGGCATGTCGTGGGAGCCCCGAGCAGCAGCCACACGTGCAACTCGTGGGGTATACACCAGGATCCTGGGGCCATGAAATGCTTCCCAAAGAGACCTGGGGTGGGGCTGCCCTGTTAAGTGTGGGGCAAGGAGGAGGATGCAGGAGGTGCCCAGACCCTATAGTCACACAAGTGATGTGCTCACTTACTCACTCAGATAGAGCTCTGGGGAGAGAAACTGCTGATTTCTCATGGGGACAATGGAAGTGAGAAGGCAGTGGGTGACCGACCTCAAGGCACAGAAAGAAGGAACCTGAAACCCTGAAGAAAGCAAGTGATATACTGCTGGTTAATTCACACACACACACACACACACACACACACACACACACACACACACACACAGTCGCACAGTCACAGACAGTGCTGTGAGAGACCACATAAGTCATTACCAAAGGCAGGGTAATTACATACATCTCCTTCCTTCTCTCAACCAATTTAAAAAGCAATTATACCAAATAATAGGCATGTAATTACATCGCTGAGCCTGGAACATATATATGTGATGCGTTTGACAACGACAGCAGAGGTGAGTCAGAGCTGAAAGATATTTGCATCGGAAAACAATCGTGAGCCCAGGTAAAGGAAGAGAAATAGAAACAGACTTGCTCAGTCTGACAGGTGGAAATCCCAGGTCCCCTTTCCTCTGTCAGCATCTTCAGAGAGACACAATTGTCAGGAAAGGCACCTGCCTTGTATACAGCTCCATTCAGATCCAGGCACCCCAGATGGTCTCCCAAGTTCTGCCAGGAGTCAGTCTTGAGCACCACTGGGTAAGCCCAACCCTCACCAAACATACATACAATTATATAGAATAATAATTGCAAAAAATAATAATTTCAATATATATCATTGGGTTTGTCAAGGTTTTTATATAACCTGTTAACCCATTAACACTTTTGTATAAACTTGAAGTAGGTTCTAAGTTGTTATATGAATTCTAAGTCCAAGAGGAATAATTGGAGCAAAAGGAACAATTTAGTCATGTTTGGTGAAAAAAATCAAGCCAGAGATTACATAAGAAGCCAGGAAATCTCTGTTCCATATAATCAAGGGAAATCAGAAGCAAAAGGAAGACAAAACATGTTGGAAAAAAGCTAAGAAGAGCAGGTGCAGATCTGCGTTGTCAATACTTGGTGTCAAAGGCTTAGAATTTAATCAAAACAGAGGTTGTCAAAGAGAACATTAAAAATTAAAAATATTTAATTGCTTTATCTACAGGAAATGCCTGATAGATCCAAAGATACAAACAGGTTGAAAGTAAAGCAAGGAAAGAACATAAATCACACTGACAATGACCATAAAATTCCAGTGTCTTTACACACATCACGTCAAATAAATGAGATGCTGTTTGATATAAATAGCAATGCTTCAGGAAAAGGGAGAGTTGACACATGAGAAATAACATAGCTATCACATATTTGGTAACATGAGAGTACAAGATATAACAATTTTATGCGTAGAGCGATTTTATGCAGAGTCCCCAAATGCAACTCAGACTCGAACCCAACCCAAAAAGTCACCCAGAACAGGCTAGACCTGCAAACCAGGGAAAAAGAGGGAGGCAGGGGGAGGTCAGAGAGTGCAGTGGGTGTAGGGGAGCACAGGGGCCACAAGCTTCCACCCAGCTATGGGGTCCACAAAAGTGGACCCCTGCCTCTGTCCATACCCCTGTCATCTCCAAAGTTAGAGATGCAAAGAGGCAGGCGAGGGGTTTTTCAGGGTTCAGAAATCTTTGAAGTGGATCCACCAGGCATGGCCACAAATACCACCATGTATTCCATTACCCCTGTCATATCTCAGTGTCCACCACGAAGTGACCCACGACTGGGACAGCCAAGAATAGTCCAAAGAGGGCCCAGAGAGATAGCACAGCGGTGTTTGCCTTGCAAGCAGCCAATCCAGGACCAAAGGTGGTTGGTTCGAATCCCGGTGTCCCATAGGGTCCCCCGTGCCTGCCAGGAGCTATTTCTGAGCAGACAGCCAGGAGTAACCCCTGAGCACCGCCCGGTGTGACCCAAAAAACCAAAACCAAAAAAAAAAAGGAGTAGTCCAAAGAGCGCAGCTTGCTTGGGTGGGGGCAGCTGGCACCTTCCCCAGGGACCCTCAGTCACCCAGTACTCTGGGTCACAAGCTGCAGCTGACCAGGACCCTGGGAGGGCAGCCAAGATTGGAGAGATGACCCTTCACTTGGTCCCTGTGCCTTGAGGGCTTGGCCTGGGTGTTTCTACTTATTCTAAGTGAAGGTTTGGGTCTGAATGAGCTATAAATGGTCCCTCCCTTGGCAGGGAGGCACCTGTGCTTTGGGGAAGGGAGATGGAGAGAAAGGAAGGGGAGCCCTTCTGATAAGGGCCATAAAATGTGCTGGAACATGCTTGGGGAAGGCAGGAATCTGGTAGGTCAGCGCCAAGGCTGCTGGGTTGGGCAGGGACTAGGAGTGGGGCCCGGTGTGGTGGTGACACTGGTTAGCCGGGAGCTCCAAGATGTCCCCAAGAGGTAGCCATGTTGTCACCTTGGCTGCAGGCAGGCACTGAGCAGAGGGACCCTGAGACTACAACCGACATTGGCCTTTCTGGCTCTCAGAGCATCTATAGGTACCTCCCCACAGTGCAGAAAGGCAAAGGGGAGGTGAGAAACCACTGCTGAGGGTGCTGAGATGGATCTGGTCATGTGCGGAGGGATGGAGGGCCCAGAGCATTCTTCCCATGCCAGCAAATCCTTCCTCACTGCCTGCTCAGTGATGATCAGGACACTCTACAGTCCTGAAGAGGAGACAGTGGACGTGTCCCCACACTTGGTTCTACCTGCCCAGAGCTGGTCTTAAGAACTCTTCAGAGAAAGTTCCAAAAGACCAACACAGCTGTGTACCTGTGTTCTTGATTACACACCTCTCTTCCCATGCATATGCATATATGTGCATCTGTCATGCATTAACACATGTGTATAGGCACCAGAACATGTGTCCAGGTGTGCTGCTGCATGTTTGTGCAGATACATGTGTCGGGGATGCCTGTGTTTGCATGCATGTGCACCATCCCCACCTGCGTAGACTTGCACTCAAGCACATACCTGCCTCCAAGGAGGAATGGGATAGAGAGACACCAGGACACTGGGAAGGACCTGTGCAGGGACTCGTGTTTGCTGCTGGGATCCAGGAGAAGGGAGCCTTGGGCTGGTCACTTCCAGTTACACCCAACAAATGCAGATTCTTGACACAGTTTGTAACATCCTTCCCGTGCCAAAGAAGAGATGCACTGTCCCCTGCACCTCAGCCCAGGTGTGAGACTGCTCCAATTGTATTGTAGTACAGGCAAGGTGTAGGCACAGCCTGGGTGTGAGCATGATGCAGGTGTGAGCACAGCCCGGGTGCCAGTAACCCTCTGAGCTGGCTACCTGGGGCTCAGGGGCACCTGGGTCTGGCCTGACCTCCCTCCCCCTCGCCCTTCCCTATGGGGGACACCGGAAAGGCATCATTGCACAGGGCCAGGCTGGGAGTAGGACAGGCCTCACTGGGTCTGTTCCCAGTGGTCCTGGTCCTCCAAGCTATTATTTGAGGTGAACACTAGGAGCTGTTCGAGGGCACTGACCCAAGGCCCCTGGGGTACACACAGGCTGACAGCCAGCTCCGAGCCTACCACAGCTGGTCATTACCCTGGGACACAAGGGTGCTGAGATTACCCATAGCCCCACAGACAGGCACCAGGCTGGCACCTTGCATCCCACCCCTGTCTCCTCGCCATCACCTCATACAGCCTCCTCTATGTCCCTCCCCAGACCCTTCACTGAGAGCTCCTCTGCCCCACCCCCAGTTCCCCTGCCCTCCCATCACCCCTGAAGGCACCAGGCTGTCTGTCCCCATGCAGGTCTAGTCTGGGCACTGATTCTCATGTCTTCCCAGGAACCTGGTCCAGGGGGCGCCCTGGAGAGTGTACTTGGCCCCAGCCTGGTGAGGGGACAGGTGGACACAGACCCCTGCTAACTTTCTGGTCAAGATCCCCAGCGGACCTGGGGGGCACACAGGCACCCCAGCAGGACCTCTCTCCCTGCAGCCCCCAGGTAGACCCCATTCTGGGGGCAAAGCTACAAGGCAGCAAATCCTCATGCCTACTGGAGTTAGGTCTGACACCCCAGCCCGCCCCTCACTGATACCAGAGGATGCATCAGACCCCTGATGCCAGATGCCCCTCGCTGAGCTCCCACTGTGGTCAGGGCTGCCCGGCCAGCTCTGCAGTTTCACAGAGATCCCTTTCTCTGTGCCTGGCATTTCTCTAAGACATATCAAACGTGACCTTCTCCTGCTTGTTTGGACACGTTTACTTGTGATTTCTGTCAACTACAGGTAAACAGCAGGTTTTCTCCTACAGGGCAACCCTTCAAATATTCCACAGGAAAAGCAAATACAAATGATTCCTTCTCTGTTTGCCTGTTCCCAGAGAAAAGGTCCTTCTCCAAGGGACGGCCAGGCCGGCTCCAGGCTCACTTGCCCGAGCAAACATCTCTGGGGGACTGTGTGAGTTTTATCACTAGAGACCCGCACACACCCCTGCAGGGACCCAGGGCATGGCCTAAGTGGGGCTGAGGAGGGCACCTTTGATAGGCCACCTTCTCAGTGTCACCTTTAGCTGCCAGGGAAGGTGAAATAGTTTTTGGCCCCCACACTGAGGCCGGCCTCATCTGTAGTTCCTGGATTTGGGTCCTCTGGTACTGGGTCTTGCACAGACACTGCCACAGCTCGAGAGTTCCTGTCTGTCAGGAGTAGGGGAATGGGACAGGCAGGAGCAGCGTTGTGGGATGTGGGGAAGGTCAGGAAAGCCGCTGAGCAACCCGACCTGTTCCTGTCCCCAGGAGCACAGCTAGTGGGGCAGTAAAGCAGTTGAAGTGCACAGATGTTGAGGTCTGGGGGAGTGTGAGGGAATGAGGCAGCGAATGTCCAGGCCAGGACCAGGGGGCTGGTCTGAGGACACAAGGGAGGGGGAGGGGTGGTCTGGGGTCACTGAGGGGTACAGAGTAGGGTCCAAGTTTTGGGATGCTAAATAGGGATTACTCTGGGGTGCAGGGAAGAGGATATGATTGTGGGGACACCCCCCAGCCCCAAAGCAGCCTCAGGGACCCATCATTCACCATAGCCCAGGATGATCCCTCAACAGAGCCCAATTGCATAGCACTGGGTTTTCTTGGGGTCCTGAATATGTTGGAGAGATATGGGACCAAGGCTGAGGCACAACATGGGCTGGGACCCCCCCAGAGTTGTGGCCAAACTACCAGCTTCTGTGAGCAGCCACTGGCTAAAAACTCCAGCTCTACCCTGAGATCCCCACATGTGAGCCCCTTCTTTGGGCCTAGTAGGGAAGGAGCTTTGAGGGTGCACTTCATTTGGCCCCCAAGTACCCCGCAGCAGAACACAAGGACACGAACTCCCCGATGGCAAGGACAGAACTAACAGAGCCAAGACATCCTGAGGGGCCACACCCCGAGGGCCAGCATGGAGGGGTCCCCTCCACAGACACCTAGCAAGCCAACCCAGGGTCTAGATCAGGCCTGCTCGGTTCTGGGGACTCTGTGGGGGAGCACCCTGGAGCTTATCTACATGTGCTGGGATATATCCCTGCCTACGAAGGAGCCCTGGGCCCAGAATCATGTGCTCAGCACCACAGGGACACCCCCGTCTCAGCATTGAACAGGGACATTTCATCTCAGCATTGCACAAGGACACCTTCATGTTCCTGGTGTCACTACATGTCCCCTCTGCAGCACAGTTCAATGGACAGGACATCGCAAGCTCGGGGCTCCAGCACGAACACACTCAAACAGTCGGGGTGGTCTTGGAAGAGGCTCCAGAACTGGGCTTTGTGCAGAGCCAGATGCCCCCAGAAGGGGACCTGTCAGTCTTCTCTCCTAGCCCCTTACAAGGCCCTACCCAACCACCCTGACACCCACTGCAGGACTCCACCACACCCCAGCACTCACACAAAGTGTACTGTCCTCCTGAGAGAAGGCAGAGGGACCCCAGACAGCCCACCACTATGGCGTGGGGGTGGGAAGGATGGAGGTGTTGGCCTGCAGGCTCAGAGGTCAGCAGCAAGATGGTGAGAAATTCCCCAGAGCAGGGCAAGAGGCCGGGCAGAGACGCAGCAGGGAGGCCAGAGATCATAGCTTTGTTCTCCCTGTTTGCTCCATTGGGCCACCTTCCCTGCAAATAGATGCTTCTTCGGAGCCTTCCAATTTGGGTTGTTTGTGGAAAGGATGTGTGAGCTTCGAACGTGTCGCCATAACATACAACGTGCTAGGAAAAGATGGGGCCAGCTAAATCAACTAAGAATAGAACCTAATTTATGCAAGTCGATTATACTGGCAGCAAGAGTGATAATTAGAGATATTTTGAAGGGAAAAAAAAAAACAGCTGGAAAGTGAAGATAATTGGAAGACTTATCTCTCCCAAGCTGGAGAGGAAAGAATGAGATATTTAATTACATTAATAGGAAAATAATTGTTGATAGTTGCAAATAGTGCCTCATGGTTCAGCCAAGCTCCTGACCTGTGGAACTGTCAACCACAGGCCCAGTGTGATTCGATCCCAGGCACAGGCTGCACCCTAGGGGACCCAGCATCAGGATGGCCAGGAGCCAAAAGGAGAGAAGCCCAGGGGCCACGCTGAGTCACCTCACCCCGAAGATTCCCCGTCCTGCCCTGTGTGAGGAGGAGGGAATGAGGCTCCATGTCTCTGGAGAGGGGGCGACAGAGGGACTGAGTCCTCCTGTGGGACTGAGCACTTAAGACTAAGTACTTAAATGGAACTCAGTAGGACTGAGCACTTAGACTGGACTGAATAGTTCCACAAGACTGAGTACTTATGTAGGACTCAGTACTCTTACAGAACTATACAATTAAGTAGCACTGAGTATTTATTTATTTATTTATTTTTTCTTTTGCTTTTGGGCCACACCCGGCATTGCTCAGGGGTCACTCCTGGCTGTCTGCTCAGAAATAGCTCCTGGCAGGTACAGGGGACCATATGGGACGCCGGGATTCGAACCAACCACCTTTAGTCCTGGATCGGCTGCTTGCAAGGCAAACGCCGCTGTGCTATCTCTCCGGACCCTAGCACTGAGTATTTAAATAGGACACAGTACTCCTATGGATAGGAGTGTTTAGACAGGAATAAGTACTTCCACAGGACTGAGTATGCTCATAGAACTGAGGTCTTAGACAGGACTGAAGCCTCCCTTAGGGTGCCCCCCCTCGGGCCACCTTGTCCCATGTTCTGGTACGCAGCACTGAGAACTGTATCCTGTGGCACACCCACATTCCCCCCATGATACCCCTCTTGCCACCAGGGCTTTGCCCTCCACTCTCCTCCGGCAGCTCAGCAGGAGTAGCAGGCCCCCTCCTCAGCCACTGCCAAGGAGGACAAGCAAGGACCAGGGAATGGGTTTGAGGTAGTGCCCCATCTGGGCTGGCTGCCCACACACAGGGCTTTGCTTGGCATTGAAAGTGGCACCCGTGGTGTGTGGATTCAAGCCTCCCTACCTGTCCTCATCACAGGATCGCCACACACCTGTGGGTGAGCTCAGTGAGCGAGGATGTGGCCCTCACAGAGGCTCTGAAACGAGGCAGAGTCCCAGTGCTCACTCTCTCCCTTCCTAGTCACTCTGTCCTGCTTGTGCTGCTCTGCCCAGACCCATGGACTGTGAATGGGGCAAGTCTGGATTCCTTCCTGCACTTTGCTGACTCAGAGTCCAGGGCCTGGAACTGTGCAGGGTGCCCTGCACAGCCTCAAGAACCCGCCAGGGGGGGATTCCGGGGAAGCAAGGGGCACTGACACAGCTTCAGATAGGCCAGAGCATGGAATGCCTTTGGGGCAGGGTCACTGCGCAAGCCGGGACTGCTGACTGGAAGCAGGATCAGGGGAGGCCAGAAGGTAGCGCTTGCAAGATGGGATGCCAGTGACACCACTCCAGAACAGAAGCGCCTCGGTGGCCAGCGTTTCCCTACAGGAAGCATCCGGTGGGTGAAGACAAACTGCCGGTTGGCCACATGCAGTGAACGAGCCTCCGAGTTTGTGAGTTTGCTCGTTTCAGACCTGGACCCGGCACAAGTATGCCTGGGACATGGAGACAGAGAGCAGAGTCCCAGTCCCAGCGACAGTGCCCCCTACCAGCGCAATCTGCCATCCGGATTACTCTGTGACGGCAGACCCAGCATCTAGCTGTCACACCCAGGCTGCCTGCTAAAGCTGCACAGATGAGACGTGAGCATTGCCTGGCTGGTGCAGGGCACAGTGTAGCGAAGGAGATAGAGCCAGAGCTGGGACTCTCTGAGAGCACCCCAGGGCATCCATTGTGGCAGGAGAGATGCTCTGGGTGCTGTACTGCAAGAACCACCCACCCAGGGCATGAGCCCTCACCTGGCACTGGGCAGTGGGGCGCCATCTAAGAAAGCTGAGGGTTTCTCTAAGCTCCTGCTAGGCCACTGAGAACTGGGGCTCCGTAAGCCAGCAGGTCCTGGCCACAGCGTCCCACAGAGTCACGTGGTGGATCTCAAACTCATCCCCAAGATGCTGCATGTTCCCAAGTCACACACTGAGGGGACTGTGTGTCTGAGTGTGATTCTGCATGCCTCTGTGTGTACATGTGTGTGAGGACTGTGAGAGGGTCTGTGTGTATGAATGTATCTGTCTGTGTTTCTGAGTAACTGTATGTGTCGAGTGCATCTCTGAGTCTGTGTGAATTTCTCTGCCATAATACGCTCCGTTTGCAGCTTAGAAGTTGACTCCACATGAGCTTCTGAGTCCCGATTTTATAGCAATAGATTTTGCATTTCATGGCCCCCCAGCCTGGCATATCTTAGGGCCCCATCTGAGGCCCAAGCTCGTATACTCAGTGTCTCTCCATACTTAATGTCTAGGTCCCAGGATTGGGGTCCGAGGCCAGAACCCAGAGCCCTTCGCCTACAGAGCTCATCTCCACAACCCTTCATGGCACTTTCCCCACTGCCAGACCCCTAGACTCCACTCTGTTCTGAGATTCGGCAGGAGCAGGGCGGTGAGGCTCCTCAGGGTGTCAAGAGAGATCTGCTCCCTGGACTCTGCACCTTTGACTTGGGATGGGAAAGTTAGAAGCTGAGGGGGCGGGTAGGGCGTTTGCCTTTCATGCAGAAGGACGGTGGTTCGAATCCGGGAATCCCATATGGTCCCCCGAGCCTGCTGGGAGCAATTTCTGAGCATAAAGCCAGGAGTAACCCCTGAGCACTGCCGGGTGTGACCCCCCCACCAAAGAAAAAAGCAAAAGCAAAAGCTGAGGGGGCGTCCTGGCCTCGATCCCTCCTCAGGCTCTACTGTCCACTCTGTCCCTCATGCCCCAGGTCAGTGCCAGGTTTGGTGCCAGTGGCTGGGAGCTGCCAGGGCCAGGGTGGGCACCATGGTGCTGGCCTACAGAGGGACATACCTGCCTGCTCTGCTGAGTGGTTGTTTCAGTCTGGGTGGATGGGTCAAGTGGGTCCCTGTAGTATCAAATAATTAACGATGGGGCTGGATGGCGGTGGATGGCGAAGGATTTCTCTCTGCCATCCCAGGCCACGTGGCTCCGCAACCCCATCCAGCCGGCGGGTCCCAGGCCCAGGTGATCGGCGTAATCACTCACTCACAGGCAGGCATCAGGAAGCATCAGCTTTATTCATGCTCTATTCACCACATGTGTGTGGCCTACTCATAACCTTTCAAGCACTAGTTATTCTTGGCCCTGCATCTAAACTCCTTTCAGCCATCTTCCCTTTGGGCTCCACGCTGGTCAAAGACCAGAACGCAGAGACCCAAAAGCCAGAGCGCCTAGCAGCGCAGGAAGGGCAGAGCCAGCCCCTTAATTCCCTGGCTTCAGGGTTTATCTACCTATTCCAAGACCCCTCCCAGGAATGGGCGGGGTTTTGCAGGTAAGGTTACACCTAATATCTGGTTCCCAAGACCCTTCCGAGAAATGGGTGGGTCTTAGGTAGCTACACCCAAATCCAGGGTCTCAGATAGGTACACCAACAGGTCCCCATTTCATGGTCTACTGTGGCTCTAGAAGGGCTTTTTCTTTCTGAAGGTGGAATCCTGCCAGTGAGGATTCCCTGTTGGCCCTTGTATTGAAGTCCAGTCCTGTTGGTGAGGACCACTGCTGGCTCCTGTATCTTACTGTGGCCCCATGCCTATAACACGATCTCGAACCCTGGAGTGGGGTCTCAGGCATGGCCTCTGGAAAGCAGCGTCTCACGGTTGCCTGCAGGGCTGAGGTATGCGGGGGCCCGAGTGGCTGATTTGTGGTGTGTGGATAGAAGCTGCCACAGTCTGAGCCAACCCTCCACGGATGCTTCAGGGGCTACAAGAGGCTCTAGCACATACCTCGTACCTTGTTGGTTGGTTTATATTCTGAGAGATGATTTCAAAACATACACACCCAGCCATCTGCTCAGCTACACGACACAGACACTAAAATTGGAACAACCGAGAAGAGAGGTGGCCCGGCGCCAGGACAGCACATGTGTTTGGGACGTCCCACTTCTTCTCCTTGGATGCGCATAGTTAGGGAAACTGAGGCCTGGCCAGCAAAGTGACTTGACACCGTGCTTCTGTGAGTGGGGCCACGTCTTCTCCTACCCTCTAGGCAGCTGATGTAAAGAGCCGCTAAGTGGGGTGCATCAGAGACAGTGGCACCAGTCCCAGGAATATTCAGTGGTCTGGCTCAGAAATTGGCTCCCTCGAGTAACTGACCCTCATATGCACCAACTTCACATGGTTCTGCCCACATCCCTGGGCAGGACAGCCAGATTCTGGGGCTCCAGCTTTGCCTCAGAAATCAGAGAGCACTGGGGTACAGCCCCCAACCTGACAGCTGGGCTCTGCATGCTTGGAAACTCGAACCCTAAGTCTGATGGCCTAAGTGAAGCAGGTGGAGCATGAGCAGGGGTGAGGAGGGCCACAGACCTGCCATTCTGTATGGACTCGACACTCCCCTATTTCTGTGTTATGGTACACAGCCCCGAACTATGTTACTCTACACTGCACAAAGGCTCTCTATTCCCCACTGTTCCTATGCTACTATATGACACTGTAGCATAAGTACAATCACCCCGCACATCGTATTTTCAACCCTGGGTGAGAGGGTCTAAAGCAGGGTTGCACGTGTAATCGTCCAAACCTGGATGAGGGTGAAATACATGTAGTCTGGCAATCTTCTACCTCAGATGGAGAGCAAGCTGCCTGCCAGAAGTGTCGTTTTCATTGAGTACAGAGACCACCCAGGTTGGGGAGTGAGGACTGATAGCTTTAGACCAGTGTTCCTCATACTATGGCCCGCGGGCCACATATTGTATTTGTATCTGTTTTGTTTCTTCATTGCAAAACAAGATCTATGCAGTGTGCATAAGAATTCGTTCCTAAGTTTTGTTTTTACTAGAGTCAGACCCTCCGATGGTCTGAGGGACAGTGAACTGGCCCCCTGTTCAAAAAGTTTGAGGACCCCTGCTTTAGACTATCCAGAGTCAGTCCTGCCCAAGTTTACATGTTTGGGGGTAAAACCAAGTTGTAAACAAATAGATACGAAGGAACCAGGGATGATCTTTGTTTTAGATAAAATAAGGTGTAATCGAACAATTTGACTTATGTCACTCTATGCCGATTGTCTGATGTCACTCTACACGGCTCTATGTGATACTAGAGTACCTAAAGCGGATCCACAATATACAGATACACTGCACTGTGTGATGTTACCCTGCATGTAGTAACCTATACCATATACCATACTGCACAGTACAATGACTCGAACTGCAGAACCATGTCACTGCACTGCTGTGTGCTGGGTTACATGAGACTGACCATGTGGAAACCCACTCCACAGACCATGGCCCTGCCCTAGATGGAATCACCCTGCCCTGCACTTATGCTGCATTGGACTGCTGGAACTGACTGGGGAACCAGAAGACCCCTGAGACAGAGAGTTCAAACACTTGGAAAGGCTCAGACAAAGGATGATATCTGAAAGAACAGATTTTTTTCTGGAAACAGAATTCAGGGAGATAATGGACAGAAATAAGGAAGGGAGAGAGGAAAGAATCAGGAAAGGAGGAAGAGAGAGGGGGAAAAAGGGAGGGAGAGAGGAAGAAAGGAAGGATGAATGGAAAGGTGGGTAGATAGATGGATGGGTGTGTAGACATACGGGTGGATGTGTGGGTGGATGAATGGACTAGTGGGTGGATGGATGAGTGAATGGATGAATGAATGAATGAATGAATGGATGGGTGGGTGGGTGGATGAGTGGATGGAGGCCCACTCAGAGAGCCAGAGCAGGTCCCCCACCCTGACAACCCAGTCAGGTCCCCACCCTTGACTGCCCAGTGTCCCCCACTTTGATGTCACTGTAATTGAGTTTGTGGGACCCCACCTCCTCTGGCTCTGTCTGTGAGGCCAATGTGCCCATCGCCCATCATTTTCCCACCATGACTCAGTCCCAGAGCAGAGGGCAGTGGATGGGCCCCAGGGGCAGCAGGGCTGGGGGTAAATAAGGGGCACTAGGGCAGCTGCTGGGCTGAGCTGGAACTGCCCGGGGCATGGGTAGGGCACCTCAACAGGAAGCAAACAGGATTCCTGGCCTGGGGTGTCATTGGTGCTGGATCAGTCAGGCCTGGGCCTGCTGTGAGGAGCGGGGACGCGGGTCGGTGGGTCTGAGTCACCGATAACTCCGTGACTCAGCCATGTGGTATTTGGGTGGTGGAGCAGGACTGAATGACCTGGACATGCCACCAGCCTCTCTTCTACCCCTCAGCAGGAGTAGAAGGCGCCCCTCAGCACACCTGGGGTCACCCACTGTGGGGGTCAGAGCATCTGGGAAAAAGGCAGTGTCCCCAGCCCCCAGGGGGTCCTGGCAGAAGAACGGGGCCTGTCCGTGGGGCCTGGTAGGAGTGCTGTGGTGATGCCAAGGGCAGTGGGACAGCAGCACCAGCTGCAGACACTGCCTCTCCAGGTGAACACTTGGTCCTAGTCACAGTAGACTCTGCTGTTCACACAGGAGAAGCCCAGCTCAATGCTTCTGGACGAGGCTGCGCAGGCTCGGTGTCCTGCCCTGAGGTCTCTGCAGGGCATCCCGGTGGGACCCATCCAAGGCCCAGCTTGAGGGAGAAGAAGCTTCCTTGGAAATAATGCCATTTCCGACTTTCCTCCGCTGAACTCTCTGCTTCTTAGGAGTGGAAGGCTTGCATGTGGAGTGTCCCGAACCTCTTTTATCCCCTTCACTGTGTGGATTATTTCCTGCGTCAGTGTTTGCTTCCAGACCTGCCTCTCTCCAATGTTCTGGTCTTGGGACTTGAGGACTCTATCACACTCACACACTTGTGAACGTGTACATGCAAACACATGCACCCACATACTCATGAACATGTGTACGCACACTCAAGCACGGATTACCTGGATGTTCAAGGAATGTGATCAAGTCCAGCCAGTTTGGCCCCCAACAATACAGCAAGCGCTGGGCAACCTGGGAAGGGCCAGGAACAACTCCCGGACTTTTGGGCACCCACGCATGTCTCTCTGGTGGCTCCAGTGACAAACAAATGCAGGTTCTCTGCAGCAGTGGGGTCCAGACCCTGTCCCAGGTGCATCACATTCCATCCAAGGGGCATGGGACTTGCTACCCACCGAGCCCTAGGACTCTAGGCTGCACTTGGGCCCCAAGTCAAAGAGGGAAGCCAAGAACTTCCCCTGGGCATCTGAAGTGCAGAAAGATGATGCCAGACTGAGCACAGGGACCGCCCTTGTGGCGGTCACAGCAAAATATGGGAGGTCAGTCACCAAAGATACCCACTAAAGGAGATGCGAACTGATCCCAAATGTGTACTTTACTTAGGGCCAGGCAGACCAGGAACGCTGGAGCTGAAGATCTGCTAGAGGGGGTCAGGATTTGAGCCCAAGCATCTCCCAGCCCCTGAGCATTGCCTGAGGGGACCCATAGACAGCAGCTGTTAGTTCACAACAAATGCAGGAACAGCCATAGGAGGCTGAGCAGGGCACTTGCCAAGCATGTGGCCAACCCAAGCTCATATCCAGCACTGAAAATGGTCCCTCGAACCCTACCAGGAGAAAGCCCAGAGCACCGCCAGGTGTGGCCCGAAAACAAAACAAATCGACAAACGTCTGATCCCACAGCCACATGAGAAAGTACAAGGATCCCATTTATGCTGCCTCAGTGCCCCAGAAAATGGCAGAACAGAGTCAACGGCAGATGCCCAGCAGGCACAAGCTCAGATGCCCCTCCCAGCCTTACCACCTCACTGGGACCCTCCCCCAGAAGAGGGTGTCAGGCACCCTTGACAGTGGGCAGCTTCCCCACTCTGCTTGCAGCTGCCCATATCTGGAGGGTGCCTGGGAAGGACCTGGGGTCTCTGGGAGCAGGCTTCAATGGCCCCTTACTCCTCTCCAGCCCCCAGGAGGTGCTGTGGCCTCTGTCTCTATCTAACAGTTCAAAGAGTGGCTGATCAATTGGGGCCAGTGACTTGGTTCAACACCCCTGAACAAGGGGCTGCATCCTTGGTGTAGCTCAGAATAGATCAACCTGTGGGCTTGACGTGGTCCAGTGGCAGAAGCAGGACCTTGGCAGTCAAGGGCTGAGTCACTACGAGGTGACCAGTGCTGACGGAAGCATGGATTGGATCATGTAAAATTCCGGCTGCAAAGTTCAGAGTCTCTGACAATTTTTTGCAAAGGGCACACATCTCTGCTCACATAAACCAGGGAGAAGTGTCCTGGATGCCCCAGTCCAAGCTCTCTCCATCATTGTGGGCTAGGGAAAGGCCTGGACACAGCCATGGAGACCCCTCATCAGTCTGACTACTCTCAGACTATCAAATTCAGCCAATAATATAGTTGTTCAAAGATCACTGAAAGGGGCCCCTGTCACTACTTGGCACCTAGAGAGAGAGAGAGAGATGAAAGACGAATATAGATGTATAGTGTGTTGGATTAACTGATGCCACACCACTCAGTATATGCTTTGTTTGGAAACATCTTTAAATATAGCACCTTGGATTGATATTTAGACCACTTATTCTCTACCCCAGGGTGTGGTCTGGTTCTTTCTAATAAAAATCTCGGGTTTCAGGACAAAGCTCTCTTGCATTTCTGACTTTTCCCGCTAAAAGGTAAAGCAGGCTTTACCTGCTTCTTAGAAGTAGAAGGCTTGCATGTGGGAGTTCCTTAACTCATTTCACCCTTCAATGTGTATGGATTATTTCCTGCATCAGCATTTGCTTCCAGACCCTTGTCTCTCCAATGTCCTTGTTTTGGAGCTTGAGGCTATAGTGGTTGCATGGTGGATGGTGGATGGATGATAGGGGAGTGGATGGTGGAAGGATGAATAGTGTATAGGTGGATAAGGGACAGATAGATGGGTGGAAGGATGATAGGCAGATGGCTAGGTAGATGGATGGATGCATATGGGGGATGAATGAACAGATGTAAAGATGTCTGTAGGAATGGATGGATGATAGATGAGTTATGTAAGCTAGATGGATGGAAATTGGAGTGCATGGATGATGGGTGAGTGAATAGATGCATGCATGGGTAAATGGGCAGATGTGTAGATGTGGATGTGTAGACAGCTGACTAGATGGATATTGGATTGGTGGATGAATGGATGTATAATTGTTGGATGGATGGGTGGAAATATGGGTGAATAATGGATGAATTTGTGGATGGGTGGATGATGGACCAATCAGGTGTTGAGATGCATGCAGCACTCCACCTCCCATGTGCCCCAGCACCCCAGATATAAGCTGGAGTTTGTGGGTGTGACCCACCTGGGGACTTGCCCTTATGGCCCACACCTTTTCCCTGTGTCTCTTTCTGGAGCATCAGTCCCTGCTGCATGCTCCTGGCAGCAGCCCCGAACAGTGTTCACAAGCTGCCCCCTCTGCCTTCCCCTCCAATAAATCCACGGCCCATCCAGGCTGATGTAAGGGCATTTAGGAGCTGGCAAAGGCATGGCCACTTAGCCGGAGCAATTAAGCTGTGCCTTCCTCCTATTATTATAAGAGATTGGTGATAATTTATTCTTCCAATGTGACTGAAGAAAAAGGAATGTGCATAGTTCTAGATAATGCAGAATATTTGTAGCCAAACCCTCTTCCTCACCCTGTCAGGGGCTGGATCTCTAGAAGAAGTGTCTGTGTACCCATGCACCTTGGTGAAATCCAGAGAGATGCTCCTGCTACCTCACAGTGCTCTTCAATAGCAGCCCCGAGTGAGAGTGGGCATGTAAACCCGTTAGCAAACAGTAACTGCATGTCTGGAAAGCTGATTCTACATGGGTTATTTTTATTAATATCTTTATTTAAACACCTCGATTACATACATGATTGTGTTTGGGTTTCGGTCATGTAAAGAACACCCCCCTTGACCAGTGCAACGTTCCCACCACCGATGTCCCAAATCTCCCTCCTCCCCACCCCACCCCCACCTGTACTGTAGACAGGCTTTCCACTTCCCTCTTACATGGTTTGAAGTCCACAGATATTCTCTCAGTCAACAACATTGACAGACTGGCCTGGAAAGTGACTGGCAGCTGGCTCCTTCTGGTTCCTCCTGGCTCCTCCCTGCTTCTCCCTATTTCCCCTGTTCCTTCCAGCTTCTCCTCCTCCTCCTCCCTGATCCTCCCTTGTCGTCTTGCTCCTCCTTGCTCCTCCTAGCTCCTCCTGGCAGTAGCTACTGAGGCTGGCCCAGGGTCTTCTCCTGCTTCCTCTGACTGCTGCTGACCAGGTCCTCATGAGGCCACCCGCCACAGCCTTTCACTGCCACACTTACAGGACAGGGTGCACTGTCCTTGAAGAGGCCTCATCCTCATGCAGCCAGTGCAGGAGACACCCTGGAACACTGCAGAACCACAGCACTCAGCCGTGGACCTCAACTTCATCTCACACCCCCATGGCAGTCAACTATGTACCCAGACTTCACCCTCACGCCCCAGTGCACCTAGCCATGTACCCCAACCTTTGCCCTCACCACCTTCAATGCCCTCTAGGTCCTGAAACCCACAAGCCCCCCACACCCTCCTCTAAGGAAGCCCCATAGCAGCCTCTCAGGTCCTCACCCCTCTCAGATCCAGCCATCAAGCCATTAGAGGGACCCTCCAAAGTCACCTCCTCGGAGACTCTCCAGAACTGGGGAGGCCTGACTGGGGCTGGGGTCTCCACGTGTCGGCTGGGTTCAGCTCCTCAGGTAGGGTCTCAGTTCCTGTTGCACCTTGCCAACCCATGGAGGGGTCATCCCAGTTAGGATGTTATTTGGCAGCTCAGCCATCACCTCTGCTGGGGCTCAGCTGGGCATGGCAGTCTCGTCTCCAGAAAAGCAGAAGATGCTGCATTCAGATCCGCCTCAACCGCAGCCCTGGTGCAGGTCTCATCCAGCTGTGGGGGCAGCACTGGGGAACCCAGAGCCTGGAAGACTCGGCTCGTGGCTGGAATGTGAGGAAGAACTGAGTCTTCCGCCTCCCTGGAGACACAGTTCAGGGACAAAACACCACATATATGTGTGCAGCACAAATATATTCAGTCACATGCACAGGTATGCAGGCAAGACATGTACATGTGTGTGTGCATACGCAAGAACAGCTGACTGACCACTCTTTCCAGTGCCCTGCTCTCAAGCCCCTCATTCTGGGGCTCTCTGGACGGCTGCACTGGGCAGCCGAGCTCAGCAGATGGACTGTGATGGCTTCCTTCAGCGACTGTGCTGAGCCCAGTCCCACTGCTCAGCCACTGCCCCTCCCTGAGCCCAGAAGAGCACAGAGCTATGGGCTGTGCCCAGGTCACCTACGGAGGGACACCAGGCTGGCCAGGACTTGGCTGTCCCAGAGAAGCAGATGGATTGGATGCCAGGGAACACACCAGCCTTACTGTGTCAGGAAGATTGTCCGAGGTGCAGGAGCAGGCAAAGAGAGCAAAGCCAGGGGCTGTGAGTGGGGCGCTTACACTCAGCGCTCACCCCCATCCAGGCTGGCCCCTTGGAACCTGGCTTTGCTACTCTGCACAGAGGGGCCGAGGCTGGGGCTGGCATACTGCACTCCTTGGCAAAGCCTGAACCGGTGCCAACAAGAGCCAAGCAAGCACTGCCCTGATGGAGGGAAGAGAGGATGTGGGGACAGCGAGGACAGAAGGAGCCGGTCCTGCCCCAGAGGGCCACAGCTGGTCTTCCAGACCACCACTGGGTCCAATTTTTGGGGTGAAAACAGTACAGTATGTCCCCTTCCCGGGCTCGCACCACTGTGGGACCCTGTGATATAGTCCCTCATCTTCCCCCTCCATGGCTGTAGACCCCCAAACGGCAAAGCCAAAAGCCCTGAGCTGCAGGTGGGTGAGTGGGTCCTGCCCAGACGCCCGCTCGGGGAAGTGGAGGCAGGTGCCTTGGCAGATGGAGCTTAGCCCGGAACACTGGAGCTTGTGGGTTTTTTTTTTTAATCCATTAACTAGGGAATTTTACAAAACTGTGGTGGAGGATTAATGAGATAATATTTGTCAAGTGATTGGAGGTCATCTGATGAAAAGTGTATAAATACCGAGCATTACTATTAAGTCTCTCAGGAATAATAAAATGTGTAATGACACGCCATGGGAATCCAGCCTTAATTATCTCATTTTCGAATACCCAGAAGGGACGCACAGTTCCGGGGAGGGACTGGCTGCTTGGCCCGCATTCTATGAGGTCACTGGCCATTACAGTGTAATCGTGTGCCATTAGAGGAGGAAGGTTCCTCCTGTCCCAACTGCTGCCAACCTGCACGTGCCCGAGGGTGAAGTCACAGGCACTGTTTACACACACGTGCGCACCAGCCTCCGCCACACCCCTACCTGCTAGCCCCATGGGGACTTGGGAAGGGAGCAGCCAGCTGCCAGGGGGGCGGGGGGAGGATCTCCCGCTGACAGGCCTAGCTCTGAGATGAGCGTGATAAAGCGTGCAATTACCTGGAAATTGAGGCAAGAGACTGAGCTCAGGGGCCAGCAGGGCTGGGAAAGACAGTATATACAAGGGGGTGCTGGAGGGAGAGAAGTGGGGAAAGTAGCTCCCAAACCTCATTTATACAGCACACATGTATTCAGACACATATACAGGTATGCAGACAGGCGTGCCATGTGTAAGTGTACATGCAAGAACAGCTGACTGACCAATCTTCCCAGTGCTTTCAAACCCCTCATTCTGGGGTTCCCTACCCTTCCCTTCTGGGGCTGCCCGCCTCTACCCACGTTATAGATCCTGAACCCCCTCAGCCTAATAGCCTGTGGCTCTCGTGCAGCACAGCTCCAGGCCATGAGGCTGGATGCTTGCCAAGAAGCCGGGGGCTCAGGCCCACCAGATGGTCTAGGCTGCTGGTCACCAGGGAGCAGATGGCGAGGTAGCGCTGCCAGACATTGCTCGGAGCAAGCAATGCGCCCCAAAGAAGTGACTGAGCTTCTTCCGGGCATAGCCTCCCTGTCCTGGTACTTCCTGGCCCCTGTGCCCTGCACCCTGTTGAGCCAGGATCCAGCGAGGCATCCTTGCCCTTGTCTGGAACCACGTGGGGGACCCTGCCTGCCTCTCTTTGCCCCCAAACTCCATGACCATCAGGAATGGAAGAGAAGGGCTTCCTAGCCCTGTGCCGTGCACCCCTCTCCGTTCGGCTGAAGGCTGGGCAGGGCAGCATGATGACCATAGAGGCTCCTGCGCAAACTGGGCAGAGTGTGGTTGAGCCCTGGTTCCCTAGAACCCAGGGGATGGGGAACTGGGGGGACCCCTGCTAACCTCACAGTGCCAACAGCAGCCCTACTCTGGGCACACAAGGCTGGTGATGCCCTCTCGTCCACGGGGTCTCCTTATAAGCCCCTCCTCTCCTCCCTCCCTGCGCTTCCCTGCTTTCCCCTCTTCCCCCACTACCTGCACTTCATTCCTCCCCTCCCTTCTCCCTCCACTCCTCTCCAGGGACGACCTTACAGGAGTATATGGGATGGGTCCACAGAACCCTGTGGATACCCTGAGGCCCCCCGCAGCTGACTCTCTGTCCACAGTTCCTCACAGACCCTACCCATCCTCGAGGGCAGACCAGAGTCATCCACAGTCTTCTGTGGACAATGGCTCTGACCTGACCACACACTCCTACGAGGGACCTTCGCCTCTACCCTGAACTTGAGCTGCTCTATCTCAGGTTGTTCCCACCCCACACTGGCCCCAAGTGCATGGGAGACCCCAGCCACATCAGACCCAGGGAAGCCACTGCTCCCACACCCCAGGCCAAGGCAGGAGATGTGACGGTACTGCGGGACCCCACCTAGTGCACCTCAGCCAGGCACTATTCATGTATGGTCAGCCTCTGGGTCAGCACAGACAGAGAAGGAGGATCAGGGCTAGTAGACAGGGATGTGGGACCCCCAGGGACAGGACACAGAGACCCCCGGGGATGAGTAAGGATGGGACACGGGAATGCTCTAAGACAAGCTGCTGGCGCAGGGCAGTGACCCCCACATCTCAGGTCAGCAGGGGACAGGGCCCTGAAGTATCCAGCCCTGAGAACCCCATCTGATGTTGTGATTGTGTCTGTTCAGAGCATGTCGAGGGGAGGGCAGCAGAGGCCCTGCGGACAGACAAATGGATGGCTCTAACACTGTCTTACCACATTCCTCCAGGCCTCTGCACATTCCGGCCCCCCACAGTGGCAGGTTACTCACTGCCTTGCTATTGACCTGCAAGCCAGCAGCCCCCACACACCACACTGTGAAGAGGCCTCCAGAGACACCCAGCCCAGCTCCCTTTACTTCAGCCATTGTGAGGGTTCTCAAGACCTCCAGGATGGACAGGGACAGGTAGCTGGGGGGATCTGGTCTCTGGCCCCCAAATTGGGATCCTTGGAATGGTGTTAAGGTCACCCAAGGTCCACTGAGTGCTGGAAAGGAGGCCTTTGTTGTGCTCAGGAAAGTTCAGGCCCTGCCCTTTGAGCCTTGCTAAGGATGGGGGAGGGGCAAAGGCTCCCTTGAAGGTGGTGGCTTGAGCTGGAGCATGGCCACCAAATGCCCAGCTGGAAACACTGTCCTCCCAAATCAGGCAGCATGACAAGTCCTGGGCTGTTGTATCAAATAATTAATGATGGTGCTGGATGGCGATGGATGGAGGCCTTTGTGCTTAGGCCCCAGCCACGTGGCTTCATTCCCCATCCAGCCGGCGGGTCCCAGGCCCAGGTGAACGGCGTAATGAAGACTCACTCACAAGGAGGCTTCAGGAAGCATCAGCTTTATTCATGCCCTATCCACCACATGTGTGTGGCCTACTCATAACCTTATAAGCACAAGTTATTCTTGGCCCTGCATCTAAACTCCTTTCAGCCATCTTCCCTTTGGGCTCCATGCTGGTCAAAGACCAGAACACAGAAACCCAAAAGCCAGAGCGCCCAGCAGCGCAGAAAGGGCCCGAATCCCCTTGGTCCAAGGCTTATCTAACTTTTCCAAGACCCCTCCCAGGAATGGGCAGGGTCTTGCAGGTAAGATAACACCTAATATTCAGTTCCCAAGACCCCTCCCAGAAATGGGTGGGTCTCAGGTAGCTACACCCAGATCCAGGGTCTCAGGTACACTACACTGGGCATGAAGTCTTACTTCATGCTTACACATGCTTACTTACACACTGAAGGGTCCCAGCATGGCCATCTTCCTGCCATAGTCCTAGGGGTTTCCCAGTACCCCAGAAATGCAGGCCCAGTTTTGCCACCAGGTGCCTAGCCTGCCCACACGCTGGTGGCTGGAGTCACTGTGCGTGCAGGGAACTCGAGGCGCAGGGATCTTGCCCAGGAGCTGTGGGTCACCCTAGTGTCCACTGGACAATGCTGAAGGCTGGGTCTTATTGGTCACCCCTAGGGTCTGAGCACCAGGATGGACTGTGAGCTGGATGACAGTGGTAAGGGCTGAGTCAGTCGGCCAGCACAGGCACCACCAGGGGTCACCCTGCCACCTCAGTGTCCAAAGTTGTCCAACAACACCCACCAGAACTGCAGAGAGCAGGGGCTGTCCTCCTCTGCAGTCTCAGGGCCCCAAGACGACCTCTGCCACTGGCCCCACCCTTCTCTGGAGGCTGACTAGGCCAGGGCTCCTTCCTGCCCTGTGTTCCAAAACTCCATCCTTGCTGCTCCTCCCTGTCATGCCAGTGCCCCCGCTGCCGATGGCCACCCCACCTGGGCTGCAGCTGACCACCGGACCTTCACCAAAGGGCCACTGAGTTCAATGGAGGCCCATGGATCGCAGAATCTCTGCTTGCTCCCCAGAAAAGGAAGCATGAAGTAAGGCCTAATTCTGCCCACGGCAGCTTATTCTTGATGGACCTTCTTTCACCCGGGCCAGGACCCCCACCTACCTGCCTCCAAGACCTACGAAAGGTCTTGGAAGAAGCCAGGAGCCAGCCTCCCTCACATGTGGGGCCATCCAGCATGGGGTTTACAGGGTCAAGGTCCCCACCAAAGGACAGGACATGTCCCAAGCACCTTGCAAGGTCAAGGACCCCACCAAAGGACAGGACATGTCCCGAGCACCTTGGCCCAGGGAGAACTGCAACCTCTGCTACTTCCATTGCTGATCTGCTCCACTGGGGTCCCCAAGGCACCTCCATTGCCAGACCTTGGAGGTGACACCCAGGTACTGAAAACCATGGGGCCTCCTTGTCCATCCACATTCTCCACAGCCACCGGAGCCTTACTGAGTCTGACTTCTCATCACTTCAGGGTGCTCTTCTTTAATGACACTGCCCACCTGCCAATAGAGACAGTCTCTCCCTTCTGAGCAGGGAGGTGAGGGGTGTCTCTGTCTCTTTATTCAGGGTCTTGCCTTGGCTAGCACCCTGCAATATGGCACTAACTAGAAGTAGAGGGGGTGCAGACCTGCCTAGCCCACAGCCCGCATGCAATACTGCAAGGATGGTCACTCAGATGAGGAGTGCTGGAGTGAGGAGGGAAGGCAGGGCCAACGTGCAGCTTAGTCACGGAGCAAGTACTGGAGTGTGTTGCTGACAGTGGGGAGATGGGAGATGTGGAAAACAAACCTGTACTGCCTCTTTCTGAGGAGAAGGACCCAGGATGCCTTTCCGAGCTGGGCTCGCATCACAGACAAAAACTACATGGAACACCAAACCCTCTCTGTCCGCTCCCCAAAGTAGCACATTCCAGGCCCATGCATAGGCTCCTTCCTCCCTCTCCCTCCTACCTCTCTTTGCTCAGCTTCCCGACTCTTCTCCCTCTCTCTCTTATCTCTTCCTCCTCCATCTCCCCACCCTCTCCCTCCTCCATATCCAGAAGTGAAACTCTCTGCTCCTCATACCATGTCTAGAAGATGCAGAGAGGGAGCTTTGAGTCCCCCAAATTCCACTAACTCCAGCTCCACCGTGACATTTATCCTCATTCATATACAAAGCATGAACTGGAGGATTGGGCCCTTTGAGATCAGCCTGTCCCTGCCCATCAGGATTCCCTCCTCGGTGGTATCATCTCCTTCCTGGATACAGGGCTTTGGTGTCCACCTTCCATCCATTTATCATCTAGTCCCCTTTCCAAGCAGCTTATGCCTCTCCTCTGCCAGTATAAAACATGCCAGTAGAAACAGCAATTCTAGCCCATGTAGTTTCACTTTCTTCCAGTCTTGGGAAGTCTGATGACTCCATCTAACAGTGCAGCCGGCATCCCTTACAGTCATGCTCATAAGAGCCAAGGTCTGGAAATAGCCTGAGTGCTCGCAAAGCAGCCACAGTGCAGACACAGCAGAGTACCATGCAGCTATAACAAAGGTGAAGGCCTGCATTTCCTTGATAGACCTGTGCTAAGGCAAGTGAGCAGGAAGGAAAGTCAACAGGGGATCTTGCTCACTTGTGCGCCAGAAACAAAGCAAGGACAGATGCTCCCCATAAGAAGGTTCCAAGGGCAGAATCTGTACTTGAGGAGCAAAGGGCAGAAAACCTTGAAGAGGGATGCCAGGGAACATGAACATGGAGGAACCCAGAGGAAACAGTAATACAAAGATTTGCACACCACATCACCAAATAAGAGACCTTCTAAGTCATTTATAAAAATCTCGTTTAATGGGGGGAGACGACAAAGGGTAATAGACGCGCTCCTCGAAAACTGGTTCCTGATGACCGAGCACATCTGCACCTCAGCCTGTCGCTGTCTTCTTATGTTTATTTCTGCCCATCTGATCTTTCAAACTATTTTTGTTTTCCTGTGAATTATGTAATTATTAGTTGAGCAGAACAGCTGACTAATCTGTGAGCTCATTTTCCCCCTTGGATGCTCAACTCTTTCTTATTGATCTGAAGAGTATTTTTATATTTAAAAGTCTTCCTCCGTGTCACATGTCATATATGTTTCTCCCCAGACACCATCTGCATTTTCACCTTCAGCCTCTCCTCTACTCTCTTCACCTCTCCTTGTCCCTCTGCCCTTCCCTTTCTTCTTTCTCCTCTCCCCTTCTCTCCTCTCCTCTCCCCTCTTCTCTTCTTCCTTTCCTTCTCTTTGCTTCCCCTCATCTCCCTCCTCTCCTCCCTTTCTCTCATCTCTTCTCCCCTCCTCAGAAACACATTTGACCTTCAACAGCAAGGCCAGCAGACCCCCGTTTTCGCACAGGGGCAAATCCAGGGAAACTGAGCCTCCTTGAAGCTAGTCTCCCCCTGAAATCCACAGGGCCCTGCCTCCCACAGACACTGCTCCCAACTCTATTTCTTTCTTTCTTTCTTTCTTTCTTTCTTTCTTTCTTTCTTTCTTTCTTTCTTTCTTTCTTTCTTTCTTTCTTTCTTTCTTTCTTTCTTTCTTTCTTTCTTTCTTTCTTTCTTTCTTTCTTTCTTTCTTTCTTTCTTTCTTCTTTCTTTCTTTCTCTCTTTCTTCTTTCTCTCTCTCTCTTTCTCTCATTTTCTTTCTTTCTCTCTCTCTTTCTCTCTTTCTTTCTTTCTTTCTTTCTTTCTTTCTTTCTTTCTTTCTTTCTTTCTTTCTTTCTTTCTTTCTTTCTTTCTTTCTTTCTTTCTTTTCTTTTCTTTTCCTTTTCTTTTCTTTTCTTTTTTTTTTGTTTTGTTTTGTTTTTGGGTCACACCTGGCAGCACTCAGGGGTTACTCCTGAATCTACGTTCAGAAATCACTCCTGGCAGGCTCAGGGGACCATATGGGATGCCGGGATTCGAACCATTGACCTCCTGCATGCTCCATGATATCTCTCAGGCCCCTCTGCTAACTATTTCTACACTCACTCCAACAGCCTTCCTGGTAGGGCTGATGAACCAAGAGTGGAGGTCGGCACCCCACAGTGATGCCCAGGCTTGACTACAGACCCCCCAGAGCCAACCACCATGTTCCAGAACCAACTTCGTTTTACATGGAGTAAGCCAAATTCATGCTGTGCTGATGCCTTTGCTGTCCTGAACAAGAACTCAGCACTCCAGTGTGGGTCCTGGAGTTCCTGTCTTTAGACTGGCTCATTGGTCCACTGGCTCATGTCAGTTCACTGACTCTTTCTTTGTGCTTTGGTCTTTTTGGAACAGATTACTTGGCAGCCCCGCCCCCCACTTCCCAGATAGAGCTCCAGGATGCCCCACTGGAGCCCTGCCCCACTCACCTCACACCCCTCCCTCTTCTCTACCCAGACCTGTGCCCAGACACCCTTTCTTCACCTCCTTGGCATCCCTGGTTCTTATTGAAATGATTCTAGAAGCAAATAAGTGACCTGAACGAACACCCCACATTCCCACCAACATGGCTTCGCTCTGCCCACATGTCCTGAGTGCCACCCAGTGCCCAGAGCTCCTGACCTGGTGCTCTGGGGTGCTAGGGTTGGGCTGGCACCCTTCCCCAGAAGAAAGCGGGTACCCTCCTGCCAAGGCATAGCCAGGCTGGGAGCTGGTCTTGCTCACATGGCAGGTCCTGTGTAGCTCAAGCACCCCCCGACTCTTGTCTGTTCTGGACTGGAAGCCTAGCAGCTGCCCCAAGGACCCAAGCTCTGGGGACAGTAAGTCCAAGCCAATATCCTCACAGCTGCCCTGCGTAAGCCAAAGAAGCCTTTATCTGGGCTCTGTCCTGCATGGCGTTTCACCTGGGACCTGCCTCCTCATGGTGCCCTCCTCATGTGGTGCCTGTCTCATATGGTACCTGCCTCACCTGGTGCCCACTTCAAATACTGTACCCACCTCACAGGGTGCCCACCTTTGCCGGGGATTCATCTTTTTGTGGTGCTGCTGCTTCCCCCAGCGGTCGTAGGGTACTGCCCACAGCCATGTGCCCTGAGCCTGAGCCCTACCACCTTGGTATTGAAGTCCCAAGGGACACCCCAGGTGTCTCTGTCCTGGCCTGTCATGCAGGCAGGTGACATTGTGCCCATGAACTCAATGCCCACACAGGTAGTGCCAGCCTACCTACAAACTCCTGCTGCAGCCTCAGGGGATCAGCCATAGACTGGGAACACGAGTGGCGGGGTCCCTGGGAAGCATCAGCCCCCAGGGGTCGAAAGTAGAGGATGGGAAGATCCTCTGAGGGTCCCCGGCAGAGGGAGGGCGGGTTCCACCCAGGCGTGCAGCCCCCAGCCCTGGGCCATCTCTGATTCGTCCCCACGGGTGCCCCTGAGCCCCAGACACACGGCCAGCGGTTAGCGTGTGTGACCGGGAGAGAGCTGGCTGAGGACGGTCCCGAGGACAGAGCCGCACAGCACAGCCAGTTCCTGCATCGACCAGGAAGGATGTGGCTGGGGCTGAGAGGGTATTAATAGGAAGGGCTGAATCTCCAAGACAAAAATAACACAGCACTGCGGGGCGGAAGTACAGGGCCAGGAGGAAGAGCTCAGCGCTGTGGCGAGGACCGAGCCACTTACCTTGTTCTTGGGCCTCGCATACTCGCACGGAGGCTGGGGCCCTGCTGCCTTGGGTGTGCGCCATAATAAACGGAGAGGCCAGGCGAATGCTGCGTCACTCAGGGCTGCAGTGCCATGGCGCATTGGGCCCTGGCTGACAGGCCAGGCATGGTGGTGGTGGTGGTAGGGGGGGCGTGGGGGCGGCAGCAAACCTCGGTCACCCTCACAACCCATGATCAGAGGACCTCAGGTCCCTGGCGTCAGACCCCAGATGCCAACGGAAGTGAGGAGCACTTGGGATGGAGTGTCTGGGGAGTACTTCCAGGGTGCTGTGGGCGGAGAGCACGCACCCCTTGGGATGGAGTACTCGGGAGCACATATTCTTGGGATGGCATAGGGAGCACTCAGTCTGGATGGCAAGGGTGAGCAGCATTGATGCCCAGTTGCTCCAGGATATGGTAGGTGGGAAGCACTGACTTCTAGGATGCCATATGAGGGGGCATTCAGTGTTTATTGGCATGGATGGGGAGCACTCCTAGAATAGCTTGAGTGAGGCGCACTTCCTCTCAGGGTGCTGTGGGCGGGGAGAACTCTTCCTGGTCAGTCGGGGCCTGGGTCCCACACGTGTCCTTGGGTTCCCACCATGGTTCCGGCTGCACCTCCCCTGGAGTAACTCCTGAGACTTTCTGAACCTGAGCTTTGCCTCCCCAGGCACATGCCCCACTGTGCCTCCCAAGGCTGTTCTGTCCCCAGCCTTTTAAGCAGCCTGTACCAGCCCCTCAGGATAGGGGCTCAGGACAGATCAGGGCAGCACAGGCTGTGGGGATGCAGAGAGCCCCTAATCCGGGCACCTGGTGTAAAGGGCAGGAAAGGGGTGCCCACGCCAACCAGAACCTTCTCCTGAATGGGCACTGTCCTGGTGGGGTGCTCTGGCCCTGTCCTGCCCCTCGATCCTGGTGCCAGGAGCCCCTTTGAAGAGAAACCATGAGCCGGGGTCCAGGCAATGCAGCCTCTATGTTTCCCCAGCACCCATGCCCAAAAGGGTGAGGGAACAGGGGAGGGACCCCCACTACAGGTTCCTAGACCAAGTGCCGAATCTCAGGTAGGCAAACAATGAGGCATGCAGGAACCAGCTGGCCAGCTGTCAGATCCCAATGGTGGGTAACCAAGAGCTGCCCACTGGGGGTGACAGATTGGGGGTCCTCCGAGGGGCTGTGGGGCTCAGCTGAGCCTGGTAAGGAGCAGTGGGACAGGGAAATGGGATGAGGCGTCTCTTCCCCTTCAGAGAGGCCTGTGTCTCCCTGGGGGCTCCTAGGACCTCTCCCACTGGAGGGCACAGGACCCCCAGACACCCCAGCTCCCAGGGGTGAGGGGTTCTCAGGGTGCTGACCAGGATCTGCACTCGTAGGTGTGTCGGGATCCAAGGGCAGTCGGAGGGACTTGTGAGGCCACTCAAGTCACTGGCTAGGTGCCCTGGATTGTCCGAGAGGGAGGAAAGAGAAGTGGAACAAGTCTGGGGGCTCAAATCTATACAGAGGCCTCAGGGACACAGCCTGGGCATGGGTGACCCAGGTCCAACTTTTGCTCCAGGAACCCACAACCTGTCCCATGTCCATACAAGTGCTGTAAGATTAGGGACCACCAACAGCTGGGGGGATGGTGCCCCAGCCCAAGGAGGGGTCTCCACTCCACAGGAAGGACTATCGCAAACTGAGCCCCAGCCCAGGCACCAGAAAAGCCACCCAGGCTCCCCAGCCACTGCAACGGGACCAGGTTAAGGCTGAGTCCCCAGCTTTGAGGCCCAGTCTGTGAGCATGACCTCTGCACAGGACAGTGGCAAAGACCTTCATGGGGATTGGGGTGAGTTGGATGGTGTGCAGGGCCGAGACAATAGCCGGCAGGGTGAGTGTTTGCATCTTCCAGAATAGCAATCCTCATCTATAAAGTATGAGTTGCAGGATCGATACCCGCATTGTGCGGGCCAGGACCTGTTCTCTCAGCCTTGTGAGGGACCCCCAGACCCTCTCTGCTTTCCACTGACTCAGGTCGGTCTACCAAGGGGCTCATGGCAGTCAAGGGGCCAGAACTTGCCCCTGGTCCTAAAGGAAGAAGTGCTAATGACCAGAGCAATGGTACAGCAGGGAGTACTTTTGCCTTGCATACAGCCAGCCCAGTTTGATCCCTGGCACCACAGATGGTCACCCTGAGCTCGCCAGGAGGGAGCCCTGAGCATGGAGCCCTGAGCAATACCTGCGCTACAATCCTGGAATGATCCCTAAGCACAGATCCAGGTGTGAACACTGAGCAAAGAGCCAACAGGAAGCCATGAACACAGAACCAGGACGAAGCACTGATCCAGGAGGGAGCCCTGAGCACAGAGCCAGGAGCAATTCCTGAGTACTGCTGGGTGTGATGCAAAAATTGACAACTGTTCACAGTAATGGAAGATGCTCATGGCGGGTTGATGGTCTCAAACTGCGATGCTGCATGTATGTGGGTGTACACAGGGATCCCCATCAGGCCAGAGCCCCCTAAGCCTGCAGGAATGAAATGAGAAGGGGTGTTGGGTTACTGATCCTACCCTAATCATTAATTGTGCCCCACCCTAAAGTGTGACCTGGTGGTAGTATATTGGATTATTCCTTACTTGGTATTCTGCTCCCACCCTCCAATCCACCTCCAACCAGGGTGGTACCTGATTCTTGTGTATACAAGCAAGGGTCTGAGGAAGGCGGGGGGAGGGGGTCATCTGGGAGAAATTCTTCAGCCTTAGCCACTGAATAAAGCTGAGATCTCCTGAAGCCTGACTGCCTGTGAGTCTTCCTGCCACCCTGAACCCTCAGACCCGCTGGCTGGAGGGGCTTGCAGATGCGTGGCCTGGGCTGGAGGAGAAAGGCCTCTCCATCCCATCACCTCCAGCCCCATCCAAGGGCTGATATGCAACAGAGGGGGATGCAGCACCCCCAAAATAGGGCCAGAGACCCTCACGCCCCATGCTAGGACCCACAGACAGGACACAGGGCACAGCAGCTCACTGTTACTTAGGGATGTGGCCCTGTGTGTGCAAAGTCCCAGCATCACTATCTGGCACTCGGGGCATATTCCTGGCAGCATCCCAAGAATCAGAGGCCCTCCCCCCAGAGCTGCCTCTTCCAGACCCACAGACGCAGTGGTCTGGACTCTGCGGCTGACCTTCGTCCCTGTATTCTTCTGAGACTAGGGCTTTGGGGCTTCCCCTGAGCAATGGGGGGAGCAGGCCAGTCGTCCTTGAGGCTGGCACTGGAGGTGCCACCAGCAGAATGCCCGAAGGTTCAGGTTGGGGCTCCTGAGTGCTTGTGGCAGAGCCTGGAGAAGCCTCTGGACGTAGAACAGCCAGGAGCCCATGCAGGGACGGCTGCCAAGTGCTGGGCAAGAGCCGAGAGGAGAGGAAAATGGTCGAGAGAGGAGCTGACGTCAGCCCTTGGGCAGATCACGGTAGGGCTGAGGTCACTGCGCTTTCCCCGCCCCCAAGCGAGGGGAATCTAGGGCCACCCGCTGCAGGTTTCTGGGTGGGGGAGCCTCAAGGTGCTGCAGGTTCTGGACACAATACAGGCATCCACTGCGCTTCCAGGGGGCAGCCCACGATGGATTAGAGGACAAGTGCACGCGACCCCCACAGAAGGATGCCTTCACAGGGCCTCTCCTGGCTCCCACACCTATCACTGGGGACCCCTGAGACACCCACCAGCATTGAGACCCTCCCCAGATTGCAGCAAGGAGGCGAGAAAAGGGGACTCACCTCCCGAATCATTCACTACCGAGGGAAGGAGGGAGGGGGCTTACTGGAGGGGAGCAGCAGGCACAGACCAACTCTGGCTTCTCCTCCGACTATGCAGCTGGAGACACCTCTCAGCCTCTCCAAGCACCTCCTAAGACACCGAGCAGACTCCAAGCTGCCTGCAGGGGACTAGTCCCTGTGACACCTACTAGGCTTGGCTGTGACACTCCCCAGGGCCAGGCTAGCCATCCTTGGGCCCTGTGTCAGCAGCTGCTCAGTGCAGGAGGGTCTGGCCCTGCGGCTCAGGTTCAGGCTTCCGCCCAAGATGGCTGTGCCACTGCCAGCCCTCCACACAGGAGAGGACTATCAAACCCAGCACACGTGTGTAGGCATTCATGTACCCAGCACACGAGTGCGATAGTCACATCCCACGCTCACATAGTATGAGCACATGCATTCTCACTGCCAGCCAGAACACACATGCAGACGTGTCGGCACATGCCTGAACGCACAGTCCTCCTGCCCTGCTCCCCCCACACACATGTTGCTGTGTGGTTTGTGAATTCCTGAGAGTACAGAGACACTCATCCCCTCACACCAGGCTCTGCGCTCTCCAGGACACAGAGACATCCTTGCTCCATGTGCTCTGAGGGTGTCGGCTCTGCTGATTTGGCTGTTGCCCTACACACCAGGCCCAGGGGCTGCGGGTTCTGGTTGCTCAAGGGCATTGGGCAGACAGGCTCATCGGGGCACATGCCAGATTTGCTAGTACTTGCTAGTGCTTTGGGCCAGAGCCACTGGTGATCCAGTGACCTGCTTGTGGCATGGATAGAGCCTTTGGCTAGTGGCTTCAGTGGCCAAGACTTACCTATCCCTTTGACTAAGCAGGACCATATGTAATGCTGCTGCACTCCTCAACTGTGCTCATTCTGTGCTCAGAATTCTGGCCAAGTGAGTACTGAGCCAAGAAGCTTCTGCAAAGAGCCACAGGCCCGTCTAAGGTCAGAGCAATATGGCGTCTCTGTCCATGGTGCCTGGGCACGAGAGCCTCTGAGAGAGACAGGGCTTCTCCTCACCCCTCCGCAGTGGAAGAACCAGGTCCTCCCATTCTGCTCACAGCCACCAAGGCCTGGTGTCCAAAAGGCTGTGGTGTCCCCAGGCCTGGACGCCAGCAGATGGCAGCCACCTCCAACACGTGGCTGGGCTAGGGCTTGGTTCTAGCTCAAGGCCCATCAGTGTCCTCTCCCCGTGGGGTGTGAGGGGGGCAGCCTGATCCCCCAGAACCAACTTCAGGGTTCCCAACCCACTGTAAAGTTTAAGCCTCTTTATTTTTTACTTTATTTAAACACATACAAGGTTGTTCATAATACAATTACTTGTTTTGTTGTTGTTTTTACAGATACAAAGTTGTTCATGTTGAGTTTCAGTCATACAATGGTCAACACTCTTCACCAGTGCACATTCCCTGCCCTCGGCTCTATTCCTTGCTCACTCTTCTGTGGCAGGCATTTTTCTCTTCCCCCTCTCTTTCTCTCTCTCTCCCTTCTCTCTCACTTTCTGTCTCTTTCCCTTTTTTTGACACTGTGGTTTGCAACATTGCATCAATGACTATCACTTTATTTTCTTTCAGCACCCAGTTCTTGTCCAGAGATTATTTCCAACTCTCCTCATCACAGTGCTCCTTTCTCTGCCCTCACTGCATACCCCATGAGCCTCTCTCTGAGTCACCAGAGGCAGCCCCGGAGCTGCACAAGATGACTGGTGCCTCTTGCCCCATAACCCCAGACCTCTGCACCAATAGCCCTCAGTGTCTGAAGCCAACACTCCTGGGCCAACAGCTGTGATGGAGGAAACACCAGGGACTCTGGACGAGCACTGACCGTGGCTCTCACTGCATGGTGGAGCTGGACCACTCTCTACTGGCTGAGCAGCTGCGTGGGCTTGACAGCACCCACCTCCATGGCATGTTTTCAGGACCACATGATGGCAGCAGCTTGCTCAACCTGGGGAACACAGGCTGGGAGGTAGGACTGTCCCATCTGTGAGGAAACTTGGGAAGCAGTTATGCTGTCCTCACATCTGCCAAGCCAGCAGCGTAGTCAAGGGCTGGGAGAGCACCAGATCCCAGCTCAGTCTCGCCATGGTCTGCCGTGCACCTAGAAACTGAATGTTGAGTGTCCTGCGGGGTATGACGGGACACACTCTCTAGGCACCAGTGACACTAGGAAGTGCAACTACAGTGTAGACAAAGCCAACCCCTGTGTCCACCCAGCACTCGTGCAAGAACCAGAGCCGAGGTCTGAGAGACACCTCATCAGACAGGCAGGGTGGGCACAGGGAAACAGGCCAGAGCTGGCTTCCCTCCTAGGTGCCTACACTCCCGGTGCTACAAAGAACAACTGCGGGACTGAGCGCACGGGGTCAAGTGGTGGAGGGAGAAATAAGCTCTGTGGAGAGCACCTGGGTAAGCTAGCCCCAGTGGGGGGGGGGCATATTGATGCAGGGATCCATGCTCCTACCCACAGGACATAGATGTGGCAGGAGGAACTGCATCTGGTGGGCAAGGAACCCCAAACTAGCCTGTCCCAAGGTCTCCAGTCCAGGAAAATAACAGGGCTCCCCTAAACCCCAGGGCTGCCCCCAGGAGGAGCCTGGGAACCAAGTTCCTCCCTCTGCTGTTCACAGGCATCAGGCAGAGTGAGCCCCAATCTCCCCTCTGTGCAGCCAAGGCTCCACAATCCAACTCTACTCCCCACTAATGCTCTGGCCTTGGACCATGGTCCAGGGACACATCAGAAAGAAGCTCCACGTCTGCGCATTTGGCTGAGTCAGAAACTGGGAGCTGCGACTGATGAGGGTGTGTGGACTTGGGAGGCTTCCTCATTGGCCATGGGGACAGGCTGTGTCCTTGCAAGCCACAGCACTCTGGTCCCCCCTGCTCTCCTGTGATTTATATGCCTCTCAGGGCAGAGGCTGAAAGGCCTAATGTGTGTGTGGCTTTGGGGGTGGTTGGGCTGATAAATATTTCAGCAGGACTTTTATTCCTTCACAGCAAATACCTCAGGAGTCTTCAGAGCAGAAGCTAGCTCTGGACTCACAACCCAGGGGCCTGTCTCGGAAAGAGGCTCAAGCAAGTGTCCTTATCTCCATGGCCCCATGTCACTGAGTCCCACACCAGCCCAGGGTTACTGCCCCCTGGCTGCGAGGGGTCCTTTCCCTGAAGAGTGCATGATGCCTGGCCTCAGGATGGGACGCCAGAAGAGAAGAGTGATGCTAAGTGATGGGGAACACAGGCAGCCTGCACCAGGGAAGGGGGTCTGGGAGAAACCAGGCGGGAACCCTGCCCCTCATGTGCCCATGTGCCCACAGCTTGGCCACTCCTGACACCGCATGGGCACCAGCCTGGGCTGGGGAATCTGTGCCTCCTTTCAGCTTCTCACTGCCACCCCCTGGCCTGCATGCACCCCCTCCTACACGTCTCTAGCGCAGGTCCATGGGGACCCTATTCCCAATGCCTGGGATACCTAGGGAGGATGTGGTGTCCTTGAGGAGCTGGGGGAGTGCCCGTATGCCCTTCAGGAGTGACGGCACAATTGAACGATTGCCCAGAAGCAATTTCTGATGGGATTGATCGGCTGCCACATTGCTACAAGTTTTAGCCAAACAGCTACCCAGAGTAGTAGGGACACAGTTGGCACAGGGTCTCCCACATGCCCAGCGGGGACCCTGCTGAGAGCCCCTGAGGCCCAGGGCTGCTCTAGGACCAAACCCACATCACAGGCAATATAGTAGCAAGGACGCCAGTTTCCAGTCCCTATGCTCACCGGTGGGCATTGGAAAGGGCACGGCTCCAGCTCTCAGAGGGCTTTGGGAGAACAGAAGGCATGGACAACTGACCCCTTTCAGGACCCTAACCGCCTCCCCCCACAGCACCGCATAAGCACCCCAGCAAATGCAGCAGAAACCCATGTGTTGGAGCCAGGGCCAACTTGTAGCAGGGCCCGAGCTGCCGACTGAACGCATCTTCCTGGCTCCCAGGCCCTGAGTTCCGTTACCATGGCGGGGGACACGGCTGCTCAAACACAGCGGAATCCAGTCTGAGGGTTTATGTACTCTGGGCTGAGCCTTCCCACTGCAAGGCAGCAGCACGGCAGGGCACAGTGAGCTCATACCTTCGTGTGTCTCTGAGCACCTCCCCGCCCCCCAGCCCTTCCTGGCCCCAAGTCATGGGAACCAGGCGGAATGGTCCCCAGCATTGCCTTTCCTGTGGACCCCAGTGGAGGGAGCCCATTCAAGAAGGTCACTGCAGGACCCATGGGGCACAGGGGCCAGGCCCAAGTCACACATGTGAGGGTACATGCCAGAGTCCCCAGTCGCCATGCAGAACATGGTGCATGAATGTCTATCCACATATGCACATGCAAGGACATATGTGAGTACCCACACAGCTATGCTCTTCTGCATGTGCCTACAATATGGAGATCACGCACACAATATGTACATGCACGCACACGCACCGCAACTCACAAGCTAGAAAGGAGAAGTGGTGAAAACCCGGACCAGGATGCTAAAGGGCCACCCTGGGGGGACTTGGAGAGCTCACATCTAGGCACATGCTGGCTGCATGTCCACAAGGGGCTCTGATAGCCACCAGGACTGGTCAGTGTGGGAATTCCTGTCCATCAGCCTCTCAGGTGCTCCTGGCCACAGTCCATCAGCCTCTCAGGTGCTCCTGGTCACAGACTTTTGCTGTCACCATTTTGGAACCCAGGGATGCGGCCTGAGGGAAGTAAGGTCCACAGACACCTGACAATGACCGCACAGCCAGAGGGAGTGACCTGCACCACTAGTCCAGGCCTGCCCAGGCCCGCACTGACCCTCCCAGACCAGCCCAGATCCACCAGACCGTGCCTAGATCTGCCCAGACTGTGCTTGGACTGCCTCCAAAAGCCCCGCAAAAGTGCAACCCTGCAGCTGTGGGGCGCCTCAGTACAGCCCCACAATCCCTTTAACCTAGGAGGAGCCCTGTTTGGGCACTTCAAGACCTTCCTGGACGTGAAGGGGTGCTGAGACCAGACGTGGGCCTCCACTCACCAACCACCACTTGTACCTTGGGGCCCCTCAGAACCCACCACCCACTCTCTGGGACCCCTGAGTACCCACCACCTGCCCCAGGGACCCTCCTTGCTCCCTATCCCTTCTGTCCTGCTCTGAGGAGGATCAGCGTCTGCCTGGAGGAGCCTCACAGGGCCCAGAGGACAGGTCAGGTGGGGCATCCACAGTCTGCGTCCCTCCAGCCAGGCCGGGACCAAGCAGCCGAGCGTGGGCGCCAAGCCAGCAGGCCCAATCCCAGACCCTCGGACCCAAGCCAGAACCCGTTGGAAAGCCCCCACAAGCAGCTTCACCCGCACGCCCACAGCACCGGGCCCATGTGTGGGAAATGGGAGGCCTCTGAGAGCTCTGATGGGGGGAGGGATTGTGTCCTAGCCTCCCCGAGTTATGAGGACCCCTTTGGCCTGCTGTGCTGCCCTGCATACCCCAACTCCCCCCAGGGCTCCCACAGGGAAGACCAAGCAGCTGATGAGCCACTGGAAGGTGACAGTGGGTCACAGGCTGTCTGAGAACCCGGATGCTGGTCAGGAGCATGGTCGGCTCACACCTTCACACCCGCACATTACACTCATCCAGGGCAGCCAGGAACCCTCCGACTCGCTGGAACTCAGGTCAGGGGCTCCAGGCAGAAATGCCTTGGGCACTCAGCACACTCCATGGTGCTGCTCCCATGCCACCCTCGAGGACACAGACAGACACTGAGTCCCACAGTGCTCCCAGACACACCTGTGCTCTCTCCAACCAGTTCCCATCCACGATGCCTCACATGCACAGGAAGACACAGACACACAACAGCTGACTCACAACTACACTCACTGTTTCACACACTCATGCATACATTCACCCTCACACACACATACAATCTCCCCATCTCTCCCTCAGGTACACTCAGCCCAGCCCCTCTGCTGTATCAGGCTGAGCCTGCAGTGCCTCCACCCACTCAGGGGTCAGGAGGTCAGATGGCCCCGGTGCATTCAGGGCCTTAGGAAGCCCAGGAACAGCTACTCTCGCTGATGGAACTCAGCACCCTGGACCCTCAACACAGCTCAGGTGCTGCACATGCTCCCCAGGAATGCCCCTCTGAGAGCAGTCAAGGACAGCAGAGCTACAGGGATAGCTGTCCCACTGTCCAGGAGAGACATGGCCGAGATCACAGGAGAACCTGTGGGGGGATATGCAGCAGGGCTGGAACCCCTTCCCCCCTGCACCACTCCCACTGCCCTCTCTCAGTATCCACCCAAGCACCCCTCTCCCCTTGCTCATGGGGTGGAGGGGGAGGGGGTCAGGAAGAAATAGTCAACTGCAGGTGCTTTTGTGGCCAAGCTTGGCCAGGGCTTCACCAGGGCACAGGGCAGGGTCCTGGCGGGCAAAGGCTGGGCTATTCCTGGGTGCCAGGGCCAGTCTGCTGGTTTTCCCATGGCCAGACCCTGCCTTCTTCTCTCTGCCCTTCTCTCTCTCTCTCTCTCTCTCTCTCTCTCTCTCTCTCTCTCTCTCTCTCTCTCTCTCTCTCTCTCTGTCTCCTTGTCCCTCTGTTCCTCCTCCCTTTCTCTTCTCTTTCTCTCCCTCCCCGTTTTTCTCTCCCTCCCCTTTCTCATCTCCCCACTCCTCACTCTTACCTATCTCCTCTTCATTTCTCTCTGTCTCCTGAGCTTTCTCCCATCTGCTCTCTCTTCCTCTTTTTTCCCCTTCATTTCTCTCTCTCCCCCGTGTGTGTGTGTGTGTGTGTGTGTGTGTGTGTGTGTGTGTGTGTCTTCATCTCAGTCTCTGTCTCTGTGACTGTCTCTTTCCCATCTCACTCTGTGGAGGTGTAGACACTGGTCACTGGGGCCCCAGAGCCAGCCAAACCCCAACCTCCTGAGCTAGACTAGACCAAGGCCACCTGGGGACACAGGGCCTGGCGGAACCCTAGCTGCATCCAAATGCAAAGAAGTACAGCTGGGCTTGGGTGAACAGGAGGAAAGCCGTGCAGGGAGGGAGGGAAAAGGAGGTGTCCGGAGGCCTCAGGCGAGCGGGGCTTGGGGACCCAAGAGTGAGTCGAGGGTCGCGTGGGGCGGACCCTGCGGAGGGCAAGGGCCTGGGATCTGGGGGCGTCTAGGCTCCCGGTTCCCCAGACTTGAGCCACAGCAGGGCGAGGGCGCCATCTAGCGAGGGGGCGGGCGGCACCGATGGGGCGCGCAGGACCGGGAGCCAGGACGCTGCGGGGAGAGACTCCCTGGAGACTGGAGGCCTTGTCTGGAGTGCCCGGGGTGGAGGTGGCCGGCAGGAGAAAGGGGAAGGGCCGAGGTTTCCGGTGCCCTGGTTTCTAAGGTGACAGATCAAGTGGGTACAATTTGTGGCCCATCTCTCTGCCCTACCCCTAGGTGTAGGCATAGCCTCCCGGAAGGAGCACTGTGGTCAGAGAGGACCAGCATGGAGGTAAGGCATTTGCCTCTTCTGCAGAAGGTCAGTGGTGAAAGGCCAGCGGGGAAGCGGGGACCCCAGGCAGGCCAGCACATACCCAAAGCTGCACCCTTCTCCTCACATCCTTGCACTTGTGGGACCTCATGCCCAGTTGCCGGGGACTGGACCCAGGGCCCTGTGGCGGCTCCACCAGACCTCCCAGAAGGGACCCCTGGCACCTCTCCAGGCCCAGTGGCCCAGCACGGGTTCAGCTATCCCATCCTCCTGCAGGAGCTGTGAAATTTCCCAAGATGCACCTGCTTGGGGCAGGGGGACCACAGGACTGAGGGTGTGGGACCACTCTTCATCTCCCAAGGGCTCCTCAGAGAGCTGGGATGGGGAGCAGCACCCACTGTTCTAGGCTGCTGCAGGTCCAGACTGGGGGGGGGTGGGGTGGGGATGAAGAACGTTTCCTCTGGCTCCCCCAGAAATAGTCGTCTTGATAAAGGGGGTCTTCTGGGTGGGGATGCCTCTTTCCAGGGCTGGGCCTATAAAGCTGATTAAGGCTGGAGTGACAGGATCAGTACCTCTCCTTAGTCCTCTTCTGGAAGGTTGTGGGCTACTCCACCCCCCCAAGTAAATCAGGAAAGTTGGGGGGGGGCTTCTGTTTCTTATTCTGGTATAATGGGGACTTAAGGCAGGGCTGGGCAGGATTTGCTTTTGAAAGATTTGCAGAGGAGTCTACAGGCCACCCAACTCCCAGGGACCCCAACTCATCCACCCTGCCCCCTTTGTCCTGCGCCTCTTATCACAGAAATAGCTTAATGTCTACCAGCTCACTCTGCACCACACTGAGCCATAATGCAGAGGTGGGGCTGAGCCCACTTACAATCACCCCCATGCCATGAGGAACCCCCTTTTCTGAATTGAGGTAGAGCAATTGAGGTAGAGACCTCCCTCATTCACTCTGCCTCTGTTTTGTTTTTTGTTTGTTTGTTTTGTTTTGCTTTTGGGTCACACCCGGCAGCACTCAGGGGTTACTCCTGGCTCTACTCTCAGAAATCGCTCCTGGCAGGCTCAGGGGACTACATGGGATGCCAGGATTTGAACCACCGACCTTCTGCATGAGAGGCAAATGCCTTACCTCCATGCGATCTCTCCGGCCCCTACTCTGCCTCTGAAGCAATATCCAAAGACCCAAGGATCCAAGCCTGGTGCACCCCTGAAGGAGGGAAGCAAGGTGTCCCCATGGGAGGATGGGGTGAGGCAGGGCTAAGATTCTAATCCAAGGGCTAACACCCCAACTTTCTGTGAAATGCAGAGGCCCCACCTGGAAAAATCATCCCCAAGCACCTTCAGCTCCTCACCCCCCAATGATGGGGAGAATACTTGCTGAGTGACGAAAGTGGGGGTGCAGGGGGCAGCCCAGAGACCCAGACAGTCCTCTCAGAACTTAAGTTGGTTTCAGGGGCACACCTAGCCATCTGAAGAAAGCAGGGCCTCCCCTGGAGATACTCACAGAGCGGGGGATCATTGAGGAGCCAGCTCCCCTCCCCCCCCCGCCCGCCCACCTTTGTCTTAGGAATGATTTTTTTTCTAAAATCAGAGGCTGCAGGTGGAAATAACGCCCCAGCAGCCACGGGGTAAAAATTGAGTCTTTTTTAGGGTTAAACATCAGAAGACAGGCTTGCACTGTAGTGGCCAATCAGATCCGGCCCTGCCAGCTATAATATAGCACTGGCGGTCGGTCGTCTCCCTCACAAGCTTCCAAGCTCGCTACCACTGAAAATCAGTCTTTTTGTCTCTTGGTTGCTGTCTGCCCGCCCAAGTCCGATGTGTTCCGCTATCAGCGAGCAGCAGCCGGACTGTGCGGCCCCTGTCTGGGTGGGGAGCGGAGACCACTACCCCAGAGCCGCGCTGGGCCAGGTTCTTTAGGAAGAGAAAGAGCGAGGCAGAGGAGGGAGTGAGCCAGCAAGCGAGCAAGCAGCCAGAGCCAGGGAGCACGAGCGCTCAGCACACCCGCGTGCAAGGCCAGCACCGGGGGACCCAGCTCTGGGGGGCAGCAATGCTGCTGCCAGCGGCGAGATGTTTGCTCCTACTGCTCAGCTACTCCATGCTGGCGCGCCCTGGGCTGGCCTGCGGACCTGGCAGGGGCTTCGGGAAAAGGCGGCACCCCAAAAAGCTGACCCCTCTAGCCTACAAGCAGTTCATTCCCAACGTGGCGGAGAAGACCTTAGGAGCTAGCGGGAGGTATGAAGGGAAGATCTCCAGAAACTCGGAGCGATTCAAGGAACTCACCCCCAATTACAACCCTGACATCATATTCAAGGATGAGGAAAACACGGGAGCAGACCGCCTGATGACTCAGGTAGAAACGGTGGAGGTGGAGGGCGGCTTTCAGGGGGCTCGTGGCCACCAGGACAGTCCGGACTCGGTCTGTTTGCTCTGGAGGCCAGAGAAAGGGGCTTTCACCTTCTCCCTCCCCATGGCCGCTGCCTCTTCCTGGAGGCGAAAGGAGGTGAAGGGTCCTAGGCAGAAGTTTGGGGCGGGGGTGCGGGGGAAGCCTGGTGGAGGACGCTGTTTGGTCATTTGATTTGCCCGCTGGACCTGCAGCCAGGGCCAGGGCTGGCCGCTCACGCAGGGGGGACCTTCCTTTCACTTTGGGGACCACGACCTTGGCCTCTTTGCCCGTTGAGGATGGAAATCGCCCCCTCTGTGCCGAGTCCTGGCTCGCTGCTCTCCACTTGCCTCACCCTGAGCTCGGGACACTTGCCCCGACTCGGGAGAAGCCCAGACCGTGAGATCTGACAAAGGACCCAGAGGGGTGTTTCTGGGTCCCTTTAATGATGCTGGTCCCGGTGCTGGAGGGGAGGGACTGCGAACTTGAGGGCGCTGCCTTCCTCGCACCGGCTCCTTACCTGCTCGCCTAGGAACCAAGTCCAGGAGGAGGGCTGTTAGTGGGGCAGGGCTGGGGCAGAAGCTCGAGGGGGCTCTGCCCGACCGCCTGCTCTGTGCCAGGCGGGCCCCAGCGTCTGCCCAAGCCAGACTTTCCGCAACATGCCTAACTGAGCCTAGAAATGAATTTCCGAGCAAATATAGGTCAACATCTCTTTTATTGCCCTATTAAAATATTCAAGTCCTACCTGAGGGCCCGCAGGGGCCCGGAACGTCCCGAAGCTAGCTGAGCGGCGCTGTTGGGGCGCAAGTGCGGGGGCGGGGTGGCTCTCTGGGCAAGGCTGCTGTCCTGCCCCGCCGACCTCTCCTCGGGGGGCCGCCGGGGGATCGCGGGTGGGAAGCTGGGGAGCCGCCGCGAGAGACTCGCTCTCAGGCGCACGACCTCCCGCGCCTTGAACCTGGCCTCCGGCGTGGCCGCGCGGTCCTGAGCCCGAGCCAGCGGCGCGTGAAGCCCGCTGAACCCGGGGCAGGCGCCCCGGGGGCGGCGTGGGGCCTAGCGGGAGCGGGGTCAGACACCGCAGCCCAGCACGGGCCTGGCAGGAGCGCTCCGGAGGCGGCACCGACTCGCGGGCCCCAGACCTGCCTTCCACGCGGAGCGCCGCCCGTCCCGGCGCCCCAGCAGCTACCTGAGGATGCAGCGCGCGGGGACCCCGGCTTGGGCTGGGCCGCCGCGGCCACCGCCCGGCCCCGCGGCCACTCAGCCGCGCCCTGCCCGAGCAGGAACCCCGAGCGGCCGGTGCCACCCGCGCCCGCATAGGAACTTCTGCCCTTCCGCCAACTTCGCCCCGATGCACGGGACCAAAACAAATACTTTTCTCCCGGGACGGCGGCGGGTCCCGCTCCGACACAAAAGGCCGGGGAGGGGCGCAGCCACCCAGACCCCCGCACCGGCCCGTCTGGGGAGGCGGGGCGGCTGCCGGCGGGCGCCCCGGGCTGGTGGGGAGCGGGCACTCACTCCGGGGCGGGCGCGCCGAGCCCGTCCTGCGCTCCCGGGACCTGCCGCCCGCTCCCTCAACCATGGCCGGCCGTCGGCGCTGGAACTCGGGGGCGGCCGCGGGACGCATGAGCTGCTGGTTAATATTTACCCGGAGCGGCGGACGCGCCTTCCCAGCGCAGGCCGCGAGGGGCCGGAGGGAGCGCCCCGGGCCCGCGAAGGGGAAGCAAGCGATCGGGGAGGGGCAGGGGGGCGCGCCGCGAGCCCTCGGACGCCCGAGGTCGCTCCTGGGCGCGCGCCCCGGGGGCTCGCTGCAAGTTGGGGCCCCGCCTCGGCGGTGACAGCCCCGCGGGCGCTCGGGTCGCGGCGATTGCGCACAGAGAGCGTGGGCACGGCACGGCACGGCCGCCGCCGCCGCCGCGACACAAAGCGCGCACCGGCCCGGCCTTCGCGGCGGCACCAGCCAGCCGAGCTGCCCGCTCCCGCTCCCGCTCCGAGCGCGCGTGCCGCCCAGCCGCCGGGTCTGGGCGCGTGGGGACCCGCAGCCCCGGGGCGGGGCGCGCAAGGGGTCGGGCCCGGGCGGCCCTCGAAGCGCCGCCGGGCTGGCTCGCCCGGGAGCCCCTCGTCCCCGGGGGAAGCTCCGGGCTCGGGGCGCCCGGCCCCCGCCGCAGCACCCTCCGCAGCGCGAGCCGGGGTGCGCGGGGCGCCGCGCGGGGCTTGCGTGCGCGTCCTGGCGAGGCGAGCGCGCGCGCAGCCGGCTGCTCGCCCCGCGCCTCTCCGGGCTCCCCGATCGATTCTGGGGAACGTGCGCCCCGGCTCGGCCCGGAGGGGACCGCACGCGCGGCCCTTCCCAGCTGTGCGTTAGCGCTGGCGCGTCCTGGGCGCCCCGGCCCGCTGACCCCGCGCTCGGCGTGTGCTTGAGTCCACGACCACGTCGCTGCCTTTCTGGCGGCCCAGCCCACGGGCTTTCCCTCTTGCGCAACGCCGCCGCCCAGGACGCGCGTCGCAGCCTCTCCAGCCCTGGCGCAGGCCTGGGGTGCGCACAGGGGAGGCCGTCCTGCGCCCCACCGCCCAGCGAGCCAGCCCCGCATTCCGGCGTTCTGTGGAAGTTTGGGGGGCCAGGGCCTTCCGGGGGGGTGCGCCCCCGCCCCCATCGCAGACCCGTTCCCTTCCCCTCTCGCCGCCCCCCGGGCTACCGTGGGCGCTTCCTTCGCCCTCGGGGGTCTCCGCGTCTTCGCACCTGCCCTCCTCCACCCGCCCCCACCCCCGCTCTTCAAACTCTCCGGGCCAAGAAGACGGGCGGGAGGGGGGAACAGGCGAAAGAACCAGAGGCACAATCGGCCAGCGTGGAGCAGTGGAGCCGCAGCTCACGGGAAGGAATGTGCGTGCAGATAAGGAATGTTTGCGCAGCGCCGGGGGCCGCCCTCCCCGGCTCCCCTCGGTCCGAACCCCGCGTGAAGTTCACGCCGAGCCCAGCCAGGCCGAGGGGGGCGGAGGGCCCCGCACACGCTCCTTTGGCGTTCTGGAAGAAGAGGTCACTTCGCGCCTTGCTTTCTCAGAGATGGCCCAGTGGGCAGGAGTGGGGGGCTGGGTCCCTAAGGTCTCTAAGGGGAGGGCCAAAGGGCAGGCACCCAGGAGTGGATGTCCACGGGCCTCCGGACGCTGTGGGCCACGGTGTCCTCTGCGCCACGCCGAGGGAGGGGTGCTGGGGGCTCCGGTGGGCCCCGCACAGCTGCCCACGCATGCTCGCTTCCTCTCTCCACAGAGATGCAAGGACAAGCTGAACGCGCTGGCCATCTCCGTGATGAACCAGTGGCCGGGCGTGAAGCTGCGAGTGACCGAGGGCTGGGACGAGGACGGCCACCACTCGGAGGAGTCGCTGCACTACGAGGGCCGCGCTGTGGACATCACCACGTCGGACCGTGATCGGGGCAAGTACGGCATGCTGGCGCGCCTGGCGGTGGAGGCCGGCTTCGACTGGGTGTACTACGAGTCCAAGGCGCACGTCCACTGCTCCGTGAAAGCAGGTGAGGCGCTGGACTGGGGCCGGGAACGGGGCTAGAGTGAGGGAGCGCGCGAGGCGGCAGTCCCTGGCCGCGGACTCTGAAACGACTCAGAGGCCTTGCTGAGCCTTTGGCACGGCGGGGCCCGGCGCGAAGCCAGAAGCTCGCGGCCCCTCGGCGCGACCCCGTCCACCTGGAGTGGCGGGACCCGGCCTCCCCGTGGGCAGGTGCCCGCGCCCGGTCTCTGCAGCCGCAGCCGTTGCCTGGGCGAGCGGCGCCACCTGCTGCCGTCCAGGGGAACGGCGGGGAGCGAAACGCAGCCCACAGGGCTCGCCGTGCTGGTCCCCCGCGCGCCTCCCCGCGCCCCTGTCCGCACCCTCTTGTTGGCTCGCCGCTGGCCTAATAGCAGAGGAATGGGATTCATTCATTAATTATATATTTACCACGTAATTAATAACTGATAGTAGAACAGCACAGGGGTGGGGCGGGAGAAGGAGAAGGAGAAGGAGAAGGAGAAGAGAAGGGTGCCGCGTGCCGGGTGCCGGGCGCAGCCCTCGGGGTTTCATCCCTCGCACCTCCCTCCGCTCCGTCCGGCCACCCCGCTCGCGGGCACCCTCTGGCGGTGCCTCGAACCCGAGCCCCGCTCATCCCGCCGCGGGTGGCCCCACGGAGCGGGTGGGAGAGGTGCCCGGGCGGGGGCGAGCCAGAGCCGCTCATTGGCATTCCGTGCACACGGGCCGGGTCGGGCCACTCGGCGACGCGGGCTTGCCAGTGGCCCGGCTCGCATTCCGGGGGGCTCGGGCGGGCCTCGGCCAGCCGGGCCGCGCCCGCTCCATGCCCGAGAAGCCGATGAGAAGATTAAAGCCCCCCGGTAATGCCGCCACCTCTGTTTTCTCGCCATCTCTGTTTGCCGAAGTCCTGATCCCAGAGATCGGAATGCAAAGAAGAGCCGGTCCTCCCCGCCCCTCCCCGGGGCCCCCCTGCGCTCGTCCCGGACGCCGGGCATTGTCCTGGGGCCCTTGAGCCTCGGAGCGGCCGCGGCTCGGAGAAAGCGCGAAGCCCAGGGACTTTGGGAACCGGCGGAGCCGCCGTGCGCCATTTAGAATGCAAATGCACGTCTTGAGTGCTTGGAAGCGGCGGGCTGTGCAAACAGAGCTTCGAGGCCGGGGGGCCCCTGCGAGGGGGGGATGCACCTGAGCAAATAGGGAGGGGTCGACTCTGGAGAGCAGAGGCGGGGAGGGGAGGGCGGCGGCGAGAAAACAGGGTGCCCCCCTTCCTCGACGCCTGCGCCCTCGCCCTCGGGGACTGTAATTTGGAGATGCCCGGGGGTCGGTCCTGCGCGTCCAGTGGCAGCCATGCGCTGCGGCTATTGGGCGCCCCAGGGAGTGGGAGTGCGAGTGTGGGGCCGGGAGCTGGGCCCTCGAGGGCTCCCCAGGGCGGTGCCCAACCCGCGGGGCTGGTGCGGAGGCGAGGGGCGAAGTCGCCGCCCGCGCCACCAGCCCGAGGGAGCCGCTCAGGGTCCCCCACCCGTCGGGGCGCCTGCCGGGCACCTCTCCTCGGACCCCCCGGGACTCAGCCCCGGCCCTCTCGTGTCCCCCGCAGAGAACTCGGTGGCGGCCAAGTCCGGCGGCTGCTTCCCCGGCTGGGCCACGGTGCGCCTGGAGCAGGGCGGCACGAAGCGCGTGCGGGACCTGCGGCCCGGCGACCGCGTGCTGGCGGCCGACGAGCAGGGCCGGCTGCTCTACAGCGACTTCCTGGCCTTCCTGGACCGCGACGACGGCGCCACGAAGCTCTTCTACGAGATCGAGACGCGCGAGCCGCGGGCGCGCCTGCTGCTCACGGCCGCGCACCTGCTCTTCGTCGCGCCGCCCAACGGCACGGCGCGGACCCCGGCGGGCGCCGCCTTCGCCAGCAGCGTGCGGCCCGGCCAGCGCGTCTTCGTGGCGGCCGAGCGCGCCGGGGCCCCGAGGCTGCTGCCGGCCACCGTGCACCGCGTGGGGCTGCGCGAGGAGGCGGCGGGCGCCTACGCGCCGCTCACGGCGCAGGGCACGATCCTCATCGACCGGGTGCTGGCGTCCTGCTACGCGGTCATCGCCGAGCACGGCTGGGCGCACCGCGCCTTCGCGCCCTTCCGCCTGGGCCACGCGCTCCTGGGGACGCTGGCGCCCGCGCGGCCCGAGCTCCGCGGCGGGGCCGGCGGGGCCGAGGCCGAGGCCGAGGCGCGGGCTCCCGGCGCCGCCGGCGTGCACTGGTACTCGCGGCTGCTCTACCGGCTGGGCACCTGGCTCTTGGACAGCGACGCGCTGCACCCCCTGGGCATGGCCGCGGCCGCCGCCAGCTGAAGGCGGAGACGGACGGCGGACGACGCAGGCCCCCCGGCCGGCCCCCGGACGGACGCAGAGGACATGGAGAAAGAAAGCCAACCCGACAGTTCTGTTGCTGCGACCTCGCTCTCTCTTCCCCTCTCTCCTCCTCCCTCTCCCTCGGTCTCTCCCTCTGTCTCTGCCCGTCCCTCCTCCTCTCTTCCCCCATCTCTCCCTCTCTCTCCTCTCCTCCGCTCTCTCCCTTTTTTCCTCCCTCTTTCCCTCTCTCTCTCCTCCTCTCAGCCTCTCTCCCCATCTTTCTCTCCCCTTTCTCCCTCCTTCCCTCTTTCTCTCCCCCTCACTCTCAGCCTCTCTCTCCCTTTCCCTCCCTCCCTCCCTCCCTCCCTCCCTCCCTCTCCCTCCCTCCTTCCTTCCTTCCTTCCTTCCTTCCTTCCTTCCTTCCTTCCTTCCTTCCTTCCTTCCTTCCTTCCTTCCTTCCTTCCTTCTTTCTTTCCTTCCTTCCTTCCTTCCTCCCTCTCTCCCCCCCTCCTCTCTCCACCTCCTCCCCTCATTCTCAGCCTCTCTCAACATTTCAGTTATTTTTTTTTCACCTCTCCTGGCTATTTATTTGTTTGGTATAAATAGATGTTTTAAATAATATGAACCGGACCTTCAAAAGCCTTAACTAGTTTGTTTCTTGGATAATTTATTGTTCTCACATGAACTTTGCTCACAGGCGGGAGAGTTGGGTGAGGCCAGGCCGTCTGCTCAGAGTCTATTTTTCTACACACCCCTCGGCCCCGTGTCCAGAAAGCCGCGCCCGCCCCACCCTCTCTGCTCCTCACCATACCGACCTCTGTTCAGCGAGAGGGGAAACTGAGGCGAGCTCCAGGAGGCCACAAATTCTATTTTTATACGCAAAATTGTAAATTAGATTTTTTTCCTGAGAGTTCACTACATAACTGAATGACATTTCATTTTTGAAATAGTGTAAAATATAAAAATATATTATTTTAATTTAACTGGTGTCCGCCGCAGCCTTGGCGGCACTGTCGACTTTGTGTCCTCACCATCTTTCTGCCTTCTTCTGAAGGACCGTTACACACACACACACACACACACACACACACACAAGCACACATATACATGTATGCTCACATGGCACACACGTGCACTTACCCATGGACTCATACGCGCACACACACACTTTTTTTTTTTTGTTTTGGACAACTGTTATTTTTCACTTCAAAGAATTTACTAGAAAATCCTATTTTTTACAAAGTGCACACAGTAAAGAAAGAGCTCGCCCGGTAGTTTGTACAGAGAAAAACAAAGGCTGTTTTGCAGTAATAAATCGAGAGATAACTGTTGTAAATGTACTAAACTGTATTTTTTACTATTTTGTAAGTTTTCTAGAAATAAAATGTGCCACGCAGACGGATCAGTGTGTGGTGGGGCTGCCCAACACACCCACCGCCGGCTACCCAGCTCAGGGCTAGAGCCCCTTCAGGAGCCTGTAGATGTGTAGACGTCCTGCTGATACTGTGAATGCCCTGGAAGGAGGAAGCAAGCGGCGCTCTCTTGGAGCACCCTGCTCCTCCCTGCAGGTCCCTCACTCTCCAGTAAGCCCTGTAGGGGCTCGGGGCCAACTCGGTTTCTGTTTCTGCTGCTAGAGCAGTGTAGAGTCCACACAGCCTGCTGAAGCAGCCCACTCCAGTGGTGCCCTGATGTGAGGGCTACGGGCTCAGCAGGGGTCTTGTGGGTTCTGCATCACTGCAGGCAGGGCCCAGCAGGGGCTGGCTGTGATTCCGGAGGCCGCATGGACCCAGGGCCCTGGCAGGCTGGTGGTGATCTCCAATGGAACCCAGGACCCAGTCTTCCCAAGAGGCCCTGGTAGAGGCAGAAGAACAGACACAAAGGGGACCCCACAAGGGAGATGTGGCTCCAGGAAAGGGGGTCTTTGGATGGTCCTGAACAGTTGCCTGCTTGGGGTTTACCTGGGGGGTGGGGTCACCAGTAAATGGGGTTCCTGGCCCCGAAGGGTGTTAGGCAGAGGGCAACCCAGTTCTGGGCTGCATCCCACTTGCCACCCCCCCATCTTCTTCACGTGGAGAGATGCCCCAGCACCCAGCCATAGTTCTGGTTCCCATGGCCACATGATGAGTCACCTACAGATAAGCAGACATGGCTGGAGACCCCCCTAACATGTAGCCCTGCTCCTCTGTCAGAAACGTGTCTCAGAATGTACTTGAACTGTCCTCTTGTGCTTCATTGTTGACATCAATAAAGTTGAACCAGAGGCTTTGCATCTGCAGGCGTGCACATTTGAGTGCATATTGTGCATGTGAGTGTGTGTACACATTGCAGCATGCATGTTGTGTGTGCGTGTATTGTGCGGGTGTGAGTGTATATGTGTGCATACCTCAGCATGCCTGTTGCATGAGTCTGTATGTGTGCCCAGGACTCTTTCCTCCATGCTCGGCTCCCAGAGGCTGCAGATGGAGACAGGAGTTTCCTTGTGCCCAGAGAGCACAGGCTCACACTCAGGGCACGTGCAGTTCCCTTCTCCTGTGCGGACCCTGGTGGCTGGTGACTCCCACCTGGGAAGGGAGGCAGAGTGGAAAAGCCACACCACTCAGGGCTCCCTGACCATGTGGGGGTTTAGGGTCCCGCTTTCCTGATGAGCCCATGCTTGGGGTAAACCCCAGTGTGAAGCTGGACAACTGGGCTCACTCTGCAGTGAGAGAGCTCCAGACACACTGTTCCTTCCCACTATGCCCCCCACAGCAGCGGGACCAACTTCATGGCTCAGAATGCCCACAAGAGGCCCCTGGGGTCCCTTTGTCTGAATCCCAGGGCATTGCAGGATTCTTCCAGCAGGCTCATGGGGTGCTGGGAATATAAATGGAGGGTGCTGGACCACGTTGCCTGCTAGTGGTGTCAATTCCACTGGCTGCTCGTTTCTAGCAGCCCATGACCAGTATCTGCTGCAGCCTGGAGTGCAGGGAGCAAAGCCTGTGCAGTGAAGAGCTGGAGATGATCCCTAGTTACCCACAGGGAGACCCGTGCTTGTGTGGCCAAGGCCCACAGGATGAGGCCAGAGACCAAGACGCGAAGCCCTAGGATAGCCCCGGTTTCCCTTGAAGTCACAGCCCAGGTGACTCCCACTGCAGATATGCTGTGCCTCGTACCTGGAGAGCCTTGGGGGTACCCGAATACCCTAGGACTCAGTGCTTTTCTGGCCCTTCAGCTGAGTTATTGCAGATGGAAGAGTGAGCAACACCTCAGGGCGATGGTGGAGTGGATGGGGGTAGGGGGCAGCAGGCCACCAGAACTGGGTTCTGGAACCACCAGAACTGGGATCACTGGAAATAGAGCCACTGATACTAGGGTTATTGGGGGGGGGGCAGTGCTGCAGCCCGAGGAAAATGCTTTCATAAGGAGAGGAGAGCCTAAAGATGTGCGAAAGGAGATATTACAGGAGCCACAGTGAGCACAGTGGGGAGGGCTTTCTCTTGCACGTGGCCGACCGATCTCAATATGGTCCCCTGAGCACTGTCAAGAATGAGCCCCAAGTACTGAGGCAGGAAGCAGTCCTGAGCACCTCCTGGTGCGTCCAGACCTCCAGGGCGAGTGGCATCTTCATGGAGCCAGTCCCTGGGGTGTGTCTGGTGAGGCTTCATGTCGGCCTCATGTCCTGCTCATGGCTGGGTAAGAACACTTATCAGGGATTCCCTGGTCTGAGGCAGAGACATGTGGTCTATCGTTTCCTCCTGGGGACTGGCCAACCCGTGTGTGTGTGTGTGTGTGTGTGTGTGTGTGTGTGTGTGTGTTGTGTGTGTTGTGTGTTGTGTGGTGTGTGTGTGTGTGTGTGTGTGTGTGTGTGTGTTGGGGACAGGGCTCTCTTCTCACTGCCCGGTGTCATAGCACTAGCACTGCCCAGGACATTCCTAGGCCGCTCTAGACAATGCAGAGCACAGCTGCCTCAAAGGCTGTGGGCTGCCTGTAAGCAGCATGTGGGAGCAAGGCGGGGACGTGGGGCCTGGAAGCCCGCAAGGTGCCCCGAGAGAAGGCGGTGGCTGCTCCATGCAGCGCGCGCACCTCCTGGTGGCAGTGCCGGCTGCTAGTAGGCGTCACAGTGGTTGAGGGGCCTCGCTGCCACCTAGTGGGGGCTGCTAAGAAGTGCCACATGGCGCTTCCTGCCCTCTTTCCTCCTGGTCAGCAACTTTTAGGGGAGAAAGGGGGCTTGTTAGAGAAACTGAGGCCCAGGGCTCTCGACTGGGAAGGCAGGAAGAGCTGTGGGGACTTCCAGGTGACGCTCCTTCCCATACCTAACTGGGATCTGGGAATCCCCAGAAGGCTGCTTGCAAGGGCTGGGAGTCGGGGTGAAGAGACAGCCCCAGGGACAGCTCCACCCCGATGACAGCCCCCCAGTCACCTTGAGGCTCAAGGTGCTGGGCCCATCTCAGGGCTGCAAGATCTGGGCCGAGGGAGGAGCCATGAGCTGCCTTTCATCTTCTCCCAGACTGTACCTAATACCATCCAGGCCATGCTGGGTGTAGTTCTTGTAGGGGAATGGGGGAGAGCATTTCCCAGGTGGCAAGTCCCTTCGAGGTCCCACTCTTCAGAGCATGGGTGCTGTCAGGGCAGGCAGATTTCCAGTCACCCACCCACCCCCACAGGCCAGCACCCAAGGCCACAGTGGCTTGGAACAAGGCCGCACTGCAGAGCTTTAGGGAAGTGCCGATGTGTGACTGTAGGTTGTGTCAATGACTACGTACACACCAAGGATCCACATGTGTGCTGTTCATGGAGAAATGTAGGGGCCAAGCCTGGGACAAAGCATCCTAATAGTCATGTTATCTGGTCATTCTACAGACTTCACTTATTTGCATGACGGGATGTGAGAACATGTTACAGACCCAGGTAAGGGAACATGTGATCTGACTGGCCACCCTCATCCGTATCTGCGACCACGTTGGTTGCTCCTCTTGGCATCCTAATAGGGTGTAGCCAATCAGAGAGCAGAAACATCTAAGTGGTGGCAGAAATGCAGTGAGGGGGGTTGCGTGGGGGGTCCCCATCCTTGCCATTACTCTGGCTGGGATGGACCACCGTGAGCTGCTCATAGAAGCGGGAACACAGCACTGTAGACAGACTTCAATCCCGAGAACTCGGACCACCTGTTCCCTTCCATTATTTATTTTGGGTCTGGGCCACATCCAGAGGCACTCGGATTACTCTTGACTCTGTGCTCAAGATTCTCTCCTGGCAGGCTAGGGGCACACTATAGGATGCCAGAGATCGAACGCAGGTTGGCCATGTGCAAACTCCCTCCAAGTTGTGCTATCAATTCGGTCCCACGTTCTTTTTTTTTCTTTTTATTGGTTTTTGGGTCACACCTTGCAGCGCTCAGGGGTTACTTCTGGCTCTACACTCAAGAAATCGCTCCTGGCAAGCTCGGGGGACCATATGGGATGCCAGGATTCAAATCACCATCCTTCTGCATGCAAGGTAAACACCCTACTTCCATGCTATCTCTCCGGCCCCTCCTTTTTTTATTTTGTGGGTTTTTTTTTTTAGGGGGGTCACACCCGGCAGTGCTCAGGGGTTATTCCTGTCTGGCTCCATGCTCAGAAATTGCTCCTGGCAGGCAACATATGGGACGCTGGGACTCGAGCCAATGACCCTCTGCAAGAAAGGCAAACGCCTTACCTCCATGCGATCTTTCCGGCCCCTCCTTTTTTTTTAATATAATTTTTATTTTGATCATAGTGGCTTACATATTGTTGACAATATTTTAGGTACATATTTACATAAAATCAGGGGGGAGTTCCATCACTGATTTGTCCTTCCTACACCTCCATTCCCGTCCTACCTCCCATATCCTCCTCCCTCACCCCTCGGGCTGCTAGAATATGTGGTCCCCTCTGTGCCTAGCTTACTACTTAGTAGTCTTACAACTGTTTGGTCTTGATGCCTCTCTTATTTCCCCCTCTAACTGGGAGGCAGAACTAGATAGCTCAAGTTATGTGGTTTGGTTTGAAGAAGAGAAAAGTAATAAACTGGGGTAAGTCTAATGTGCCAAAAATGGGCGGACTCCTTCTAGAGGCTCTCATCATCGGTTTGAGAGACAAAGGAGAAAAAGAAGGTGAAACACCCCAACAGTACAAAAATAAGTGTTAAATATCCAGTGAGGACTCCAACAATAACAATAAGCACCACAAAAAAAAAAAAACAAAACAAAACATGGTCTTGAGATAAGAAACATGGCAGAGCACATAAAGAAAGAAGAGAAAAAATAAGTATAAATGGGGACAACTTCAATAACCACACCAAAACAAAGAAATCGACAAAAAGTACATAGGTAAATAAAAATAAAAATAAAAAAAATAAATGAAGATAAAAAATAATACATAATAATACATAAAAAATAAAAAAATGTTTTGTGCTTTTTGCTTTTTTTTTTCCCTCCTGAACTGGCACAGTAAATATTGGGGTCATTCGAAAAGGAATTCACTTGGCCTAAGCCCTCCTTTTTTTTTTTTAAACATTACTTTTCATCTCCGTATTTGGAAGAGCCCTCCAGCAGATCACTTTTGTGATCGAGACCATCACCACATCCATAAGAAGTCAGAGCAGATCCCAACCTGCTGTAATAGTGTCATGTGTCATGAGTCATGTGTGAACATTGGGAGCATGGTGCAAATATGCCGAGAACATGTGAACGGGTGCAGAAAGTAGCCATGTCCATGTGCCACGTAGGTGTGGAAGACAAGTATAGTGTGAGAGGTATGATACGCTGTGTGTGCAGGCTATGCATGGGTGCCATATGCCTGTGCAGGTGAGTCCGCCCATGTGGCATCTGTGTGGTACAGGTACCAGGAGTCTCAAACTCGCAGCCTGCGGGCCGTTTACGGCCCTCCGTACATTTTGTGGCCCTGTCCTAGAGGAATCTTCTTTTGTTTTGTTTTGTTTTAGTTGTTTGGGTCACACCCCCAATGTTCAAGGCTTACTACTGACTTTGCACTCAATGATCACCCGACTTTGCCTCCTGCAGCCCCCAGGTAAGTTCAGTTTGAGACCCCTGATAGACGATGAGTGGTAAGTGGAGTTTAGACAAGCTCTAGGTGCAGATGGGATGGTGTTATGAGGGACATGAAGCAAAAGTAGTGCCAGGAGATCCATGGTCACATCTCCTTAGTGAGCACAGCCTCCACCCAGGAGTCCCTGAGGGAAGGCCCAGCTGCCTGCAGGGGGAAGCAGGAAGCAATGAGGCAGTCTCTGTGGAGCAGACCCACTCCCCCATGGGCCTGAGCCCAATTCTGCATAGAATGGCAGGGTGGTGGAGGCAGCACATGGATGACGGGACCTGTAAGAACCCGAGTGTGGACATGGCTGCCTATACACCTGTCTCCACCACGCTCTGTACCCAATGACCCAGGAGGCCGTGAATGGCCTCAACTTCTTGTTGGGGTCCAAGCTGAGGAACCACTATGACTCCATTACCTGAAGGCAATTTTTAGAATCATCTCCCTAGTTTTCTCCAGCAGCCACCAGCCCCTCACCCTGCCAGCACTGGCCCCGCCCTCCTCATCCCTGCCAGCTACCTGCTTTGCCTTCCTAATCCCTGCCAACCAACTACCCACGTGCTCTGCCTTCCTCATCCCTGTCAATCACTCATCCCATTGGTGCTGCCAAGGGCCTAGGGCAGTGGTCTCAAACTCAATTTACCTGGGGGCCGAAGGAGGCAAAGTCAGGGTGAGGCAGGGCCGCATAAGGGATTTCACAATAAAAAAAGTTCTCAAACGTCATTATTAAGTTTTAATTATTTCTTCTGAACATGAATAGAACATTGAGTGAAGATCATGAACAGTTCTTCTGAACATGGCATCTTTTGCCTATTCCTTGCTGCCAGTGACTTGACAGCGCTTCTTCTCACAAATCTTAACCACATTTGGCTTTAGAGAGGAAGCAGTTGAGACCCAGTATGGCTTGAAGAAGATCGTCTAGACCTGTACTTTGACTTACTGAAGTTTAATGTGGAGAATAACTTTTCACACAAATATGTGTTCCCAAAAAGGCACATGGTGCGCTTGAACATTTGGGAAAGCTCAGGGAAGCTCGGGGGCAATTCTCTCAAAAATTGCCCCTGCATGTCTGCTTTTCCACTAATCTCCCTGAACTTGGCTTTGAGATCAGAGTTGCATTGCAGGTCAATGAGCTCCATTTGAAGCACAGGACCGGCATCTTGCACATCAAAGGAAAAGGGGTCCACAAAAATTTGGAAAGTGGCTCTGCTTTTTGAAGTCTGCAAATCTGTGATCAAATTCTTTAGCTTAAAAATAGTATCAACATATTTCTCACCACTGAATGGTAATGCCTGCATCCTCAAGCTCCTTGCATGCTGGGAAATGGCAAAGGTTTGTCTGAGAGAGCTGGGATTTCCATAACACAAGTTTTGTGGAGAATGCTCTCACTAAGCTGCCCCAGGCCTTGTAACATCTTGTTTAGTACCTTCAGCTTATGTGTGATGTCAACAAGAAAAGCTAAGTCCATGAGCCATTTGTGATCACTCAACTCAGAAACAGCATTCCCATCCTTCTCATGAAGGCTTTCACTTCATTCAACTTAAAAAATCTTTTCAGGATATTTCCCCTGCTGAGCCAATGAAATCGATGAAATAGAGCACATCTCCATATTCTGACTCCATTTCCTCTAAAAAAGCACGGAACCTCCTGTGCTTTAAGCCCCTGGATCTGATTTGGTTGATGCATTTCACAACAACAGACATCACATTGTCACACGGCAGGCATTCACTGCAAAGGGCCTGCTGATGGATAATGCAGTGAAGAGCAATGGCCTTCTCTACACCCTTCTCTTCAAGTTTTTTTTGAACAAGTGCCACCAGTCCATTTTTCCTCCCTGTCATCGATGGCGCTATTATTCCAACAAACCTCTTCCATGGCAAACCTGCATTCTCAATGGCATCACACAGATGCCGAAATATCTCATTAGCGGTGGTCTGGCAATGCATTGGAGTTATTGTGAGCAGCTCCCTGTCAATTCAAAATTGCAATCAACACCACGGACATAAATTGTGAGCTGCACAGTCTCTGTTATATCTGTGCTCTCGTCAAGAGCAACTGAGTATGCATCAAAACATTTGGCTTTCTCACACAGTTGATGATAAATGCCACTTGACATGTCAGAAATGCGCTCTGCCACAGTGTGGCAGAAAGGCTGATTTTGCTAAACTGACCTTTCTTTTCTGGACAGATAATACTTGCAGCCTGTAACAGGCATTTTTTAACGAACTCTCCTTCTGTGAATGGTTTCCCTGCCTTTGCAATCATTTCACTAACCATGTAACTAGCTTCGACTGATGCAACATTCTCTTTGGTTGCTTTCTTGAAGAAATCTTGTTGCCTCATTAGACATGCTTTAAGACTGGCAACCCGCTTGGCTCTCATTTCCTTGATATTTTGCACATTCCTCAGCATGTTTAGTTGAATAATGGCGTTTCAAGTTGTATTCCTTGTGCACTGCAACTTTCTCTGAGCAAATAAGACATGTGGGGATGTCCCTGTGCTCAACAAAGAAATACTGCGTCTCTCACTTTTCCTGAAATTATCTGTACTCGTCATCAATCTTTCTCTTCACTGTAGGCTTTGATGAAGTCATGATGAAGGTATGACAAAATCTAATTCTGTAATAAACTTCTCTCCCTTAGGCCTCTGATAATGCAAGGGACAACGGGCAGGAGAAGTCAAAATGACGTCTGTGCTAGGAGCAAAGTATTCATGATTATTCGCTTACCGAATATTTGCAATAAAAAATTGCATTAGTAGAAAAAAAATCTCAAAAAATCGCTTTAAACATTTGTACACCCCTAACAGAACTGCTCAGGGTATGCAAATGTTTAATGCGATATTTTTCTTACTAATGCAGTTTTTATTGTGATTATTCGGTAAGCAAATAATTGCGAATACTGCAATATTTGAAGGCTGGATGTGGGCCACAAAATGTTGTACTGTCTGCGGGCCGCAAGTTTGAGACCCCTGGCCTAGGGTGAGCTCCTGAATGGTTGTTTCTGTGGTGTAGCACATGCGTGTGTCTATGGCGCCATCTTATGTGGTCCTAGTGGTCCCTAACACCAAACCCTAATCTAAGAATCGTTTGCAGCAGTCCCAATCCATCATCAATAAGTGCGGGGCCCCTGAGATAGAGAGGGTCTGGAGAAAAGATGAGGAGGTGCTGGCCTAACACACAGCCAACCCAGCCCAACATGAGCCCCCAAGTTTGCAGGGTGACCCCTCCCTACTAGAATCAGTGTGTCCCAAAACCCAGACTGAAGCTGAAGGGTGTTCTCTGCTCCCAGGGCCTCAGGTAGGGTCCATGTTTGTACCTCAAGCTTCTGTGGCAGGGGATCAACTCTCACTGCTTATCACAGCTAAAAGTCCAAAGGAAGGGAGAGGGGGTGAAGAAAGACAAGTGAGAGACCAAAGGCAGTGCAGACGCTTGCTTTATTGACACATCTCTTTGGTTACAGTACAATGAACATGACAACACGCCCAGACATGGCGGCACGTGCAAGTGCTCCAGGGATCACACAGGGCCAGGGGGCTCGACCAGGTGGGGCCGGACCAACAGACACAAGGGGGCTGGTCTAGGGAGCTAGGGGTAGGCCCAAGGGCCAAGTGGCTGGGCTCAGCCACTCATTACACAGCTTCTGCTCCGGGGGCTGCCCGCGGCGCACACTAAGGTGGGAGGGCTGCGGCGGGGCTCCCAGCACTCGGGAGATGCACTACCTCTACCTGAGCTCATGCAAAGGTCCTGTAAAGTAGAGGGACAAAGAGGCAGGTTAGTGCCACCCGCCCGCCACCCGTCCCCACCGCCAGCATCATCCACTGCAAAATAAAGGCCAGTTATGTCCCACCCCACCTGCAAGAAAAAAGAGGGAAAGACCTGTGGAAGCAAAGGTGTGAGCGGGCAGGGCCAGGCTGGGTGGAGGCACCCCACGTCCTGGGCCCAAGAGCAGCGGTGCCTAAACCCAAGCTTAGCCAGGAAAAGGCCAGAGGGGCAGAAGGGCAGAAAGTAGAAGCAGCAGCGGCTGGGTGAGCGCAGGCAGGGACCATGTGCCTGGGCTCGACAGCTGCACCTAGAAGTCAAAGGGGCCAAAGCCTGAGTGTTAGGGGTGTCCCAGGACACATTCCGAGTGATTCTGCACTGTGGAAGCAAAGTGGAGGATGAGTAACAGGTTATCTGGTGTCCATGGTGCTTTCCAAACCTGAAACATGCCAATAACCCGACCGTTGCTGCCACCCCACCACTGCCGTCTAGCTGCACCTCCACCAGCACCCCGGCCCAGAGGGGCACTCAAAGGGGGCCCAAAAAAGAATGAACAAAGCCAAACACCAACCTGAGACGATATTCAAGTTGGCTGCAAGTCTGGAAAAGAACAAGTCCTCATCGAGGACACCGGGCTCTAGGCTGCTGGGCCAGAGAACCCAGCCCCACGTGAAGACCAGCTCCACGTAGCAGCAGCGCCGAAGGCGCATACCTGGGATCCAATGTGGATCAAGTTTGGCTCAGACCCTGCACGCGGGCCTGATGGGCTCACGCCTGTAGCAGGCGCTCACACGGGTGCATGGCACCTCACACAGAATCCTTAGGATTCATGACTGTGCCAGCCCATGGCGGCAGGTCCCCAAAAGTCCTAGAGGGCTCACAGGTCACAGGCTCAGGGGAACGTCTCAGTCAGCAGTGTTGTCACTGTCCTCCAGGACAAGGCACTGGAGGGGCCACAAGGCCCCTCCCTGCCCAGTCACTGGGGACTCAGTCACCTTCCACCCCTGCAGTTAAGAAAGAGCTAATGGGGGAAAGGAAGGAGTGTCCACGGGATGCCCAGGGGTAGGGAGGAAGCTCAGGGTCAGGGCTAGGTCACTCCTCGGAGTCTGACCTCAAGGGAGCGAGCGGCGAGCTTACCTTTCTGAGCAAACCGCTGAGAAACACAAACAAAGCACGCAGACAGGGATTCCAGGTGAGCCCAAAAGGACCCCCACAGAACACACTCAGCAGTGGCACCCTCATCCGATGACCTCTGTCCGCCCAGACCATGGATGCCCACCCGCAGCCTTTCCCTTGTCTGCTGTGGGCCCTGAGAAGTCAGTGTGTTAAAAGAGAAGTGGGTTATCCACATAGTACACCCCCGCCCAACTCTTGTTAGCAGAAGGAAACGAGATCCAGAGGCCCAGGTCAGGGAGGCCACAGCTGCCTTCCGGAGCACTGTGGAAGCAGGACATTAAAAATTACACACCGAAGAGGAGCCCCTCACCCCCCTAGCCCTCTCCCCAATCCTGCCACCTTCTGAAGACGCCCGGGATGGTCAAAGCCGCTTCTTCCCTTCCAGCTCATCAGTCCGAGTTTCTCAGAGAAGCAGCCACAGGAGGGAGCTTACAGTACAGCACAAAATCAAAGCAAGAAAATGCAAAAAGAAAACAGAACCTGGGCTGCACCACAGCCTCGTGTGTTTTTACCTCCCGAGCTAGGCAAGTATCACTGGCTAAGCTGTGGGAAGTCGTGAACAAATAATACACAGGTCAGGGTCAACGGAGTGACTTACTAGCATCTTTATAAAAATCGAATGTGCACACACACGCACCAACAATTACGGAACTGGATCCATCCGACTTTGGTGAGACAACAGGGGAACTAATAGATACCTAAGATGTTGCTGAAGGGGAAGCGTGTCCAATAACGGTTTAATCTGAGAAGGTCCGTATATACAACGTCAAGTGTTTCTGCATCTCGTTTTAAATGCATGATAAAGAAAGAACAAAGATAATGGTTGCAACCGATCTTCCTGAGGCCGGGCTCAGGGCCCTGACTCCCTCTGTGGGCAGTGGGCAGCAGCGGGAAGGTAACTGCTGCCAGGACCTTTCCGGGGGTGGGGGGTGTGGGGGGGCTGACTCAGCTGTCCAGAGGAAGCTTGCTGGTGTGTGCGCCCAGACTCACAAGGTCTTGCACTCTGGTGCCCGGGGCTGCACTGGCTAACGAGGCAGAAGCTGCTGACCTGCTTCAGAGACTTGGTTTCAGGGAGCCCACAGGGAAGGGTCACAGTCCCTCCCAGTCAGCACTCCTGTTGCCACCGCTCTCTCTAGACTACGAATGCCAGGGCGGCTGCAGTGACTCAGACACTGGCTCAAGTGCCAGTGGCACGGCTACCACCACCCCCCACCCACCCACCCCACTGTCCACCTGTGCTGGAAAGAGGGAAGAGGAGTGGGCTAAAAGAGGTTCTGCCATGGGCTACTCAGAGTCCTACAGACTCTGGCCTGGCCCTGCCTACAGACACTTGGTGCGGGGCTTCCATGCCCGGGCCTTGCCCCTCACAGCACCAACAGCTCCCATTCCCTTCCCTGCTGCTCCGGAGCATCTACGTCTGTACCAGCAGGGCCCAGGCTCCACTCAGATGCCTGGTCCCCTCTGCGCAGCCCACACATGGGGCACCAGGGCACTCGTGGGCCCTCACCCCGCTCCGCCGTGCCGACCCCTGAACTACAGAACACAGGCCGAAGCTGTTCCTACCTTGCTGAGGGCCCGCACAGCTCTGCTCACATAGGCCTTACTTAAAGAAGTGGGCAGAGCAATGGCGGCCCGGAATGTTCTAGATACAAGCCAGTGGAGTCCGAAAACCCAGAGCTGCAACTGAGTCAAGTCTAGAGAAGAACATGCCCAGGACCAGGAAAGCTGTACCTGTCCCTGGCCGGTTCCCACAAGAGCCCACAAGAGTGGGCTGTGACTGGGGTGACTGTGGTGCTGGCGGGACCTTACGGGAAGCACCGTCTGGATCTCACCCACACTTCCCTGAGCCTTGGGGGCCTCTGGTGCAGTCAAGACAAGTCAAGCTCGTGAGCAAAGTGTCACGGAGCCTGGCGGAAGGTAAGTGCAACCATTATCGAATGTTCTTTCTGAAGGACAACCATAGCCTACATGCAGCGCGGTCATGGGCAACAATGGAAACAAAACCCCGAGTTCCCGGTGGCGCCCACAGACTCAGACGCGATTAAACACGGCGCCAGGCCACGTGTCCACGAGTTCCGTCCTCCAGAGTCCGCGCTGCGACAACAGTCCCACAGGGCAGGACAGGGCAGGCGAGGCTGTGCTCGGGGCATCCAAACCCATGGCTCAAGGAGAAACTCCGTGTGGCAGAACAGCGTCAGGCCAGCATCTCGGGACCGCGTTCACTCCACGATCAGGGCCACATTTATGTGAGACAGATCGACCATGTGCCTGTGGGGATGGACACGGGCAGCGGTGATGGGCTCTGCCCGCTGCAGCAGAGCCGGGGGGAGTGGGGAGGACATGGGTCCCAGTACCTGTGGAACTTCTGCTGGAAGGCGAGCGCATGGGCCGGCTCTTTGAACTTGGCGATGGCTTTGCGCTGCTGGGGCAGCATCTGCAAACTCTGGGGACAAAGAGGCCAGCTTAGAGTACAGGGACACAGGTGGATCCAGCTCCCAGAGAACGCCTCCCCCCATGTCCCCAACAATCTGTTCGTGTCCTCCCTCCTCAGGGAAACTGCCCTGAGCCTGAGTACAGTTCTTAGGGCCAGGTGGTCACTATACTGCCACCTGCTATCGCACCTGCTGAACTGCAGAGGGCACCATGGCCCCACAGACTCAGAATGGTTTGTCTGTAGAGCCAAGCCCTGTGGGCGGGTCCTGCCCCCGCTCCTCTCGCCTGCACCTCATCATCTACAGCGAACACACGGAGCACCTCGTGAGCGCTTCCGGGGTTGGAAGATGTGCTGACGCGCAGCCCGGAGTGCTCAAGCTCCAGACAAGGAAAGTGACCCAACCCAACCCAACTCCGAGCAACCAAAGCCCCGTGTCAGGAGGGAGGGGCATGGCTTCAGGAAAGGCCCAAGAAAACTGCTCGAGGCTCCTCAAGGCTGGTTTACTGGGTGGGCCCAGGAACTGCAGTGGGCAGGGGAGAGGGGCGGTGGACTGAGGTCTTGAGAATCACTTCAGTTCTGACCCACCACCAACCACTTCTACAAGGTGCAGCCATTTCTGGAAAGTTGGCCAAACCTACCCTCAGATTCTGAATCATTAGAATGACCACGTGTCGGGCCCCAGGGTGCATACCTGGATGGGCCCCACGGACATGAGCAGGCTGCGGAGCTGCACGTCGGTGGTGGACAAGGACAGCCCCTCCACGGACACCACGCAGGACTGTGGCTTGCACTCTACCACACGCAGGTTCTGCTTGTTGGGCATGAGGCGGCCTCGGCCCAGACTGCCAGCCACACCTCGGCCTCTCCCATGCAGAATCACCTGCAGCAACAGGAGCTCTCAAGGGGGGGCACCACAGGACTCCTCCCATGGAAGTTTTGGCTGCCCTGACCCATCCCAGCGGGGAAGCTGAGAGAGAGACAGTGCACTTGCAAGAATGCCAGAACCTCATGCACTGCAGTCTGTGAGTTAGGAGCTCAAGCATCTAGCATGCGGCAATGTAGAGGAGACCAAGGCACAGCGAGAGCCACCCCCAGGCATGGCCCATTGCTGAGGGACAGTGCAGGGGAAGGGGAGCAGGAGAGGAGAGAGAAGGGGGAACAGGAGGAGGCGAAGACAGAGGAGGAGGAAGAGGGGGTAGAGAAGGGGGAAACAGTGGGAGGAGGAAGGGGAAAAGGAAGAGGGGGAAAGGAAGGGGGATGGATGGGTGAGAGGGAGGGGAACAGGGCCGCAGTCTTCCCCCACCCCGCCCCAGGAGCCAAGGGCATCAGAGCAGTAGAACGAGTGCCACCAGAGTGAGCAGGACGTGGTAAAGGTCAGTCTCCCCAGCCAGGTGAAGCAGGCACTGGGGCAGCTGGTACCTTCTTGGAAGGGTGGATGCCCTGGATGCTCCTGATGCCCGGGGGGGCGGTAGGGTGAATGTGGGCACCCCCGGACAGGTGGGCCTGCGGCTGTAGGGTGCCTTTGGTCAGCGTCACCTTGCGGGCTGGCTGTTGCCTCACGTCGGGCAGGGGGAGCCGCTGTGCTGGGGCCTCAGCTGGGAAGAAGCTGTCGCTCTCGCCTCCCTGCTGGAAGTAGGGGGAGCCGCTCAGGCAAGGCCGGGTTCCAGACTGAGGCTCCCTCACCATAGCTCCACGCCACAAAGACTCTCAGACTGCGCATGCTACCTTTGGTCTCCGAGATGCCCCTGGGCTCAGCCCTGTGTCATCGTGGCCCAGACCCAGTGGGTAGATATATCAGAAAAGGGGCACAGCAGCCCCAACTCCTGAGCCAAGACAGTACAGAAAGATGAACCTGGCTCCAGAGACAATGTGCTGGTTCCACGGTGCTCTGGAGCCTACCAGGGAGCAGGACACCCAGGCTGTAGACACAGCATGCGGTAACCACAGATCTCCAGGACCCAACAGGGACACTCTCAATGCCATGCGCTGAACTGGCTTGACTTCAGTTCCAGGCAGAGCCCTCCTGAGCGAAAGACCAAGAGCACGGGAGAAATTGGAACAGAAAGATAAGGGCATCACCCAAGAGACAGGTCTGCACCTGCCCAGGGATGAGCAGACGACGGCAGAGACGGGACAGAGAGAGGGGATGCAAGAAAGCTGAGGTGGAGTTTTCAGGTCATCAAAGGTGACAGCAAATAGGAGAGAAGTTGCAGTATCCAGAGCCAGTGGTCTGGACCCACTGGAGAGATTCCTCAATGGAGAGATTCCTCCAAAGACACAAGACCGTGCCACAGAACCGAGAGGAGAGGCAGGGGCAGGCAGGAGTGGGGGCCCTACCAGACCACACTGCTCCCCTCCTGAGAATGGGCGGACACCTGAGGCAGCAGGTGTAAGCGTGCAATGTAAGCGTGCAGGTTCTTGCCTTCCAATGAGGACTCAGTGTGGAGGGCATAACTCCATGGGGTCAGGAACCCCTTGAAGCCTGGGAGGGGGCAGATCCCTGCAGTGCAGACTCGGGGATCAGTGCTTTGGGCCCTAGGGCAGAACAGGGGAAGAGCTGAGGCGATGTCAGCAGGGTGTCCCAGGACGCCCCTGGTTCCACTGACCCCTCTCAATGACAAGTGATCCATCTCAGACCATACTTTTCTAGGTTTTTCTCTAAGGAGCAGCACTGACCGGCCTTGGGACGCTCGGGGCATGTTTCTTCTGCACATCATCACTAAGACCCAGGGTCTCCAAGCACGGACACGAGAGGTTCCTTTGTATAATTATATTCATCACAGATAATACGTAGTTCTATTGATGTCAACAGCACTGCCTGGATTAAGCTTAAGGAATGCTATTCTACAAGCTTCTTCATTCCGAAAATGAGGTCTAAAGGCGCCGAGAGGCAGGACAAATTCATTTCTAATGAATGGTTTAAATAAACAGATAAACACGCCTACGGACACTGCCAGGTGCCCTGCATTTTGACAGATCAAATCTTATTTCCATGCTGAAAGCCCATGCACTGGTATCGCAGATGTGCACTCACAAGTGAGCAGACTGATTAATCCCTCTCTATAGAAATCTCAAGTCTTGATTACAACTATCAGATGCTCAGCAGCATTATTCTGGAGTGACAACACTTGACAAATTCCCCGACCAGTTCCCTAGCCCTTTGTGGTCCTGGCTCACTCGTATTAACCCTGATGAAAAATTAATTTCCCTTATCTTCTTCTAAACCCCAAAATCCAAATCCGCCAAACTGGCAACTCTTTCTGCGAAGGTATTATGAAGCCCACAGAAAGATTAATTGCATGTCTTCAGGTGACATTAAATTAATTTCTGGGCACTTGACAGGCATGTGATGCTCAGAGCTGAGGACAGATAACATTGTTAGATGCAGGAAGGACAGTGTGTGGTCTGGGTAGCTCTCGGGAATGCCTCCCTCACTGTCACTGAGCTGTATACCAGCTGGACAGCAGGCCCAAGGCTGGTACCCCAAGTTCTGAGATGTTACTTCCAGGCAGAGAAAGAGCAGGAACCCGTCAACAGGCCAACCCAATGGGCTCCTGCTTGTCAACCATAGCTGCCCTGCCTGAACCCAGTCAGGATGTCCTGGCCCTCTGCTGGCCAGATCATCTACACAGACACAGACACAGACACACACACAGAGCTGGGGGTGAAAAGAGAGGAAACACAGACTCACTCACTCTTACTCTTACTCTCTCTCTCTCTCTCTCTCTCTCTCTCTCTCTCTCTCTCTCTCTCTCTCTCTCTCTCTCTCTCTCTCTCACACACACACACACACACACACATCATAATCTACACAGAGAGCTGGGTGAAAAGAGAGAAAACAACACAGACACACACACTCTCGTACATCATCACCATCTACACACACACACACACACAGAGCTGGGGGTGAAAAGAGAGGAAACACAGACTCACTCTCTCTCTCTCTCTCTCTCTCTCTCTCTCTCTCTCTCTCTCTCACACACACACACACACATCATAATCTACACAGAGAGCTGGGTGAAAAGAGAGAAAACAACACAGACACACACACACTCTTTCTCTTACATCATCACCATCTACACACACACACACAAAGAGCTGGGGGTGAAAAGAGAGGAAACACAGACTCACTCTTACTCTTACACTCTCTCTCTCTCTCTCTCTCTCTCTCTCTCTCTCTCACACACACACACACACACACACACACACACACACACACACACACACACACACACACACACACACACACACACACACCTCTCTGCAAGCAGCTAGGTCAAAACAGAAGAAACAATGGCTGTTCTCTCTCTGCAAGCAGCTGGGTGAAAACAGAAGAAACAATGGCTGCACCCAGATGCCTGTCCCTTTCCCTGCCAGCAAACCCAGCATCCTCCCAAGCCCCAAGAAAAGGCCCCTGCAGCTGCTCTGACCACACAGCCTTGCTGGACGCATCAATCCAGTCAGGAAATCAAGAAGTCACTAAGCAAGACTGTCCAGTCAAATCAGAACCCAATTCCCAGCACCACAGGTCCCCGAGTGCTGTGTTGCTGAGAAACACGCGGGGTTTACCCAAAGAGAAAACACTGTATTTGCTCTGTTGTTACTCAGAGCTTTACCAGAGTATGTTTATGAAAATATTATGTCTTAACAAGACTCCTCTTAGGTTCAGTGAATTAAGTAGCTTAATCAGAGTAGCTTCTGAGGGCTGGAGAAATAGTTCAGCAGGTAAAATGTTTGCCTTGAACCAGGTTCAATCCCCAGTACACTATATGGTCCCCTGAGCTCACCAGGAGTGATTTCTGAGCGCTAGAGTAAGGCCTGAGCATTGCTGGGTGTGGCCCTTAAACCACAACCCAACTAAAGCAAAAATCAAAAACCTCAAACTCCTGAAATCCTCCTGTGTTAAGAAAGGCTCTCTCACCCTCTCAAAATAATCAGGGTGAGGGATACAGCTGCAAGCACTGGACATGGGAAGAAGATGAGGCCAGCACAATGCCCATCAGAAAAAGGCCCAGTGAGACGCCCCACTGCCAAGCCGTGAGCCTGGAGAGCGGCCACCAGGCACGAAATACAACAAGCTGCGTCCTGCTGAAAGCACTTGCTGGAGAGCCTCTTTTTCAGAGATGCACAGAAAGCCTTCACTGGGGGTAGGGTCACAAGGAAGCCTTGGCCCAGTGAGGTCCCTTCCAGACAAGAGTCTGTGTTCTAGCTCTGAGCTGGCTCTGGGGGGTCCGGGAGGCTTCAGACCTCTCCCTGTTCTGCAGGGCACGTTTCTCTGCTCTCCTGCCTGCCAACAAACCACACACACAGCGATTTCCGAATATGCTGTTTTCAAGATGCTTCTCCACTCCGGAGGGAAACAGCAACGCTTCCCATCAAAGAAATCTGAGTGGAAAAAAGGCCCACAGAGACAGAGCTGCAGTGCTGAGAAGCACCAGCTAGGCCAGAGCTCAGGGCAAAGACACTAGCTAGTCCACAGCCTCCATGCAGAGTGCAGGCGAGGAGGTGAGGTGCGATATGGGTGCCCAGATCACAGGCTTTCTTTTTGTTGTTGTTTGTTTTGTTTTGGTTTGGTTTTTGGGTCACACCCAGCAGCGCTCAGGGGACCATATGGGATGCCGGGATTCGAACCACCGTCAGTTCTGGGTAGGCCGCGTGCAAGGCAAACGCCCTACCGCTGTGTTATCTCTCCAGCCCCTAGATCACAGGCTATGTATGACAAAAGCCTGGGCCTGATTCGAAAGTACTGAGCCTGGAGTAACCCAAGCACCACCACGGGTGGCCCCAAACAAAGAATTCAACAAAAACACCACTTCCTACTGCATTTCTGGCTCATCAGAACTGCAGAGGAAAAACAGCAATGACAGAAGCAAACAAACAGGCCTGGGGGAAGACTACTGGCAGCTTCTCACAGCCTGGAAGAGCTCAAGTGAGCACCATGGCAATGTCATCGCTGTAACAGCCAGAGGCAGAGACTTGGTCCTTCCGACCAGCAGCCCAGGCAGATCTGGAGGAGTCCCAAGTGGGCAGTGTAGGGCTGCTCTTAAGAGCCTGTCACTTCCTCAGCCCACCCAGCTTTCTCAGGCGGAGCCATGGTAAGAACTGTCTGTCCCCAAAGTGTAACTGGTGCCTCGAGATTGTCCAGGGGCCACTTCTAGCAGCCAGAGACAAGTCAGGGCCTGACCCGAGCTCACTAATTTTCTAGGGATCACCAGAAAAACGGCTGCAGATAGGCACTAGACTCGTCAGCCTGCAAAGGGCCATGGATGGGGGCTTTTTTTTTGGTGGGAACGCTTGGTTCTGCCACGTGGTTAATATAAACCACCACCACCCCCACCCCTACCGAACAAGGCAGAAATTGGGAAAAGCTTCGGGTGGAAGAGGTGAGGCAGCAAAGCTGACTGGCCATTGCCTGTGGCCACTTACCCCTCCGGACAGCTTGATGACCCTAACTTTGGAGCTGATGTGCGGCCCGTCCCCGCTGCCACCGCTGCTGGCCCGGTGCATGACTGTCCTCTTGGCACCAGGCTTGCTGTCAGAGGGTCGGCTCTGCAGGACAGCTGTGCGTATGGTCTGTGGGGGGGGTGGCCCATCCCCCTCATCAGGCTTCACCTGCGGGACTCTGTGCTGGGCAGGATTCAAGGGTGCAGCACGGGCAGGTCGTACGTGCTTGAGTGGCTTGGCCTGTGGTCCCTGACCCTGGCTGGGTGCTGCCGGCAGAAGAGAGTGGGAGGGTTTGGGCTGGTTGCTGGTGCTGTCTGGGACCTTTCCCAGTAGCCTGGTCCTCACGTTCTGCCGGAGCTGCGCACCGGGGAAGGGCAGCAGGGGGCCACCATTGGCGGGGGACAGTGTGGTCACTGGTTCCTCCTGTGGGGTGGGCGCCAGTGCTGGGCCTGGGCCCAGCTGCTGCTGCTGCTGCTGCTGCTGCGCCAACCTTTCCAGCAGCTCTTTCTTGCGGGCGCCTGCCTGCTGCTGCCGCCGCAGCTCCTTCTGCTTCAGGATCTCCTCACGCAGCCGCTTCTGCTCCTCAATCTTCAGGCGGTACAGACGTGTCTCTTCATCCTCCTCTGGGAACTGGAATGATAACAGCACCGCTGACCCAAGGGTGAGGCCAGTCCCTGGCTTTGTTCACCAGCAGGCCCACCACTGGGACCTGACCCCATCTCTGCATATGGCCCATCCTCTGAGGACAAACAGCCGAAATGCAGGATCAAGATCTTATCAGCTATGAAAAATGACATCCTGTCCATCACCACTCAATGCACATCCCGAAACCCATCACACCACTTGCCACCTACAGCGGCCCGTTTCAAAGGGGACCAAGGAAGGCCATGCCCACAAAGGTTATTATCTGGCTCTGCTGATGGGCCAACAAAAGGTGCAGTGGAGATGCCCTGAAAGGGCCTGATTAGAACTATTGATTTTTCCTACAGAATTTCTGCCTGATCTCAAACTCATTTGTCAAAGAATAATTGGCCATAATGAACAGCCCGAGTCAATCTCTCCGACCTTGACCTCAACCTCAGACTCAGAAGGCTGTGCTAGCACTAGAATAGTAATAGTGCAGGAACGCCAGCATATCCCAGCTACGAGTCCTGAAGAAATCTCAGTGCGAACCCAGCGTTCTCCCTGTCCCTGGGCCGTGCACCTCTTCCGCTCTCTGAAACTACCAACTTAAGTCAAGTGCAAAACATCAATTCTGAAGCAGCATTCATTTCACAGTGTTCCATGACCAGACATAAAACAAAGCAACAGGCCCCGTGCTGATCTTTCTCAACAGGAGCTGCTGGGGCACACCTGAGAGTTGAGAATTGGGCTTTCGGTCTTGCTTCCCCTGCTCCCGACTGACATGAACAGGAAGCACCCACCAGCCACCAGGCGCAGGCCTGAGCTTAGTCCCTTGGAGTATCACTGCATGTGGGCCAAGGGGTGGCCCGAAGCACAAGGTGTCTGGCAGACCCTGCCCCAGCAGTGTCCCCACGGCACAGTGCAAAAAGGACAAGCCACAGAAACAATCCATGCCAATCAGGGGCAGCAAACCTGAGTCCAAGACATTCTGGCCCAGGACGCAGACAAAGCCCTGAGGTCAGACCTGCCCTACCTACCCCCAGAGCTGAGGTAAGAGGGGAGCAGGATGAGGCTGTGAGCCTGGACACCGGCCATGGGTGGGTGAGCGGGTAGATGGGGGAGATGCTGTCTGGAAACCCTGGAGCATCCTCAGCACCCTGCACAGTGTGAGTAGAGGAGCCTGGAACCCATGGGAGCACTGGGAAAAGTGGCTTCAGCCACACTCACCTCCAGCTCAGTCTTGGCCTCCTCCTTGGCTGGTACTGCAGTGCTGGCAGTCTTGTTCTTGCTGTCCACCTTGCCCTGCACAGGCCCTGTGGCAGAGGTGGCCAAGCAGCGGCCGCTCATCTCCAGGATGTCCAGCACATGCGGTGGGGCCACGGGAAGCTCACGCAGGTTACTGTTGCGGGCAGCGGCAGGCGGCATCTGCTGCAACGGCCGTTTGTTCAGACTCTGGGATGTGGAATTCTATCCAAAAGAACCACCGAGTTAGACAGAACTGGGGCCAAGACCCTTCTTGGGGCTCCACGAGGCTTCAGTGTCATCCCCACCCACCCCCCACGTGTCCCCACCTCTGCACACACAGGATAGGCAGGCAGAATCACAGTCCCGACAGGAAACACATCGCATGCCCAGGTGAAGATGTGAGGGTCAAGAATAAGTGTGTGGATATGGACGTGTGTGTGGGAAGGTGTCCTAGCGAGGAGGTGTGAGTGTGAGCGGTATGAATGAGAGGGCTGAGGTTGAGTGTGTGTGTGAGTGTGGATTGGAGGGGTATAAATGTGTGACTATGTGGGGTGAGTGTCTATGTGTTGCATTAAATAATTAACGATGGTGGTGGATGGTGAATAGTGCTTGGTAGAAAAGCATTAAGAAAATTTTAAGTTACAGGTGTATAGTATATTTTGCAAAAATGTTATGTTTTTGAAAAGGGCTGGTATGTTAATTTTCACTTTATTACGTTGTTGCATGAAACTATTAACCCACCTTTGGCTAAAGGTGGAGTCAGGATTACAAAAGGTTCTTTTATATTTCAGAGAAGGGGGAGATGTAACTCCACCATGGATTTAGGTGTACCTACCTGAGACCTTCCCATTCCGGGAAGTGGAAGTGGTTTTGAAAGGTTATATAAGGCCTTTGACCCAAGGGATTAGGCCCTTTTGCCTTTTTTGGTCTTTGGCCAGCATGGAGGTCAAATGGAAGATGGCTGAAAGGAGTTAAGATGCAGGGCAAGCTAAGAATAGCAGATGCTTAATAGGTTATGATATAAGCCACACATGTGGTGGATAGGGCATGAATAAAGCTGATGCTTCCTGATGCCTGTCTCTGGATGAGTTTGATTCTGCCGTTCACCTAAACCTGGGACCCTCCAGCTGAATGGGGATTACGGAGCCACGTGGCCTGGGATGGCAGAGAAAAATCCCTCCATCCATCCACCTCCATCCAGCTCCATCGTTTAATTATTTAATGCAACATCTATGAGAGTGGGCATGAGTGAATGTATGTGTAATTGAGTGTATATGCAAGCATGTGTAGATTAAGTGTACATGGAAGGACTATACTTGATTGTGTGTGAATGCATGTATTACGTGGGTGTGTATTTGATTATGAGTGTATGTACGCATGTGAGTGTGACTGTGTTTGTGTGAGACTGTGAGTGTCTGAGAGTGCATGTTGGAGTGTGAGCATGAGTGTTTGCGTATTGTATATGGGGGAGGGGGGTCTCTCCAGTCAGTACCGAAAGAAGGTCAGAGGCCTGGAGCAGCCTACAGTTTTCTGTGCAGCTAAGCCTTGCTCAGAGGGCCCACATTCCCATCTCTAGGGACCCATAATCAGTGCTCATGCCTGTCATCAACATCAGCTCAATGTCCCCCTCAGACAAGAGCAGGACACGTAAGGAAACCTGAAATTAAAAGCAGCAAAGGGGCCAAAGCAGTAGCATAGCAGTTGGCGTGTGCCCGGCAGGCAACTGACTAGGCTCGGGTTCCCTAGCACCCCACGGTCTGACCTCAGTCTGAGTCCGAGGGAGGAGCTGGCCCTGAGTATCCCCGGGTGCAAAGGTAGCAGAGCTGATGCCTGAGCCCCCAAGCTACGGGCACAAACAAGTGCAGCAACTAAGCCCCGTGAGCCCTTCTTGGCACGTCTGTCACTCATGGTGCCAACAACTAAGGGAACACAGCTGAGCACACAGAAGAATATGGTTTGGGGTCCGAGTGACAGCATGCGCTCAGCTATCCCAAGCCCCATCCCCAGCACCCTAATGGTTTCCCAAGCCCTACCCCTGAGTGCAAAGGTAGAAGTCAGTCCTGAGTACCTCCCCAATAAAGGATGTGCCATTTTAAAGGCAAAGGCCACCTTCTACATCTTTGGCCAATCGAGTATGTTTCCACAACGGTTTTGGTTTTCGTCGTTGTTGTTTCTGGGCCATCCCCAGCAGGGCCCGGGAGGCCCTGGGTGCCAGGAACATGTTAGGCAGCACCTCCCAAGCCCGTCTTGAACTGGAGCAACACTCACATGCCTAGGGCCCTGCCTCGGAGGGCCCTGCATCCGGCTGCTGCTGGCCTGTGGCGGTGGCGTCTGCAGGTGCGGCCTGAAGGGCGGCTGTGCCATGGGCAGCAGAGGCGGGGGCGGCACTGAGAGGTGGTGCTGGTGCGGCTGTGGCGCGTGTGGCGGCGGGTGCTGCGGCGGCGGATGCTGCGGCGGTGGGTGCTGCGGTGGTGGGTGCTGTGGCGGCTGATGCTGAGGCGGCTGGTGCTGGGGTGGTGGTGGGTGCTGAGGCGGTGGCTGCGGCTGCGGCTGGTGGGGAGGAGGCATCGGGGGGTGCAGCGACCCCTTCCGTGCAGAAGAGAGAGAACAGAGAGCTCAGCGGTCAATGCAGGCTCTGCGGGAGGCCCAGCTCTAACCCAAACAAAACCCACTCAGAAGTGAAAAAGCTCCAAAACCCCAGAGTGAAATACTCAGAGGCAGAAAGGCACCACTTGTGACCCAAAAGTAATGCAGTCTCCTCTGAAACACCCTAAGAGCCCAAAACTGGCAATAACAAGTCAGTGTTCAGCATTCAAGTCAGCTCTGAAACAGCAGAGTCTCTCCTGAGGTGGGGCCAGAGTTACAGAATGCCAGGGAGGGCATTGACCTTGCAAGCAGCTGACACGGGTTCAATCCTGGACATCTCCTAAGGTGCCCAGCCCACTAGGAATGGTTTCTGAGAGCAGAGACCAGAGGAAGCTCTGAGCACTGCTGGATGTGGCCCCAAAACAAATAGAACCTCCCCTGAGGAAAACAAGTACCGTATTTGCCGGCATATAAGACAACCCCCTAATTTTGCAGTTAAAACATAGGTTTTGGCCTATATTCGCTGTATCAGACAGAACGTTCCTGTGCTGCAACTGTTGTACCACAGTGAGCCAATCACAACAAGCAAAAGTTCAAAGGTTATACTGTCATAGACTTCCTCTCTGACTCTGGCCAATCTGAGCAGCTTTTGACAGTGTCAATTCGGGTCCAGAACATTGTCTAATTTGCACGCATCAAAAGCCTGCTTGGATTGGCTGAGTTAGAGAGGCAGTCCAAGCAGCCTGGCAGTGATTGGTGCAGGATCGAGTTGGTAAATTCGTTTTGTGGCAATATTCAGACAATTTTTATTTAGCGGCATATCGAGACATTTTTCGGGATGTACGCGGTGTATAAGACGACCCCCGATTTTCGGTTGACTTTTTTTTGTTTCAAAAGTTGTCTTATACGCTGGAAAATATGGTAACGGTGCAAAAAAAAAAAAACAAAAAAAAAAAAACCCAGACTCAAAGACAGATATAGTTAAGGACAAAGAAGATGCAGGGCCCGGGCCTGGGCAGGAGCCGGCAGATGGTGCTGGTGAAAGCAGCTGCGAGGAGGACAAGGAAAGACCTGTGGCAGGCTGCCTCTGGGCTGGAAGCCTCGGCTGCTCAGACCCTGCTCAGACTTCGTGCTCAGCTGCACGCAGTGCTTCTCTCTGCTCTGCTTATACTATTTGAACACCCTAGAGGATGCTCTTCCCTGATATCCCAAGTTCCAGAGCACCATAGTCAGCCACCGTGCCTCATGCTGGGGAGCAGGGCCGTTGAAACTGGCGCATCCTAGCTTATCTTGGGGGGACAGGGCAGGGTGGCAGCAGAGGAACTGATGCCAGGAAGGATTAGGGGTGAGAAACACCAGAATCTTTCCACCACTGGGGTACACTGGGCCGCTAGGAGAGGGAGTGAGGAGGGAGGAAAGGGTGAAGGTGAAGGCATGTTCCAGCGGATCAATGGGTTCCTTTTACAGGCTCTCAGGGGAGGGGAGACCCTACAAGTGCTCAGGGGTACCTGGGCCCCTCCTGAAATGAGTGAAGGGAGCTGGAACTGGCATGGTGTTCCCAGGCCCTGGGGACTATGCATACCTGCAGGCCAGGCTGTGCGTGTGCGGGCAGGTAGGGCTGTCCAGGGCCAGGCAGGAAGGGCTGTCTTGGGGGGAGAAAGGGCCTGGTGTTGGCGGAACCCGGCTGGCTGAAGTGGAGGAGCCCCACGGGTCCTGGCGGCTGCAGTGCTGGCCTCACGGCTCTCTCCCGGGGGAACACAGGCTGCTGGCCCTGCTGGCTGAATGCAGGTCCAGGCTGTGTGAAGGGCAGGGGTGTGGGCGAGGGCACCGGATGGCTGCTGCCAAGGAGAGTGGGAGGTGGGGGTGGTGGGCTGCGCTGCTCCAAGAAGAGGTGACTCGGGAACCGGGGTTCACCTGAAACTGAAAGAGGGGCACATGGGACCAGCAGCCCAGCGTAGGGCTGGTCAGGGACTTCTGGGTCCCGCCAGCACCTTTGCTTACCTCCCAGGAAGAAGGGGTCCCGGTCTTGAGGTGGTGGTGGGGCTCTCCACTGGTCTTGTAGGGGTAACCTTGGGGGCTGGGTGAAGCTGTTGGGCACGGGCCCAGGCGTGTGCTGTGGAAACTCGGGAGGACCCTGGAAGAAACAGAAGTAAAGGTAGGAAAGTCAGGGTGTGTACTAAGACCTGAACTGTCTCCAGGAAGGGGCATGCATATTCAGTAGCCACAAGCCACTTCTATTTGAGCTTCTCTCTGCCCGGAACAGCCTCAGTTCATTTGGGGCCCAGCAGTGTGACATGCCCAGCCTCAGTTTGCTGCAGACAACTCACCTCAGAACTGTAGCCCATCTTGAGCCACTTGCCCTGGGGACCCCAGCACTCAGCACCACTTCACCCCACCACTGTTCTAGGAGACAGACAGGACTGAGTTTTACACTGAAGACCAGGTCTAAGGCTCCCATCACCCTCCCAGCCAGGAAGGGACCGGACCCACAGAGCAGAGTCAGCTGCTCGAGGTGGGGGGTAGGGTCCAAATGACCCTGTCATGGCAGACACCTGCAAGGCTGGAGCAGAGATGCCCCAAGGGACACTGACAGTTTCTCAGATACCTGGGTGCTCAAGAAGGCCGGCCGGAAGCCAAGCCAGGCGAGGACTGGAGCTCCTCCTACCCCAGCACCACTTATAGAAGATATCCACGGCAGCAGGGCTGAGCCAGCCCAAGCATACGTAGGTTTACTTCTGAGGGGCCAATAAAGCTACCCAGGTGCCAACCCTGCCAATGACTGGTGCCGGACTAAGAAAGCCAATTTCCCCACCCCGTGTGAAAGGAGACTCAGCGCTGAGTGTCATCCTCCTGCCTCTGCCTGTCCATCCCACAACAAGTTCCTGCTGGTCCCAACCCTCAGACCTCATCATCTCTCAGGAGCTCGGGCAGAGGCAGTCTGGGTTTGGAACCAGGCAGTTAGCTGTCAACCCTACACTCTGTGTGCAAGGCAGGGGACAAGGAAACTGAGAAATCACACATGCCACAGACCCCACAACTGAGCTTGCCAGGGGGTGGGATATATGGGGTCCTGCCTCCCCAGGCTCTCAGGACCCTGTTTGCTGCTCCCCACTAATAGGTGCCAAGTGACAGCAAGACATGCAATGGAGAGGGACATGACCATCACTCAACCCGTGCAGGATGAAAACCACCCGAGCCCCCTCTGGCTGCCCCAAGCCCAGGTACTGTCTAACTTGGCTCAGAGCCTAGATGCATACACACATGCACGTCACACCCCCTACTGCCTGGTGCGTGCTGGCCACCACCAGGTCTCCCTAAGAACACTAGAGGGAGACATGGCTGAGGCTGGTTGCTGACCCTGCCAGATTCCCAAAAAGCACTGAGTTAAGAGTACCTCTTATCAAAGGGCATGAAGCTGGGGGGGGCGGGGGGGGGGGGGAAGAGGTGGAGGGGAGAGAGGAGAGGGAGATGGAAAGGGCGAGGGGGGGGGGGAGAGAGTGGCCAAGTTCTGCCACCAACTTCAGAACTCCTTTAAGAATCCCAAATACCTCACTTATGAAGAAGCATTTAGTGTCCATGTAATTCTACTTTCTGGAAGAAAAGGCTACTTTAATCCTCTCAAATAATTGCTCTATTTTGCTTTTCTTCTTATTCATTTAGAGTCTAGGTAAGAAATGATCGTTCTCTCTAATGCTCTTACAAATTGTCCTTTCACTTTTCTGCATCCTTTGTTAATTACATGATGCTATCTGGATTAATCCTATTCAGGAAGACCTGATCATTTCGGTTGCAAAAAAAGGGGAATGAGAACTTTGCATAAATTGCTTAGCACAGAGTTAATCATATAATTCTAAGAATAAAGAAGCTCTAACTGCTATTATGTGAGTTATCAGTGCCCCTTAAAGGGTCAGCCAGCAGATTTTCATAAGGCTAATTAAATACGGGAACAATGTCGTTGGAGCTTATGAATCTCTCTGAAAATTAGAGCACTCCCCTACCATGTGCTTTCATCACTAATCTCACTTCAAATGCAAAGAGCCAGTCCACACTGGCAGCTGGGGTGGGGTCATTCAGATGAACCCACTCAATGCCAGGAAAGGCCATGGGCGACCCTGTCAGGGAAGTGCAGCCCCGCCATCAGCTGATGGTCCGGTTCAGTGTGGTTTTCCTCTAAACTCTATGATCTCAAAGGTATGTTTGTACTCACAGGTGACATACATGTGATGCAGCCCCACACTGAGAACTTACTTCACAGACCAGAATGGGGGGAGGGGGGAGAGCTCGCTCGCAGATAGCTCTTAGACTCTGCTGGTTCTGACTCCAAACTGTCCCTGCCCAGTGTGACCACTGACAGCATATAAGACTGAGCATCCAGGGCCAGAGAGATAGCATGGAGGTAAGGCATTTGCCTTGTGTGCAGAAGGTTGGTGGTTCTAATCCTGGCATCCCATATGGTCCCACGAGCCTGCCAGAAGTGATTTCTGAGCAGAGAGCCAGGAATAACCGATGAGCGCTGCCGGGTGTGACCCAAAAACCAAAAAAGAAAAAAGAAAGGAAGGAAAGGAATGGAGGGAGGGAGGGAGGGAAGGGAAGGAGGGAGGGAGGGAGGGAGGGAAGGGAGGGAGGGAGGGAGGGAGGGAAGGGAGGGAGGGAGGGAGGGAGGGAGGGAAGGGAGGGAGGGAGGGAGGGAGGGAGGAAGGAAGGAAGGAAGGAAGGAAGGAAGGAAGGAAGGAAGGAAGGAAGGAAGGAAGGAAGGAAGGAAGGAAGGAAGGAAGGAAGGAAGGAAGGAAGGAAGGGGAAGGAAAAGAAAGAAAGACTGAGCATCCCATCCTGGACTGTAGACTTTATTTTATTTCATAAAATGCATGCCTGGACTGGAGCCATTGTACCGGTGTGTGTGTGTGTGTGTGTGTGTGTGTGTGTGTGTGTGTGTGTGTGTGTGTGTGTGTGTGTGTGTGTGTGTGTGTGTGTGTGTGTGTGTGTGTGTGTGTGTGTGACTGGAGACTTTATTTTATTTCATAAAATGCATGCCTGGACTGGAGCCATTGTACAGGTGTGTGTGTCTGGAGCCATTGTACGGGTATGTGTGTGTGTGTGTGTGTGTGTGTGTGTGTGTGTGTGTGTGTGTGTGTGTGTGACTGGAGACTTTATTTTATTTCATAAAATGCATGCCTGGACTGGAGCCATTGTACAGGTGTGTGTGTGTGTGTGTGTGTGTGTGTGTGTGTGTGTGCGCGCCCACCTTGTATGCGGTGTGTGTGTGTGTGCCCACCTTGTATGCGGTCAACCCAGGTTTGATTCCCTCCAAGCCTTGCCAAGACTGATCCCTGACCACAGAGCTGAACTGAGCCCTGTCCACTGCTAGGTATGGCCCCAGAACAAAGCACAGGAACAACTCACGGCTCTTCGATGGGCTACTGAGTTACTGGTTTCTCCCTCCAGAAAGGCCCTCAAAATCCAAATTCAATCACTTTTAATCAGACTTTGTCAAACTAGGGCGCTTTGGAGGAAATGGGCAAACGTCATTCTAAGAGGCAGAAACAGGCCAGTAGAGATGTAAAGAGATGCCACCAGACCTACTGACCTGATGCAAACTAGAGAGTGAGTGAGCCACAGACTGTAACAGGCGCTTTCTGCTCAACTCAGACCATCATGCCCTTTTTACAACGGCCCCAAGCCCAGTACTCTCCCTGAGAGATGGTCAGTCCAGCAGCTGCTCGCCTGGTGTGCTGATGTTTAGCTGCTCCGGAAGTGCTCCAGATGGGCTGCACTGATGTGATTAGATGTGATAGTATGACAATGTGGTAATCACCATCAATCAGAAACGTAGCAGCAAACGGAGAGTGCGGGGTCCCTGTCACCTGCATTTTAAGCGGCTTTCTTCCTGGGCAGGACTGACACCTTGTGACAGCTGGGCCATACCCTGTGCTCGCCTGCTTCTCCTCACAGATCTGCCTGGGAAATGCCCATCATGCTCTCCCTCTCTTATGTGCTGCTAATTAATTACTAGGCTCATCAGGACAGGGGCATGAGGAAACAATACGGGTTTCTTCCTCCACAGGCAACGTCTGGGTTTGCAGCTGCAATAACTGTGATCGCCAAGAGATGAGATTCAAGTCAGCTCTGTCATTCAGCGCAATGTGCATAAAATGCCACCTAAAAATCACAGACACCTGAGTCCAGTGCCCTCCATGGGACAGGCGGGGTCTCCTGTGACCAGTGGAGGAATACCAACCTCCCAGAGAAAAGGAAGTACTTCTAGGCAGGATGATGGCCACTAAAGCCATGCTCTGAATACCGAGAACTCCCAGAACCAAACTGTCTGACCCCAGAGACTGCGGGGGGCCAGCTAAGCACTGGAGCCCAGGGCAGCCCCCCAAGGCCAACGTCAAGGTCCTCTGTTAATTGCACTCAAACAGCAGCTGTGGGGACACAGAAATCACTTTCTAGCAGAGTCTCAAAAGCTACATTTGAGAACCATGATCTGTCAGTGGGCTAATGTTGCCTTTAGAAGGGGAAAGCTTGAAGAAAAATACCCATCTCAGTCTTTGACTTTTAAAAAATAACTTCAAATAACTGTGTGAGAAATCACACTACTCCTTAAAGCTCTCTAAAAATCACCCATTCATTCTGGGTGTCTCCCAAGCAGTTCCCAGGTCCAGAAACCCCTCAGCCGCTCACAAAGGAGCTGCAGTGCAAGGCAGCATGTCGAGGAACTGCCTGGTGCCAGGCTCAGTTCTGGGTCACAGCCCTGTCCGTGTTCTCCCTCCTGCCTGCTTAGAGTTGGAATTCACAGCTCGGCACCTGCTACCACTTAGCGACACAACAGCTTGAAATGAACGATTTCAGCAAGACAAAATTTAAAAAAATTTACTGCTGTTAGGAAAGAAAAGAAATGCATTGGAATTGACAGCAACTACATACTAGGTCCTTCAACCCCTACATGACTGGCTGAATTCCCAAACTGTGAGAGGTATGTGATGGAATTCTCCTAAGCAAATTCACACAGAGGAAAATTGCCATTATTCCCCCTCCATGGATCACATTTATGAGAGCCCTCACCTTCCACAGCCCTTCCCGAGATCCCTCTTCATTCAGTCCTACATCCCTGCGTGCTCTGGTCTCACGGCGCCCCTAACACAGGCCAGATGGCCTATGCAGACATGAGCCCTGCGCTCCCCAGCTCCTAGGAAGCTGGTACTGTGGTCTGTCTTTGGGAACAACAGGACATGCAGCTGGGCTGGGGGGGTGGTGAGACACACAACAGCACAATGACCTTTGCTTGGCTAAAGCAGAGTTCTACATATAAACCTCATTTTGCTGGGGGCGGGCTAGGGGTCCCGATCAGAAAACCCCCCAATGTAATCATGGGCCACAGCACACAGGCCCTAGTGTCCAATTACAGGTGCTCCCCATCTAAGCAGCAGTTCTGCAACTTCCCCAGAAGGGACATGAGGAGGAAACATGACATGCTTCTCTCAGCAATCTCATTCCCCAACACGGCAAACTGAGAATCGGCTCAATTTACACTAAGGCTTTCCAGAAGGTAAATTTTTAGAACTTGGATATTTACATTTTAAAATATCAGCTAATAGAGAAATTATAACAGTAAAAAAATATGCAATTCAGAAATAGTAACTGCAAAACAAATATTCTGAAGTGTAAATTCATACTGATTTGATTTTGAGTGATATAACCGTCAAGACATCTGACTACATCACTCTTTGACATCTCCCTTTACTATCAATAAAAATTATGTATACACATCTACTGCATTCACAATGCTAAAGGGACCAACAGGCCACAACAGATGCTCCTGAATCCAAACTGTTGACCCAAAACAAAAGCATAGCTATTTTCATATCAATAACACTAAAAGCTATGGGCTAGCCAGAAATGTGGTGCAGGGTAGATACATACTAAGAACGTATGAGGCCCTGCATGTAATATTTGGAACCAAAACACAAATCTAATAAAACCAATTTTATGATCTGGTTCATCTCTTTCAACATCGTTAAAAGGGTGTGTCCTCACTGATTTAATAAGACCACAAATTATAACTTGAACCAAAACTCGAACATTTATTTAGAGCAGGGGTCTCAAACTCACTGTTTGCGGCCCTCCGTCCAACATTTTGTGGCCCTGCCCTAGAGGAATCTTTTTTTGTTTTGTTTTGTTTTAGTTGTTTGGGTCACACCCCCCAACGTTCAAGGCTTACTATTGACTTTGCACTCAAGGATCACCCCAACTTTGCCTCCTGCGGCCTGCAGGTAAATTGAGTTTGAGACCCCTGGTTTAGAGAAACAGGACTGCTAAATGACCTTTTCCCCAGTTATGATCCAATAAAGAAATGCTGCTTAAGAAAGATATTCGGGGCCGGGCGGTGGCGCTAAAGGTAAGGTGCCTGCCTTACCTGCGCTAGCCTAGGACGGACCGCGGTTCGATCCCCCGGCGTCCCATATGGTCCCCCAAGAAGCCAGGAGCAACTTCTGAGCGCATAGCCAGGAGTAACCCCTGAGCGTCACAGGGTGTGGCCCAAAAACCAAAAAAAAAAAAAGAAAGATATTCATTTAAAAAAATGCTACGTAAAAAGTGTGTGTGTGCATGTGGAGGAGGTTCAAGGCCAAACTTCATGTCAACGGTTAAGCTATGACTCATGAAGGCTCTGGAGAAGTCTTCAGTTCTTCTGGGAAAGCAATACGCCTTAACCTGAATTTCTCACACACTCCCAGCCCTTTTTTTCTGGGGTGGGGGTGAGGTTGGGTGGCCCACACCTGATGATGCTCAGGGGTTACTCCTGGCTCTATGCTCAGAAATCGCTCCTGGCAGGCTTGGGGGACCATATGGGATGCTGGGTCTGTCCCAGGTCGGCCATGTTCAAGGCAAATGCGTTACCGTTGTGCTATCTCTCCAGCCCTCCTTTATTTTTTTAAGTTAAAAATGGGTTTTACTCAGAGGTACTGAGGAAGAAGGGAGAGGGGATAAAGAGAGAATAACAAGTAATGTGCTTGAGAGAGAATAAGGACTTCTAGAAAGGTAGGAAGTGCTCAGTACACAGCCCAGTATGAAAAGGGGAGTACATTTAGGAAGAGAGTGTATGTGGCCACGTGTACTGGGGCACCATCCCACTTTTTTTTTTTTTTTTTTTTTGGGCCACACCCAGTGATGCTCAGGGGCTACTTCTGGCTATGTGCTCAGAAATCACTACTGGCTTGGGGGACCAAATGGGACGCTGGGGGATCAAACCGAGGTCCTTCCTAGGTTAGCACATGCAAAGCAAATGCCCTACCGCTTGTACCACCACTCCGGTCCGTCCCCTGTCCACATATTTTTTAAAAAACATTTCACTGATAATCCTCATTCAACAATTTTACACTTGCAAGATTGATTCCATTCTCCATACTCCACTGATATGAAACTTGGGTACAACTCTCTGGCTTCATACCTAGCTGAAGTGGCCCCATCTGCCATGATTCCCAGCCCACCTGCATGTGTCCCCCTAAAGGCAGAAGAGTAGAGCTACTCACAGGGAATCTCTGGGGTCCCACGGCTGGTCTTGGCTGGCTTGGGATGGGCAGCAAGGGCACTGCAAGGAAAAGAGCCCGGTTACCTCACTCAGCAGAGAATTCCACTTGAGCTTCCTGTGAGAGGAAGGGAAGGGCAGGCACCATCCTCACAGACTCAACACTGAAGAGGGGAGGGCACAGGAGATGAGGGCAGGGGAGGTGAGGGGAGGGGAAGGGGAGGGAATTCCAGAAAGAAGTCAAGCATCCACTTGAAGAGAGAAAAGTGATGGGCTGGGATGAGAGTCCAGCAGAGCCCCAGCATGGAGTCGGGATTAGTCCTCAACACCCCAGGCAGGGACCCGCAAATCGTCGATTTCTGTTTCTAAAATGGCTTTGTTCTGAGCCTTGCTTTCTGGACTCTTTATTGGGCATTTATCTTCCCACTCCAGATAGAGCACCAAGAGTGAGCAAACCTCCTACCACCTAATAGCCCCCCAAACGGAAAGGTGGCCACATTCCTGCCCCCTAAGGGCTATAGAGAGAGAACAGCTGGTAGGACACTTGTCTTGCTTGCAGCCAAACTGGGTTCAATACCCAGCACCCCCTGTGGTCTCTGAGCCCCCACCAAGAATGATTCCTAACTGAGCTCTGAGCCAGAATAAAGCCCTGAGCATCACAGGGTGTGGTCCAAAAACCAGAAATATCACCCTGAGAGCTTGTGTTAACTTTCAAGACCACACAATTTCTGTTCCCTAAGCCGGTATTTGCAGTTCCTCTCGCATGGGTCCAAAACTGGGTGCTGAATCTCAGTGAACACCAGGTGTCTGGATATAATTGCTCCTATACCTCAGACCAGTGAGCGAGGCAGGACCCCAGCCCAGCTTTTCTAGCCTAAAGCAGGTCAGATGAGGGCAGAAGGGAGAAGAGAGGCAAGGGAGGCACAGTGAACAGGGCAGATTGTCCAGGTAGGATAGAGGCAGGAGAGCAGGGCACTATTCAGGTTATATCAGGGAAACAAGCAGTGGGCCCAGCACCTGCTTCTCAGTGTGCCTCACGCCTTTTATTTCACCAGGGAACACAGGATAGGAATCTACCCTGGGCCTAATGTGACAGGCAGTGGGGCTCTAAGTGACACAGGATGGAACCCAGACACACACCTTGTACTGGCGCTACCACCGCCCCCTTGAAGTGGGGGTTGATGTGGATGTTCTTGGGCTGCTGCGGGGCCACAGGTGGGGGTGTCATCATCACACGTGGGGTGTCCATCTGGGACGGCAGGTGCAGGCCCTGCGGTGGGGAGGGCAGGTGTGGGTGCTGCAGCGGGAGCAGTGGCGGCTGCTGAAACAGGCTCCGGATGGGTTGCTGTGGTGGCGGTGGGGGCGGCTGTGGCTGCGGAGGAGGGATCAGCCTTGGTGAGTGTGTCTGAAAGCAGAAATGGCTCAGGATCAGCCCAGGGAAGACAGACCAGGACCAGGCCTGCAGAGACCAGCAGAGGCCACAGGGGAACTGCCGCTCTCAGCACCACCAGGAGGCACTCCAAGATGTGGCTCCATATAGCAATCCTGCCACATCCCTGAGTTGTCCTCCGTGGGAAGGGAGTGGGGAGGTCATGGACCCACCGGCAGGGAACGTGGGAACAGGCGGACAGGAAATGAAGGGGTTACAAAGGGGCAGGGTGTGGGGGGTTATGGACAAGCAGGCAGGGAGTGGGGGGGTCACAGATATGGGGGCAAAGAGGGGAGTCATAGATACACAAACAGGGTGTGGGGTCGCGTACAAATGGACAGGAGTAGGGCCACTTACCGCCGTGGAAGGCTGTGTGGGAAGCATGGCCGTTCTGTGCTCCTTGACTCTCCCCCTCTCGCTATTGTCGCGCCGCTGGTCCCCCATACCACGACACATGACGGCGCCTCCTCGCCTTCCTCCTCGCCTGGAGCTGTAGCGGCCCTGTTTATGCTGCCGCTCTCTCTCCTCGAATTCAAGCAGTGCAGCTTTGGCTTCTGCCGAAAGCTCTATATGGGAAGATGCACATGCATTAGCTGCCTTCAAATAGCCCCCAATAGCGGGACAGGGAGAAGATGGGGAAACAAGACAAAGTGGCCCAGAACCACCTCACAGGAGAAGGACGCAGGACACAGCAGTGTGCCCACCGTAGGCTCAGGAAATATCTGAGCAGTGACAGACATTCCAAAGCCAGAGGATCAATTGAAACCAAAACTGACTAAAAGCACAGGGTTGTCTTTCATCCTAGGAAGAACGATGAGGTGGGTGCCGGGCCACCTCTGCTCAGGCAGGAGAGAGAGCGCTTTCAGACAGACTCCTAGGCACAGGGTCTGATGAGGCACAAACCAGAGCAAAGGCGCAGGAAAAGCCCCGGGCAGTGCAAGACCCCAGGGGGCATCTAGCCAGGCTTTCGGACCGGCCACACGCTTAGAGTAACTGCAGCTGGCACACTAAGTTTCTAAGGGAAAAGCCTGCCTTCCTGAAAAGGACTCTTAGGCCTTTGAACGTTCTTCCATGCACTCCGGGCCTGTCAGTGCGTCCAACCAGGGTGTGGCCTCCAACGACGCCCCAAAACTGCCTACCTGCCTGCACCTCTTAACTCCCCACGCTGCACTTCATTTTCTTAAAACTATTTCTATGGCACCCCCTCCTCTACAAATGAATCCAGATCCTATTCCAAAGAAAATTTAATCTCTCTTTAACTAGCAGACTTTTATTCTAATCTTCACTACATGATTGGTTCACACACATTTTATGCGGTGAATCAGCAATTATTTTCCTAGTGGTTCTAAGTGTCAAGATCAATTTCACTATCCCTGGTAATAAAATGGTTTCAACTGACATCTTTAATCAGCGAGTAAAAATGCTTCCCTCCAATTGAGACAAGCTGTCACCAAAGGTCACCAAAATATGACAGGATGGAAATTACATTTGTAACTTCAACTGAAATGTTAATTTCCCTTTAAGTGTTTTCTCAACTATGTCCAGACTCTAAAGTAAAGAGATATAGCAGAATATAACAGTTTTACATGGTATCACTTTCTAATGTGCTTATGGAAAACGTATTTGCATGCAGATAATTTCACGATAATTGGGAGGAATGTGTAATGAAGAAATATAGAAAGTTTATTTGGCAAAACAAAAATAACAAATATATGAATCCAGTACATGAATCCAAAAATGTAAAAAAAAATCCTACAAATAGAAGGTTTATAAATTTGGGATAGTATCCTATTGCTGACACAAGCAATCTTGAACTCTTTATTAGGAGATGACCATCTTTTTTTCCCCATGGAGCTTTTGCCCTGAACAAAATTAAGATTATTAACACAGGGCCAGAGAGATAACACAGCAGTAGGACATTTGCCTTGCATGCAGCCAATCCAGGACAAGCAGTGGTTCGAATCCTGGCATCCCATATGGTCCCCCATGCCAGGAGCGATTCCTGAGCGACGCCAGGAATACAAAAATACAAAAAAAAAAAAAAAAGATTGTTAACTGTGTTACCATACACCCAATTATGTGGGCATAACAAGGTCATAGAACCTATAGCAAGAATCTCTAAATCTGCCTCTTCTGTGTGCAAATGAAATACCAATTTTCTTTTTTTTTTTTTTTTTGGTTTTTGGGCCATACCCGGCGGTGCTCAGGGGTTACTCCTGGCTGTCTGCTCAGAAATAGCTCCTGGCAGGCACGGGGGACCATATGGGACACCGGGATTCGAACCAACCAGGTCCTGGATCGGCCGCTTGCAAGGCAAACACCACTGTGCTATCTCTCCGGGCCCGAAATACCAATTTTCTATTTCAGCATGAGAGAACGACAGCACTGTTCACTGCCCACCAAATCTCAGAGTTCCCCCGCCCCACCAGCAACTAAGACGAGCTCTGAGCTCTGCACTGACACAGAAAACGTCCCTCCTCTTGAAGATGCTCGTGGAGGTCAGGACTCGAGACATTAGAGGGTTCTGTTGTGCCTGCCCTTGTATGAAATGAACCTAATGAACTTCTAGCTACGGCCCTTCACACCAGCCTCAAGAACAGAGACACGTCAGTCAGCTCTTTCGCTCAGGCCTAAGTCCCACCATCTGGCTGAAAGCAAACACTCAGAGGGGCCCAGCGCTCCCTGGAACCCAGAAAGCCAGGTACGATCCAACAACTCTGTTTGAGTCCACAGAGTACTTGCAGGCAGAAACCAGCCTTTCTCAGTGCCGATGGTGGCACATCTGTCATCCCCATGCTGAGATGCTGAGATTGGATGGTACAAAAGTTCACTCTAAATTTTAAAGAAAAGACTCCCATTCCACAGGCAAGAGAAAGAGAAAGAGGAGGTTAGAGTACCATTTCATCTTCCTTTTCAAGAGTGGGATATATTCAACAGTAATCAATCTGATCTAATAACAAGTGTTTAATCTGTACTGAAAGGCTAAAAACGGTACATGAAATTCGACATGGGGCAACAGCATTCCACTACCACCCAGGCTGCTGTTGAGTGTGACCATCTCTGACGGAACTCACCCTTGCCACAACTCTGATCAGTGCTCAGGAGCACAAGCCGAGGAGGTCCACATGCCTGCCAACGTCTCAGATGTCAACCAGGAGCATGCAGGTTCCCCACATGGGCTCTGCACATTGGGAGCTGTCAAGCACCACTAGGTGTGGCCTAAACTCAACTGCTTCCGCTTCCAGCAGGGTAGAGGAAACTGGGATTTGGGTGAAGAAGGGTGGAGCTGGGAGGGAGTGCATCATGAGTAGACAGGATAGTCCAGATGACCCTCAAGAGAGGCCATCCCAGTCCTCCTGGCTAGTCTGACCACCAGGCCCTGTAGAAAGCTCGGCCTGGCCTTCGTGTCTGGGAGAGCAGTGACTGGTCAGATGGGCTACATCTCCAACCTGAGGTCCTGGGGCCTCAGGACCCCAAGCCCTCCCCATGGAGGAAAAGACAAGCGCTAGGCCAGAGTTCTTCAGAAGGAAGGACACATACGCTTGTACTGCAGGAAAAGAGCAGGAATGGATCAGGCCCAAGAGGCTCAACTGGACATCTCAAAGTCCACAGATGGGGTCTGCGGTAGTCACCATGCACTAACCCTGAGCTCCAGCATGGTCCACGGGGGGCTGGCAGCAGGGCTATTTGGTGAGGAGATGGCCGAGACACCAAATGGTGAGTTCATGCAACAAGTCCAAAGCCCAAGGATGAAGGGACAGGCTTTTCCACTTTTTATGCTCTCTGCCAGCCCTGTCCAGGAACCCTCTTCCCATCCTTCTATCCCTGCAGGAGGGCTGCGCCCCAACCGTCTCCTCAGTCTTCCCTGGAAACAGAGGCCCTACTCTAGACTGGACCCTATGACTGGCCAAGGTAGGGGAATGACTGAGCTAGGTTCCAGAACACTCTGGACACACCATCAGTGGAGACCTTGGCATGACTGGCACCCTGTGCAGAGCAGCTCAAGCCTCAAGGCACAGCCGAGAGATGCTCACTTCCAAGCAAGGGCACAAAGGCTTGAAGGGGAAAGTTGAAGCCCCCATCAATACTCCACTACTAAGAAGCACAGCAGACCCAGTGGCTCTCCGAGCAGGGACTTGGGGGCAGCAACATGCTGGAACTTGCCAGGAAACAACTTCCTTGGGCCCTTGCCTGGATTCGACCTCCCCCCAAAAGCCTCTGGAGGGCTGAGGAGAGGTGCTGTTTGGGGCTTGCCTCATCCTACAGTGGACCAACAAGTTTGACTCAGAATGAAACAAGACAAGACACCACCAGCTCCTGCAAGGATGAAAGGGATTGTGATGCATAAAGAGCAAACACCACAGTGACAACAACATGAAAAGGCACACAACAACAAAGGCACACAACAAGCAAGGGCCACACAACCTTCCCAGAGCCAACTGGAGGATCAGCCAGACACCCATGGAAATGTCAGATCCTGATTCGAACAGCTAGAATGCAGAGATAGGTGTGTATACAGTGTCTGAGTCAGAGCTCTGCTCTGGGCTTTCTGCACAGATCAACCCTTTTACCTGACTCCTGACAAGACTATAGGAGTCAAGAAGGAGAGAGACAGGCAAAAATAAGTTACCCAAAGTTTCTGGAATGTTCCTTCTCTCTCGAGTAACATCTGAGAGTCTAATGATGGTTCCTTCCTTCCTTTCAGTTTTGAAACGTAATCGTCCAGACTCTTCATCTTCGTCTTCTTCTTCATCCGACTCTTCCTTAATGTCCTTCTGGAGTTCCAAAGTCTCCATACTTCCCTATGGTGCAGAAAACAAAAAATGGATTGATATAATCTGCAACAAACACTAAGTGAAGCTCAGTGGGGGGACTGCTTGTACTTAAGAGGCAAAACTACTTCCCAATGTCCTAACATAAGGTCCTGTGACCTATCAAATCCAACCCAGGAGAGAATCTCATACATTAAAAGCTAAGTGGAGGAACTGGGATGAGAGCAGAGTAGGGCAGGGCGGTCAATCTAGGTTCTCTCCCTGTCATCCCATCTGGTCCCCTGAGCACAGCCAGTTTTGATTCCTGAGCACAGAGCCAAGAGTAAGCCCTAGACATCACCAGGTGTGGCCCCAAAACAAACTAAAGAAAAAAAAAAAGCTCAGTTGATTTTTAAAAAGCCCTAATTTTCATTTATAGTTGATAGACAAAGCCCAGAGTTTGGGTGAGCACAAAGGCACAAGCCTCTTGTGTCACTGACCCCATGCTGAAACCTGGCCCATGGTCACCCAAGTTTGGGGGCACCTGGGCTGCTCAGAGGCCTGAGCTGCAGATGGTCCTCCTGGACACAGGCTCACTATTCCACAGTCCCTGCCTGCAGCTCTCGCCTCAGCCTCCCATGTTTCTCACTCTCCCCTGCACCTTCTCTGTCTCTGCTCTATGGCCTATGCTCTTCAGCACTCTCTCTGCAACCTGCAAAGTGCTTGGTTCATGGGAGCAACAGCTTCTGTGTGACTGATCTCTAGAACTCCAGCCCCATGTTTATTAAGCAGGCAGGCACCCCTGAGCACATGCATCACCTAAGCAGTGTTACGGAGTAAGGACAAGTGTCCCCAGGTCTCCTCATCCAGGCTTATATAAGAGAAGTTCTAAGAGAAACTGGTTCCTTAAAGAGGGTACGAGAACAGAGTGAACCAGTCAAGCGAGCATCCCGGATTCCGTCCCCAGGCTTCAGGCCAGTAACCAGCCAGGATGGACATTCCGCCACAACTCCTACAAATACTGAAAGGAAACAAGGACTGCTCGGGGCACCTACCTCTCTTTTAAGCGTGAGGTGCTGCTTGACCCTCAGTGCCCTGCTATTCAGCTACTGAAGCCTGAACTGGAGCCTATGCATGTTTCTGAGCTCCGCATTACAGCATGAGGGACTGAGCTTTGGGCTTCACACAAAACTGCACCTCTGAGCTGTCCCTAGGAGTCCGACAGAGCAGGGATACAGGGATGGAGCCTAACTGACCTGGGGTATTATTAAAGATAAAGTGGCCAGACTTGCCGTTTCAAACACACTCCTCCAGGTGGAGCCAAAGCTGGTGACCCACAGGCCACTTTGCAGCAAGGCCAGAGACGAGAAGAAATAATGGGCAAAAGCGCCAAAGACTCTATTACAGCGATCATTTCTAATTCAACCACTAATAGTAATTACAGCCAAAGGCTTACCAAACAAGCTTAAGTAAAACATGACAGTAGGAGAATTAATATCATTTTGTCTACAGCCAATGCTCCCTTGTCAGAAATCTAAAGATAGGGTGAGTAGAAAATCATTCTTTGAAACAAACAGGGGTGCCAGCCAGAGGGAATGTAAGCCAGGACCCAGTAATGTGCTCCTGGCCATGAAGCGAGCAATGCACAGGGTCCCAGGGAAACCCAGAGGGATTAGTCACAGCTCTCTAGGCCTTGGCCGGGTCTTGGTGAGGTCGGCACAGGTTGGTACAGGAGTAAAACAGGCAGAGCTGTAGAGCTAGCATGCATGCACACACACATGCATGGTGGTCCCTGGACAGTCTTCTCAGCTCTTGTCAGACCCAAGCACTCACAAGACCTTGGAGCACAACTGGCCACTCATCCACCTGATTCCACAGCTGCCGGCACCACTAAACAACCTCTCTTCTGCCGGGGAAGAGGGGGAGCCCCCAAAACTACACAAGCAGACACCCTCTCTCTCCCCAACATGCAACCTCTCTGGTCATACTGTGACAACAAAGCTGACACCCGTGCCAGAGTACTGGTTTCTGTCCATCTGTCTGGCGCCTGGTGAGTGCAAGTGAGCCCTACCTAGCCCCCCAGCAATTCTGGGGGCCTGGATACCCACTATGCTGCAGCAAACAAACAGGTCAGCAGTATGCAGGCCAAGCTTTGCATCCTCCTGAAAGCCAGTTCACATCTACAAAGCATAGGGTACTGAGCTCAGAACAGTTCCAGACAGGGCCATCCAACCATCTAATTCTCCAGATGACCAGGCATAATAAAAGACAATTACTAGACACTAATAGGATACATTTTTAAAAGTCTTTGTTTGAGACCCATATCCAGAGATGCTCAGGGCTTAATTCTGGGATCACGCTTGAACGGGCTCAGGGGATCCTACAGGATGCTGGGGATCAAACCCTGCCGGCCACATACAAAGCAAATGTCCCCGCTGACTGTCACTCAGCGTCCCAGACAGGGCAGGACACTAACACTCAGCAAACGAGATTGGAGCCTGTCCACATTGGTGAAGGAACAAGATTGCCGACCACAATCAGGGCCAGCTTCTAAGGTCCACCTAAGCAATCCTTAGGTCACACACCCAAATTATTCACATGCCACTCTCACACAAATAGACATACACGCACGTTAGTCTTTCCTGAACTGGACACTCACTTTGAGGTGCAGGCTCACTCCGAATAAGCATACACCCAACACACAATCTACAAACACTCACATACAATATACACTGACACTTAAGACGCTCTACTTCATACATTCACTCATTCTCAGGTACACTCACAAACCAACACAATACAATCTGTCCACATTCTCAATCACACAGCCTACAATATCACACATTACTCATCTCATTCCACCCACAACCCACTCTCCACTCAGACTTGATACAACTTACACTCATCCACTCACAAACTTACACACGCACATACATACTTATCACACACACTCACTCATTCTCATTCCTACAACCTTCATTCACATAGTCTATAACTCTCAGACACTATGCACTCACACACTCATTCCAATATACTCTCGATTCTCACACACATTCAAGTCTACAGTCTTACCATCTTTTTTATTTTTTTTTTTTTTTTGGTTTTTGGGCCACACCAGGCATTGCTCAGGGGTTACTCCTGGCTGTCTGCTCAGAAATAGCTCCTGGCAGGCACGGGGGACCATATGGGACACCGACATTCAAACCAACCACCTTTGGTCCTGGATCGGCTGCTTGCAAGGCAAACGCCGCTGTGCTATCTCTCCAGGCCCCAATCTTACCATCTTAAGTCTTACACTCAAGTTCCATAATCACAGAAACTCATGCTCTTACATGTTGCCTTCCCTGACCTTTGGGCAGTCTCCCCCAAACAAGAACAATGAAAGTGAAGCATCGCCTCATGGGAAGCAGCTAAGAAGCCCTCACCCGGCTCATCTCCACGCACTGCAGCTATGGCCCTCAAACTAGCCTTACTGAGCGTACCCCCGGAGCCCTAGAAACTCCAAGTCAGCATATGCTTCCCTTCAAATCACTGTTTGAAGACAAATCTATTAATGATGAGTCTTAACTCTGGAGCATCCTCTCTCCAAGCAGTTCCACTGAAACATGTATCTCCGTAGCAAAATCTCCAGGAAATATAGATGAGCACAATCTTTGCCTCTGACTATCAGTACCACATGGTGTGACATTTTCTAAACTAACCTCCAATCTCTTTATTCATGTTTGGACAGTTCTCAGCCACAAACAAGGAGGAATGAACAGGACATCAATCATGGTGCAGCCTTAGCACCCTAAAGATGTCTTTAGCAGGTCAATAATCTTTTCACCTTAGAAGGACTTTATCAGATCTTGTCTAAAGCTCGGATAAAAGCTCTGCATTAAGTACTGGGAACAATTGACACAGTATCTCCACCACACAAAGCGGTTTTCTTCCTGAGGGTGCAATCCTCAAGGTCACCGTCTGTACAGCCTTCCAGCAGGACAAAGAAGCATTACCTCTGGCCAAACAAGCTGTCAACACAAACTTTGTCAGGGCTCTGATAAAGAAACTGGCAGACAGCGATAATAAGGTCTAATTTCCCTTGCTCCCCAGGGAAGGAACTCGGTTTCAAACCCGTCCAGACCGAAGCCTGGGCAGGCGAGCTGCGCATACGTGCACAAAGGAGAAAGACTCACAGTGAATTCATCTAAAGGCTCGTTGATCTCGAGGTCTAACACTTCGTCATTGTACAGTGGCTCCTCCTCGGGCTCCTCCACGTACTCCAGGTGCTCGTTGGTCAGCTCGGGGTCAGGGCCCCGGTACTGACTGCCCTCCGGGTACTCGTGCACGTACAGCTCGGACACAGTGCTCTTGTGGAAAACCAATTCGTCCTCCCCCTGCTCATACTCGGACTCCTGCTCTCCAGATTGATCGTGTGTGGTGTCGGACAGCTCAAACGATGTGACCAGGCCAGAGGTGGCATTAAGGCCAATTGAGACACTCTGAGAACTAAGAGGACAAACAGGGAAAAGGGGGCCCAGTTAGCATGGAGCTCACAGTGGGGCATTCAAGAAAGTAACTGCTGCAAAGACGCCTGACAAAGCGGGGAGAGCATCTCCAAGCCAACGTAGGAACAGACACTCCATAGACGGGGCTCCTGCTTGGGTTTCTATTACTTAAGCAAACTACCAATTTCTACTTAAAAACAGTCCAGAGTCACTTGAAAGTTTCAATGTTCACAGTAAAATAAACACAGGTTTAACTTTTTCCAAAGGCTGTAGCATCTGAAGAAAACAAGTGGGTTTTTAACCCAAGAAATTATATTCTACTCATTAAGTCACAAGTTTCAAGAATTTGACAAGGGCCAGGGAGACAGGACAGTCGGTAAGGCACTTACCTTGCATGAACCAGTAAGTATGAGGGTCGGATCCACATATGTGGTCTAGATCTCCTGAGCCCACCAATAGTGATCCCTGAGAATAGCGGAGTATGGCCCAAACCACCCCCTAATCCCCCCAAAAGTACTTAATACAAGGCAAGATTTGGCTAATACATTCTATGGTCACATATTTTATCAAATCATATATCAGTCTAATGCCACATGGTCTAAAGACATAATGTAGCTTAAAAAATGTTAAAGATGGGGCCCGGAGAGATAGCACAGCGGCGTTTGCCTTGCAAGCAGCCGATCCAGGACCAAAGGTGGTTGGTTCGAATGCCGGTGTCCCATAGGGTCCCCCGTGCCTGCCAGGAGCTATTTCTGAACAGACAGCCAGGAGTAACCCCTGAGCACCGCAGGGTGTGGCCCAAAAACAAAAACAACACAAAAAACTGGGTTTTGCAGGCCCGGAGAGATAGCACAGTGGTGTTTGCCTTGCAAGCATCGATCCAGAACCTAAGGTGGTTGGTTCAAATCCCAGTGTCCCATAGGGTCCCCCGTGCCTGCCAGGAGCTGTTTCTGAGCAGACAGCCAGGTGTGGCCCAAAAACCACAAAACAAACAAACAAACAAACAAAGTGGGTTTTGGGGCCGGAGAGATAGCATGGAGGTAAAGCATTTGCCTTGCATGCATAAGGTCAGTGGTTTGAATCCCGGCATCCCATATGGTCCCCAGAGCCTGCCAGGAGTGATTTCTGAGCATAGAACCAGGAGTAACCCCTGAGCACTACCGGGTGTGACCCAAAAAACAAAACAAAAAAATAATTGGGTTTTGCATATACAAAATTGTTAGAAAATGGCCCAAAAGTTCAATAAAAGATTATATTTGCAGGGCCGGAGAGATAGCACAGCGGTAGGGCATTTGCCTTGCAAGCAGCCGAATGGTCATTTGAATCCTGGCATCCCATATGGTCCCCTAAGCCTGCCAGAAACAATTTCTGAGTGCAGAGTCAGGAGTAACCCTGAGCACCACCAGATGTGACCCCCCCCCCGAAAAGAAAAGGATCATATTTGCTTATCATGGTTCCATCTAGATAGAAGTATTCCTATAGTCTCACAATGTCCCCCACCCCCACTCAGTCACAGCCACAGAGAAGAGAATCCCTCCTCTTGCTGCAGAGAAGTCCACCTTGGGGACAGGAGTCTTGGTAGAATAGCTGCCCCTTCAGGAGCCCTGTGGGTGGTGCTCGGGGATGAGAGCTGAGTTCCAGGAGCAGGTTCAGTGTCAGCATTAGGGGGTGGATATGAACTCAAAGGGGAACCCCAGGAGAGCTTGTCCTGCAGGCAGCTTGGCCTCCGACCTCAAGCACTCAGATGCCTCAGTCTGAACGGACAGGAATCCTGCAGAGAACCCACGGGAGGGCCTACAGGGTTTCCCACAGGGCAGTGTCCTGTCCGGGCCCTGCTGAAGGGGCTGCGCTGGCATCACAAAGCCCCTGGATCAGACCCTGAGATGCCCTGGTGTCTGCAGGAAACAGCTCCGCAGCCCCCCTCAGAGATCACACACAGTAGGACGCAGCAGACTGCCATCTGCTACCAACAGAGAGTTGCTCCAAGGCTCTCTAAGAGTGGCTCGGCAAAGCATGTTTAAAAGCCAGCAATGAATACCTGAATTCTTCATCCTCATTATCAGTCTGCAGAAGGTCATCATTTAGCTCTTCATCTGACAAATCTGACTGATTCTAATGAAAACAAAGAGACCTTAATAAATGCATGAACAAGAGTACAACATAAATTACCAGACTGTTTCCAACCTGGACTCAACATGTGTGATTATGCCTCTGGTCCCCCCATTAGATGCAGAAGGTCTGATGACCACACTGAGCCCAACAACCAGGAACGAGGAAGGGGTGGGATGTGGTTTCTTGCAAGAGGCTGCTGTGGGTGAACCAGGCCCTTTGATGATCCCAGATGCAGCTAGTGTGGTCCAGGGGTGACCACCAAGTAGCCTCAGAGCAATGAAAATTAAGGGGAAAAGAGAAGCGTCCCAATTTTTATTATCCACATATAAGTATTCCACTTCCATAAACTTGGAAAAGGAAAAATGAACTTAAATGTAAGCGGATTTTAGAGAACTAAAGTCCCACACTGAAACCGTCAAAGAATCAAACTTCTACTTGACAAAAGGTGACCTGGTGAACAGTACGGCAACATGTTGAAGGTTGCGCACTGCTAAGAAACAGCTCAGTCTGGACTGTTTTAAACATGGGAGAGCCCTGATGCCCAGCAGCAATATTCAAATATACTCTAAGACACAGATTACGGGGCCGGGCGGTGGCGCTAAAGGTAAGGTGCCTGCCTTGCCTGTGCTAGCCTTGGACGGACCGCCGTTCGATCCCCCGGTGTCCCATATGGTCCCCCAAGCCAGGAGCGACTTCTGAGCGCATAGCCAGGAGTAACCCCTGAGCGTTACCGGGTGTGGCCCAAAAACCAAAAAAAAAAAAAAAAAAAAAAAAGACACAGATTACATAGGGCTATAAATTTTGTCCTTAGTATATCTAGGGCATTATTAGCAGTTTAGTTTTTAACTGTCAATAAAAGCATTTGGCTATAGTTTGACTTTTTGTTTGGTTGGTTTTGGGGCCACACCCAGAAGCGCTCAGGGGTTGCTCCTGGCTCTGTACTCAGGAATCACTCTTGGTAGGCATGGAAAACCACATGGGATTCCGGGATTTGAACCCCTGTTGGCTGTGTGCAAGGCAAACACCCTTCCCACTGTGTTATAGCTCTGGACCCTAGTCTTTGACTTTTTATTTCTACTTTCAACACACTTACTATTTAATATTTAAAACATAGCTATGGTGCTCGCTTCGGCAGAACATATACTAAAATTGGAACGATTCAGAGAAGATTAGCATGGACCCTGCGTAAGGATGACACGCAAATTCGTGAAGCGTTCCATATTTAAAAAAAAAACAAAAAACAGGCCCGGAGAGATAGCACAGCGGTGTTTGTTTGCCTTGCAAGCAGCCAATCCAGGACCAAAGGTAGTTGGTTTGAATCCTGGTGTCCCATATGGTCCCCCGTGCCTGCCAGGAGCTATTTCTGAGCAGACAGCCAGGAGTAACCCGAGCACTGCCGGGTGTGGCCCAAAAACCAAAAAAAAAAAAAAAAACAAAAACAAAAACAAAAAAACATAGTTATGTATCATATATTGTATTTGTCTACACCACATATAGAAGTTATCATTTGAGGAAACATTGGATTCTAGGTTTCTATTCTTTTTGTTTGTTTGTTTGTTTGTTTGTTTGTTTTTGGTCACACCCGGTGGTGCTCAGGGGTTTCAGGGGTTACTCCTGGCTCTGCACTCAGAAATCACTCCTGGCAGGCCAGAGAGATAGCATGGAGGTAGGGCATTTGCCTTGCATGCAGAAGGACAATGGTTTGAATCCTGGCATCCCGTATGACCCCCCTGAGCCTGTCAGGAGCGATTTCTGAGCGTAGAGCCAGGAGTAACTCCTTAGCATTGCTGGGTGTGACCCAAAAAAAAAAAAAAAAAAAAGAAAAAAGAAAAAGAAAAGAAATAAATCACTCCTGGCAGGCACGAGGGACCATACGGGATGCCGGGATTCGAACCACTGTCCGTCCTGGATCAGCTGCTTGCAAGATAAATGTCCTATCGCTGTGTTCTCTCCGGCCCCTCTATTCATATTTATTTGACTATTCTGCAACTTACAAGTGTTTACCTTTAAGAAACATCCCAAAAAAGACCTTCTTATCCAACATGCTAGACATCACCAAACAGTAAACTCCTTTATTGAGCAAGCCAATAAATTTAAATAGTCAATTCAAAAAATATTATTTCTCTAATGTCCAATAATATGTCACATGCCTAAGATTGTGATCCAGTAAGAGCAGTAAAATGACTGTTTCATCTCAGGAAATGTTGACTCTCTTACCTTTTTGACAGACAGCAAGTCTTCTCCGAGTAAGTCATCTTCAAGTTCACTGAAGAAAGAGAAGGAGCTGCGTGAGTGACATGACACACAGGGCCTGAAATTCCCCAGATCTTTACAGGGTTTGAAACTTTCATGTGAGCTCTTTTATAATTCCCTTTTTTTACTAGTAAATTTTACAATGATCTACTACTTAGGAACGGAAGTTCCGGAATGTGGCTGGCTCAGCAGAGCACATGCACCTGATAAGCCGGTGGTGGGTAAATGGTCAGCACAACGCGGAGAGCACAGACACAAGGACAAAGGTAGACAGAAGTGAGCACAGGCACACAGACACACAGTGAAAACAAACACACAAACACAGGGAGACATGCGGGTGAGCACAGTGGAGAAGAGCACAGACCCACAGCCTCGCCGACCTGCACTGCCCTCTTCCAGCTGTGTGCCCTATTCTGCCTGCCCTTACAGCGTCACATGCGGGACACGGTAATACCACTGGGAATATGTGAGGACTTTCTTGGTGCAGGGAGGGCTGCCCAACTGACACAGGCAGCTCAAGATACTTCCCCAAAACTCCAGTCTGTTCTTCCAGCATGGGACGTGGAGAGCTGACACTGTTGCCCTCTGCAGATGAGGGTCTCACCCAGGGAAAGCCAAGCCCAGAATCCAAGTGTCAGCAGCCATCCCTGGGAGGGGCAGTCAGCCCAGTGTCCAGAAATGCAAGCTATTTCCTGGTCAATACTCAATTCCTTTCCTCCTTATTCTTAGAGGCCCTGTCTGTAGGGGAGATGGTGCCCCTGCCTACCCAGCAAACATGAAGAAACTAGGGATGCAGCACTAGTCCAGTGGGAAGGATGCTTGCCTTATATGAGGCCAGCCCTGATTTGATCCCCAGCACCATATCTGGTCCCCCGAGCACACCAGGAGCAGTTCCTGAGTACAAAGCCAGGAGTAAGCCCTGAGCGTCTCCAGGTGTGGCCCAAAAACCAAAACAAAGTCAAGCCCGACTGAAGATACAGTGTCCAGCCTCAGAGCCCAGCAGGTACATGACCAAGCATGTGGTCCTGCCCTGGATGGGGTGCAAGGCTGAAACCCAGGTGGTGAGGCCATACCTGTCCCAGTCCTCATCTGCAGCTCTCCTTCTCCAGGACCGCTCTGCACCAGGCTTGTCGAGCTGGTCAAAGTCGTCATCTGTGAGGGAAAGGCAAGACAGGAAGTGAGACATGCGACACCAGTGGACACCAATCCAGCACTGCTATTACAGCCCAACGCGGCGCTGTCGTACAAGTCTCAATCGTCTCTGATAACATTCCAAAGGATTTCAGCATTTCTGAAAATCCACCAGAATGAACAATGAACAACATCACTTCAGGAACCAGAGTACAGAACCAGGAGTAAGGCTTGAGCACCGCTGGTATAGGCCAAACCACCCACACAGGTCCAAGAAGGAGCATGGGCATCAGTCTCGGGGGACTGACTAACCTGAACAGGCTCCAATGTAAGTGGTTATAGGGAGGGCAGTAAAAGGAGGTGAGCAGGAGGCAGACAGGAGTGTGCAGGAATATGATCTGATGTAGGGCAGGTTTGGGTGAGAAGCCATGGAGTCAGCAATTGGGGGCAGAACCACCAACAATAGAGGGGAAATACAGACATTTCACCAATAGCAAGAGATGTGCTGATGGCAGACCCCACTGACTGAATTATGTGCCCCAGATACACTGGTATCTGCCTTGTCACTATGAGGCTTTGTATCTGACCTGAATTAAAAACTGAAGCATCAGGCCAATGATTCCAATACTGCCATGAACTAGGGCACCTTGACCAAAGAAGTGATTTGAAAAGGGGAGACTGCAGGGCCATTCTGTGGAGTGAGAGGGTGAGACAAGGTGCTGGCGGTAAATCGGAGGCAACAGAAGTCGATTTAGAGCCGATTTACCACTGAGAACAAAAAGATCTAGCAATTAAAAGATCTCAGCTCAACAACCTTCCACCTTGAACTTAAAACAGGAACAGAACACATCAAAGGATAACAAGCATAAGTAACTAAAGTAAATATGAAGAACGGACCTCAACAGAGGCAAGGACACTGCCCAGCTCTGCCTCCCAACAACACGGTGGTCCCCACTCGGCATTTTTAGCACCAAGAAAAGATGCTGGTGGGCTGTTTCCAGGGACAGGGAAGTGGCGACCTCAACAGCTAAAGTAACTAAAATTTAGAAAGTCCAAAACATAGTAGAGCAGGGATTTGCCTAGTGCAGCTGGCTGGGTTTGAGTTCTAGGCAATGCACAGTTCCCAGAGCACTGTCAGGACTGGTTGGAAAGAGGGAGAATTAGACCCCAAGATGTCAACTAAGTGAGCCCAGGGCAGGCACAGAAGTCAGAGGGTCAGAATAGCGGGTGTGGTCAACCCCTGCACCTCAAGCAGTGGACCACATCACAATGTCCACAATGGGTGATATCTGCAAGGACGGCCTAGTCATTAGAAACAAACACCCCTTAAGGTCCTCACTTCTCTCTTCCCTTCTGAGGGAGGGGTGTTCCCAATGGTTGCCAGTAGAGATCAACTCCACTGCCAGTGCACTGTGCTGGACCAGGAGACCAGACTTCTGGAACCTACAATGCCAAAGACTACCAAATCCACACCAGGTAGGGTTCAGAGGCCAACAGGGTGTGATGCAGGGATGGAACCAAGGATACAATCAGCATGTTTCATCTCCCCCACCCCTGACTTTTTCTCACGAGTCCCTACCAGAGATGGCTAACCATCTTGAGCCCGAGGGCCCACAAATGCCGCACAATACCCGGTCCTCCCAATGGCCAGTCCAGCCCTGTTGCCAGGTGCAAAGCAGACACCGCACACTCGCCTCCTGCCGAGCCGCAAATCTTAATTGCGGACCCCTTCTTGCGTGCCAGCTGCAAGGCCTTCTCATGCCACCGCTGGCATGCGTGTCATAGGTTTGCCATCGAGGGCCTAAACAATCATCATTAGAACAACTGTGACCAACGCATTTACACGGACTGTATCCTGTACTGCCCAGATCTGGGGAGGAGTGCATGCAGAACCCAACATCATCTCTCAGGGACTCAGGAACTCTGGGTACTGAGTGTGTGGACGGGATTGCATGGGGGTAAGACCCAGTTTCAAAAATCGTGTTTTGGGCCCGGAGAGATAGCACAGCGGCGTTTACCTTGCAAGCAGCCGATCCAGGACCAAAGGTGGTTGGTTCGAATCCCGGTGTCCCATATGGTCCCCGTGCCTGCCAGGAGCTATTTCTGAGCAGACAGCCAGGAATAACCCCTGAGCACCACCGGGTGTGGCCCAAAAACCAAAAAAAAAAAAAAAATCGTGTTTTATCACAAACCTGGGAACTAGACCAAAACTTCAGAGAGTAGCATCATGGATCCATCTTGCAGGTTCCACAAAGCTTACAGCCAGATTCAGCTACTAGTCCTCATGCAAAAGGGCTTTCCCAGAGGCCAGATTTGTAGCTCAGCACCACAGCACTTACCCTCACAGATACATGAGACCTTGAGGGCCAATCCCCATCACTGTACACATATGCTTTGCCAAGAGAATCACACATCCTTAGAAGCTACAAAGACAAGACACTCTGTGATCTGCAAAGCCCCAAAATATTCAGCCTTGGCTCTTGGGAGGAGAAGCTACAATAATGGCTCTAGAGCCAGGCACTCAACCATCTTTTGCCTTTTACGTACCCATAGTCTCTCATTTCTTCCTACCCTCGGAGACATCAGGAGACGAGCCAGATAGGCCTCTGCCTCCCGGTGCACTGGCATGCAGCCAGGGACTGGACACGGCCTGAATCCAACCAGATCAATGACACTCCAGGTTTTGTGGGGTATTTTCGCCACACCCAGAGGTGCTCAGGGCTTAATCGTGGTTCTGTACTCAGGGATCACTCCTTGTGAGGCTTCAGGAAACACATGGAGTACCTGGAGACTGAATCCCTGATCAGCCACATGCAAGGCAAGTACCCTGGCCTGTAGTCTCTCTAGCCCCCTGAACACTCCAGCCCCTCCCTTGAGACCCTTCTTTTTCAATCACTGTAAAATCTCAAAGTTCTTCATGTCTGGTTTTTAGCAATGTCCACTTTCCTCCCCTCACATCATCCACCCCTCCAGACTGCTACAGCCTCTTTGTAAGAGGTGTGTACATGCGTGTAATTTGAGAGAGAGAGAGAGAGAGAGAGAGAGAGAGAGAGAGAGAGGAAAGAGAGAGAGAGAGAGAGAGAGAGAGAGGAAAGAGAGAAGAGAGAAGAGAGAGGAGAGACAGAAGAGAGAAGAGAGACAGACCCAGAGTCTTAGTCTCACATGTCAACCTTGGACTCCACTACAAACTCCCACATTGCTGAGACCCAGGTGCCAAAGCTGGGTGGGAGGCCAGAGCCAGTGGTACACCAGATACGCAGGAGCCTTACACAGCCCCTCTACTCCCAAGAAGGAGCTGAAGGGATCTCCAAACACCCCGGGGTTGTCTCTAGGTTTGTGCGATTCCCTCACACTGAGGTGACCGAGGAGCTTCCCACAAGCAGACAGTCCATTCCTTAGGAGTCTCCGAGGATTCCAGGCCAGCGCCTGGCCACCCAGGGTCATAGCCATCTGGAGCATATGCTGGAAATCCTCAGCTGGCAGGCAGAGCATTGGTGCGACCACACAGGGAGCACCAGAACCCAACACCTGAGGGCTGATGAAGCTTCGCTGGATTCATCAGTCAACCCCAGCGAAACCGTACAGCTGAATCTGTCCCTCAATTCTCCTGTATGGTAAGACCCAAATGACCGAAGCTGGGAAACAACAAGACCTCCTAGACTACAGAATGGTACTCCTGAGCCATGGGACAACAGGGATAAGCCTGGGTCAACCCCCAGCACTACTAAACCACACAACGCACACTAAGTTCTCACAAGAACAGGAGATTCTTGGTAGCTGGACTTCAAGAGAATGACCCATTCAACAAAGCCAGTAGAGCCTTCCTGAGGAACATCATCCCCTTCCACATGGGCCAGCCTCAACAGTCGAACAAAATAAGGCTTGCAAAGCTGCTGGCCTGCAAGAACAAATGATTTTGACTGTCATCAAACTTGACTATGTAGTCTTATTTTTTTTTTAATAAAATTTTTATTTAAACACCATTAATTACAAGCATGATTGTAGTTGGGGTTCAGTCATAAACAGAACACTGCCTTAGCTTCCACAACTTAAAAAGTGGACATAGGGACCAGAAGAGAATATTTAAGTAAGGCACTAGCCCTGGAAGCAATGGACTTCAAATCCCCGGCACCTACAATGGTCCCCCACTGCCCAAGCAGTACCAGGAATGATGCCTGAACACAGAGAGAAAAGTAATACAGCCAGGACCCAAAGACCAAACTAAAAAAAAAGTATTAAGTATTAGAATTCTATCATTTCTCAAAAAGAGGAAGAAAGTGCAGAAAGACTTGCACCACACTTCAAGATTAAACTGGAGAAAACAAGCCAAAGAATTCCCAGTTCTAGAGCATATGTGGCCATGTGACACCTCCAAATTCCACAATACTGACAGCCCAGTAGAAGCAGAGCGAATTAGATGGGAAAGGAGCAGAGAAGCCAACTAAGCTCAAAAAATAAAACAACACAGAAAGCTCAACTAGTGACAAAGCCCTCAATGGCCTTAATAACATTGTGATGTAACAATTTGCACAAATTTTCTTTTACTAAAATACTTTGATAATTCCATTTACCATTTTGTTGTAACAGGCACTTGGGGGTGGGGAGGGCTGAGCCACACCTGGTGGCACTCAGATTAATCCTGGCTCTACATTCAGATATTACTCCTGGCAGGCTCAGGGGACCATATGGGCATCTGCCAGGGATGGAACCCGGGTCAAACCACGTGCAATGCTAACACCCTACCCATTTTGCTATCACTCTGGCCCCACAATATAAAATGAATTATGTCTGCTAAGGGGGCAAGACCAAGAGAGAGACAGGGGAAGAGTGGGAAATGGGGCAATGGTAAAGGTAAATGGTAAAGGTCACACTGGTGGTGGGATTGTTGCTAGAACACTGAACACCCAAAATAACTGTATTATGAACAACTTATTAAACCATGCTGCTTAAATATTAACTGGGGGGGGGGGGGATCTTGGGTGTTTAAGAAAAATAACATCAGGAAGCACTAGTAATAGTACCTGGATGGTCACAGCCCCACCCAGGCCTCTTCCGGAATTATCCATCCTCAGTGTTTTAGTGGAGTAAATGTCCTCCCAGAGAGGGCAAAGACAACACAGTATGTGGCTAACAGCATAGGCCTTGCCTTTACAGAGCCCCGAATTTGACCCCTCGCACTGCATGCCCTCATTCAAAAGTACTCCCGGAGGCCCCAAAGTACTACTAGATGTGGTGGCCCAGGTAGCCCCAGATCTGCGGAGTCAAGTCATGCTGAGATGTTGGCCCAAGCACTGAAGTGTGCAACAAGTTAAAGGATGAAGAGTCCAGTCCCCAGAACTCTCCCAAGTCCTGCTTGGGTGTTCCTCCTACAGAAAAAGCGATGAATCTGAATACAATCTCTCATTCTGTGGCCAGAGCAATAGAACTAGGTTAGGGCTTTTGCCAAGCTATGCAGCCAATCCGGGTTCAATTCCCTGTACCCCACATCGTCCCCAGAGCCTGCCAGGAACAAGGCACAACGATCAAGAAAAGGAAAAAGGGGGAAGTAAATAGGGGGGAAGGGAAGGGAGGAGAGGTGAGGAGAGGAGAGGAGAGGGAAAGAAAGGAAGGGAGAGGAAGAGGGACCTGTAAGGATAATCCAGGAGACAGAGAGGGACCTGTGAGGGTTCGTCCAGGATAGGAAAGAGCCTTTAAGGGATGTTCCAGGAGAAGGGCCTGTGAGGGATAGTCCAGGAGAGAGATACCTGGAACCCTAGCACAAGCTGGGAGGGATATTCAAGGCAAGGGATTTGTGCCACAGAGGAGGGAATCAAGAGCATCAGACATCCCTAAGCAGAACTACAGATCAGAAAACAGAAAAGCAAAAAAGTGACCGAAAACAAATACCAACCACCACACCAACCAGGTCACCAGCCATGGAGGCGATAAAGCGAGTACAGTCTGAAATAATGTGCCTTTCCCGCGTCTATTGTTCAGAAGCTCTAAACTGGAGTCTTATTCATCTATTTTCTAAGTGTAGTGTTGCTCTGCTGGGGGCTGGGGAAGGGGCCACAGCAAGCAACACTCACAGGTCCCTCCTGGTGGTGCTGGAATCCAACAGAATCAATGGTGTACCAGCAAATACTGGCCCTGGATTCTCTGTCTTATTTTGTTTTCTAATGATGGGCACCAAAATATATTCCCCCCCCAAAAAATTTTTTGTGTGTGTGTGTGGTTTTTTGGGCCACACCTGTTTGATGCTCAAGGGTTTGTCCTGGCTATGCGCTCAGAAGTTGCTCCTGGCTTGGGGGACCCTATGGGACACTGGGGGATCAAACCAAAGTCCGTCCTAGGCTTGCCACAGTGCTGGTCCCCCTCTCCAAAAAAATTTAAATGAGCTAAACTGACCTATGGCTTTGCAAATGCTGAAAATACGAATCATGAGATGGAAGTGGAAAAGTAACTGTGTGTGTGTGTGTGTGTGTGTGTGTGTGTGTATGTATGTGTGTGTGTGACAGAGAATCAGAGAGACACAGAGACAGAGACAAAGAGATACAGAGGACAGAGAGAGAGACAGAGATACAGAGGACAGAGAGACAGAGACGGAAGATAGAGAGACAGAGGACAGAGAGACAGAGACAGAGACACAGAAAGATATACAGAGAGGGAGAGAGACGGAAACAGAGACAGAGAGACAGAGACACAGAGACAGATAGAGACACAGAGAGAGGGGGAGAGATAGGAGACAGAGAGAGGGGGAGAGAGAGGAGAGACAGAGAGACAGGGGGAGAAAGAGGAGAGACAGAGAGACAGAGGGAGAGAGAGGAGAGACAGAGAGAGGAGAGAGAGACAGAGAGAGGGAGAGAGGGGAGACAGATTGAGGGAGAGGAGAGACAGAGAGAGAGACACAGGGGGAGAGAGAGGAGAGACAGAGAGAGAGAAAGACAGAGACAGAGAGACAGAGAGAGGAGAGAGAGAGAGAGAGAGGGAGAGAGGGGAGACAGATTGAGGGAGAGGAGGAGAGACAGAGAGAAAGACACAGGGGGAGAGAGAGGAGAGACAGAGAGAGAGAAAGACAGAGACAGAGAGACAGAGAGAGGAGAGAGAGAGAGAGAGAGGGAGAGAGGGGAGACAGATTGAGGGAGAGGAGGAGAGACAGAGAGAGAGACACAGGGGGGGAGAGAGGAGAGACAGAGAGAGAGAAAGACAGAGACAGAGAGACAGAGAGAGGAGAGAGAGAGAGAGGGGGAGAGAGGGGAGACAGATTGAGGGAGAGGAGGAGAGACAGAGAGAGACAGAGACACAGAGAGAGACTGAGAGATACAGAGAGAGGGAGAGAGAGGAGAGACAGAGTGACACAGAGAGAGACGGACAGAGACAGAGAGAGACAGACAGAGAGAGAGAGAGGGAGAGAGGGGAGACAGATTGAGGGAGAGGAGGAGAGACAGAGACACAGAGAGAGACTGAGAGATACAGAGAGAGGGAGAGGAGAGACAGAGTTAGAGACACAGAGAGAGACGGACAGAGACAGAGAGAGAGAGAGAGAGAGAGAGAGAGAGAGAGAGAGAGAGAGAGAGAGAGAGCGCGAGCGAGCCCGCGAGGCCGGGAGAGAGCAGGCGGCCAAGGGGCAGGCGTCCAGGGAAGCCCAGAAGCCGGAGCGGCGGCGCAGACGAGGGGCAGCGCGGAGGCGGGCGAGAGAGAGAGAGCCGCGGCCCAGGCCCAGGCCCCGCAGCAGGACGGGCGGGCGCCGGGCGCGGAACAAAGGGCGCCGGGCGGGGCCGAGCGCGGGGCGCCGCGAGCGAGCGAGCCAGCGAGCCAGCGAGCCGGGGTGGCCGGCCAGGCCCTGCGCCCTGCGCCCTGCGCCCGCCGCGCGCCCCGCCGCCTACCTCCGGCTTCGGCGGCGCCGCCCGCTCCCAGGGCGGCCGCCATGGCGCGGGCGGGCAGGCCGGGCGCGCTCCTCGGGGCGACGGCCGCGTCGGCTACGGCAACATGGCGGCGGCCCGCCCGGCGCGCGCGGGGCCTCGGACGGCGGCGGCGGCGGCGGCGCCTCTCGGCCGCGGGGACGGCGAGTCGGGGCGGGGCGGGGCGGGGCGGGCGGAGCGCGGCGGGGCGGGCGGCGGCGGCGGCGGAGGCGGCGGCGGCGACGGGCGGCCGGGCGCAGGCGCGGGCGCGGGCGCGGGCGCGGGCGCGGGCGGGGCGAGCAGCCGCCGGCCGTCAAGCAGCCCCGCGCTGTCGTAAAGCGCCGTACGGCGACGCACGCCCCGCTGGACGGCCGGCGGCTCGGCCCGGCGGGCGGCGGGCGCTCGGGAGCCGACGTCCCCCCGCCCGGACGTCACGCCTGCGCGCCGCGTCCTGCCCGGCCCGCTCCCGAGCATGCGCAGTCCGCGCGTGCCGGCCGTCGCGCACGCGCGCTGCTCCTCGCCCGCCGTCAAGTCCTCTCGCCCGCCCTCGCGCACGCGCAAGTCCCATCCCCGAGACCACGGAGCGCCGAGCACGCGCACTGCCCGCTCGGCGCGTGCGTAGCCCACCGCGGGCCCTCTCCGCCATCTCCACCTTCGCGAGCACAGTGCGCAGGCCTCCCCGCGACGTCCTTCCCTCCAGGCGCCCCATTTGGCCCCCGATCGCGCACAACGCAAAAGGCGCGTGCTTTGGTGCTGAAGGAAGGGGGAGAAAGGAGCCGGCCAGGACGCACAGGAAAGGGTGCTGGGGTGCAATGAGGACAGGACACCAGGAGCCCTGGCCCCAGCGGACCCCCACCCGCTGCACACTAGCCCACTACCACTGGGAACGCTAGCAGCCAAGCCTGCTGGCAAGAAGGACAGTGGCCTCCCACGAAAATGCACAACTCGGGAACCCCAAAGGAACGTTTTCCCCTTTCTCTGGCCTTCCACAAAGACTGCAGCAAATGGCCTAACCTGTTGAGCAGACTTCACCCCCTGTTCTTGGCCTGTCAGAGCTGCTCTTCCTGAAAGCACAGCCAACGTGGCTTGTTGGGGACTAAAAAACAAGGCCATCACCCAACCAGGCGGCTCAATCTTGAATTAAACCTGTCCTTGCCGCACCGTCTCAACTGCAGACTTTCAAGACACCATTTCGGGCCAGAGAGATAGCACAGCTGTAGGGCGCACCCGCAGCTGGTCCAGGACTGGTGGGTGGTTTGAATTCCGCCATCCTATATGGTCCCCTGAACCTACCAGGAGCGATTTCTGAGCACTGAGCCAGGAGTAACCAACCCCTAAGTGCCACCAAGTATGACCCAAAAACCAACCAAACAAACAAACAAAAAAGACACCAGGATCTTGGATATGGTTAGCCCTGGAGGGCTGGACAAGGGCTCGTAAGCATTGTGGCTTCAGGAATATCTGACCTCAAGGGAGACGGGTGGGAGGCTTTAAATGCTGCTGGAATGAGTGTTTGGGAAAGACGAACCACAGGCTGCAGAAAGCTGAGAGAGAGCCCAGTATCGACGTAGGAGAAATAGGGTGACGCAGTCCTGGTGACTCAAACTCCCAGAGCTGCTTCATGTATGTTAGTGCACATTTTTCTCATTCTGCAGAAGTAAACATTCCTAGATTAATGACAGACATAAGTAACACTTGTTGGAAACCAGAAACAACAACAATAAGTTTTTAACTCAATTCCAACGTAAATATCAGCCTTGGATAATCAAATCCATCAGATAACATAACTTTAAAATGGCTTGAACCCCTACCCTTTCACCATCTCGAGCTCATGAATGGAACTTCTTTTGTTTTTGTTTGTTTTCATAGTCACACCCGGCAGCTCAGAAATCAGTCCTGCCAGGCTCAGGGGACCATATGGGATGCCGGGATTCGAACCACTGTCCTGCATGCAAAGCAAACACCCTATCTCCATGCTATCTCTCCGGCCCCATGAATGGAACTTCTAACCCAACTGTTTTTTAAAGCTGTTTCAGTGGCGATCTTAAGGAGAATACTTCCCCCAAAATTGACAAGATGAAACAACCTCATGGAAACTCTGAACATGTATATTACCTTTAAAAAGACATATTTCACACACACACACACACAAAGATATATTTTAACTATGATCCATCAAAAACAGATTTCTCTAGGACAAGAGCTTTCATCAGACATCTGCTGGAGAATATTTCAAGCATGGACACCAGGTACTTGAAGCTCTTGACAATTGTGGATAAAAACCGAACAAACTCTTCTTTTCTATGGATCCCTTCTGATTTGGATTAACTTTGTAGCCTCTCCTAGCAAACTGGAGGTGACGGTGGTATTAAAACATTGATTTTTGGGGGCTGGAGAGATAGCACAGTAGTACGACGTCTGTCTTACATGTAGTAGACCCAAGAGGGACTCAGTTTGATTCCTGCCATTCCATATGGGGGTGATTTCTCAGTGCAGAGCCAGGAGTAACCCTGAGTACCGCAAGGTATGGTCCAGAAACCAATCAATCAAAGTTTTGTTTTTTTTTTTAATACAATGGGGGGCTGAAGTGAGAGCACAGCAGTAGGATGTTTATTTTGCATGCAGCTGCTCCAGGATGGATGGTGGTTCAAATCCTGGCATCCTATATGGTCCCCTGTGCCTGCCAGTAGCGATTTCTGAGCGCAGAGCCAGGAGTAATGCCTGAGTGCTGCCGGGTGTGACCCAAAAACAAAACAAAACAAAAAAAAAACCTTGATTTTTAGTATTTTCACACCAACTGTGGACCCTTACCTGTCCCACATACCCGTCCAGAGATCAGCGGTTATAATCATGATGGGTCACCAGTGGCTCTCACACCTGCAGGCCAGTATCAGTCCATGGACCAGTGTTTGAAGACATTGGTTTTGTACAAACATACTGAGTATAAAATAGTATCTTGGGAGAGAGCACAAGTAGTAAAACAGTGTGGCACACGCAAGGCCGAGTTTTCCTGCCCTGTGTGGCCCCTATGGAAAAGGCTCTACAGGCTGGAGATTACAGGGAATAAATTTCATGCCACTAAGCCAGGTTCAATCTCTGGCACCACATAGTTTCGCAAGTCCTGCTAGAAGTGATCCCCGAACACAGAGCCGAAGGTTGAGAATCATCCCTGAGGGGCCGGCGAGGTGGCGCTAGAGGCAAGGTGTCTGCCTTGCAAGCGCTAGCCAAGGAAGGACCGCGGTTCGATCCCCCAGCGTCCCATATGGTCCCCCCAAGCCAGGGGTGATTTCTGAGCGCTTAGCCAGGAGTAACCCCTGAGCATCAAATGGGAGTGGCCCGAAAAAAACAAAAAAGAAGCATCCCTGAGCACCTGGTGTGCATTCACCACCATTACCCTCCCCCCCCCCCAAAAAAAAAAAACATCTGTGGCTGGACAGCACTAACTTAATTGAGTCCAAGCTCACCCAGCTGGAAGAAGCTTTGTTGGCAGTTGGGAGAGATATTATTCCTGTGCACCAAGTAAACAGCAACTCCTACCCCATCATCTACCTCACCTGAGTTGTATTTGAGGCCCCCCAAAGAGGAGCACTACCAGGGAATGCACCACGGCTGCAAGAGATACCATTGACCCTGGCCAACCAATCAAGAGAGAGAGAGAGAGAGAGAGAGAGAGGAAAGAGGGGGAGAGAGAGAGAGAGAGAGAAACAGAGAGAGAGGAGAGAGAGAGAGAGAGTGAGAGAGAGAGAGAGAGAGAGAGAGAGAGAGAGAGAGAGAGAGAGAGAGAGGTGAAGTCTCTTAGTGTGTGCTTAGTTGTCTCTTGCTGAAAATGCTAGACACTTACCTTCATGATTAGTTAAAAATGGTAGGAAAGTTTCCTCTTGGGTCAGATAGCAGACTGGAAACTCTAGGATCCCTTCTGCAAAACAAACTGCAGGATGCAGGTGTCATACATTGTAGGACATATGGTCATATGGCATACACCTATGATATATACCTGTCATTGTATTGCTAGATTTCGGAAGTTAAACACCCACGAGATCAAGAAAGGCCAACCTAAGTCCTGCTTGGAAGGGTCTCCTGGGGGCATAAGGACTCCTACAACAACTGCCAATTGGAGTGAATTCTTCCTCTCTGTTTCAGTTTCTCTGTTTCATTCAGAAAGAATGCCAAGCACATGGCTCCCTGATGAAGCCACGACTCTGGAAGGTCTTATCTGGGCAAAACTGTGTATGTGTCAGCTTATACCACCTACTAAGCATGACTATTATATGTTTGGGAGGAGACTACTACATCCACAAGTCATAAAAAAAAAAAAAAAAAGCTATGCACCAGTGTCCCCAGGTCCTTGGAATGTCAGAAACAAGATAAATGAAAAATGTAAGGAGATTAAAGAAGTGAGAGATCTAGAAGATGCTCCCAATGCCCAGAGGTTCTTAGGCTTTGTTCTTTCTACCAGTGCTTTCTTGAACATTCTTTTCCCCTGACACCATCAGTTGTCATAGGTGTTCCTCAGGACTGAATGGGGGGCTTGGGAGCAGAGCTAGCCCAAAGCAATGTCAGATCCCAAGGCCCATAAGAGAGCTATTCAGGAGAGCCAGGACACATCCCTGCAGGTTGGCAGGACTTGTGGAGAGTTTAGGGAGCTCCCATTTATGGAGCCAGCTCAGCAGATTCCATCCAGGTTTGGGCCCACAGGACTCCTACAACAACCCCCATGGGGGTGGGGGCATTGCTAGAGCATTAGCACATGTTGTATCCACCAGGAAGGAGGTAGAGATAGGGACACAGGCCAGCAAGTGTGTGGGCTATGAGATCCTCACTGTCAGGACAGAGGTGAGTTTGTATGAAGAGAACTGAGTTAACATGAGTAGTTGGATATAAGGAATCTGCTGTTTCTTCCAATCTAGTCATTGTAGAGCTGTCGACGGCAGTGAAAGGGCATGGACACGTGTTCTGATTCTGTGTGCCAAGAAGGCCTGGAGAACACCTAGCATCTAGACCCTGGGCTCTAAATACCCTCCAAAAGCAGTGATAGTCCATTGAACAATAAATGGCTTCAGGGCTAGTGGAAGGGAAGAGAAATAGAAGATTAGCCTTGAGCATCTTCTAAAAATCAGAGGAGTGCTACCAAGAGCACACAAATACTGGAGTTGGTGAACCCAAAGATCCCAAAAACAGCAAATGCTAGTGGCATTTTTGTACACAGAAAAACAAAAGGAGGAAAACAGCACAGGTAGGATTGTCTCAGAACATCCTCATTCAATACCTTGTATTCACTAAGGGGGTTTTATAAATGAAAATTGTTTGCCACTGTAGGCTACATAAAGAAGTCCTGATGTCCTTTCTGTGATAGAACTGTTAGAACCAACAACTCTGATCCTGACAAAAAGGACCTAGAAATGAAGGTAGGCCAAAGATGTGGTTTAGCTATAAAACAGAAGTCTCAGACGTTTGAAACTGCATTCAATCCCTAATACAAAAAAAAAAAAAAAAATCCTGAAGGATGTGTTATAATTATGAATCTTCATTATATGTTTATTATATGTTATAGTTATGAAAGTCAAGGAAAGACTGAGCATGTATTTCAGACAGAAGAAGGAAAGAAGCACATGGGGCTGGAGCAATGGCACAGAGGGTGATGTTCTTGCCTGGCACATTGCTGACTCAGGTTCATTTCCTGGCACCACATACGGTCCACCAAGTCCCACCAGGACTGATTCCTGAGTGAGAACCAGAAGTAAGTCCTGAGCACCTCCAGGTGTGGCCCCACCCCCAAAAAAAGAAAAGAAAGGAAGATGCACAGTGGGAATGCAGGACTGGCTTGGGAAGGGCCACTCCTACAATGAGTGTCCCTGGAAGAGCAGAAAATGTGAGGTGAAGAGCCAGGCAATGTCCTGGTTGGACCATCAGCCACAATAAACTGCTGGGAATCGGGAGGAATATAGAGAAAATGCACAAAGTACCCAGGGAATTCAGAAAAGGGGGCCCAACAAAGCTCATCAGACTGGAGCACACGCTTTGTATGCAGAAATCCATGTGGTTTCCTGAACACCACTGGAGATACCCTGCCAAAAAGAAGGTTTTTATTTTACTCTATCAAAATTCTAATTCTAACTGCTTCAAAACAACTGCTAGAGAAAAGACAAGATAGACTAAATAAAACAGGTCAAAACCAAAAAAGAACCATTATTTTTATATAAACTGGTGGTGAAACCCTCTCCCTGACAACTACAACAGGACTCTTTTTTTTTGGGGGGGGGCACACCCGGCGTTGCTCAGGGGTTACTCCTGGCTGTCTGCTCAGAAATAGCTCCTGGCAGGCACGGGGGACCATATGGGACACTGGGATTTGAACCAACCACCTTTGGTCCTGGATCGGCTGCTTGCAAGGCAAATACCGCTGTGCTATCTCTCCGGGCCCTTAATCCAGGTAGGAAGCCCCACTTGGGACAGGTTGGGACACACTCTATAGAAACTAACATGGGGCAAAAAAGACAAGTGATCCTTGGACCATGCACACAGTTCCCACATGCATATGTTGCCCACATCTGAGCTCTTGAAATGGACTTTTCTACTTTCATGCAGGGTTCAGTGTTCTCTCTTGAGCATGTTATTCTCTCCCTTTCTTATCTTCTCCTTCCAACTTCCTCAATACCTTCCAATAAAACCTGTTTTTACTTTAAAAAAAAATGTGGTGACATCATGGGACTATATGTTAAAACTCATCAAATTGTACTCACTAAATATGTGTGGTTTTTTGAACTAGTTGTACCTCAGTCAAGCAATAGAAAAAGCCACAAGGTTGAAGCCACAAGCTAAACAGAAACCCCCAAGTGGTTAGAATTGGGTGATTAAGGAGATCAGTCCTCCCTGAAATGTTTCCCAGTTCTTAGAAAAAAACTGCTTGTGGGGCCAGAGTGATAGTGGTAGGGTGTTTGCCTTGCAAACCTGGGACCAGCCCGGGTTTGATCCCCTGCATCCCATGTGGTCCCCTGAGTCTGCCAGGAGTGATTTCTGAGTGCAGAGCCAGGAGTAACCCATGATTGTCTGCAGGGTGTGGCCCAAAAACTCAAAACAGCAACAACAACAAAACTTGTGCAATGGCACATACCCACTGGTTCCTCGAGGCTGTGAGTCTCTATTGGTCCAGCCAGCTGGCCTGTTACCAAATAAAATTTTGCAATGGCCAGCTTGCCTCTGGATTGCCTCGGGCAGAGAGAGCTCCAAGAAAGAAAGCAGGGAGGTACCCCACAAAACCAGGAAACTTGAAAGCCCCCAAAACCTAACTGATCTTTTGTCAGAAGTCACCAGGCTTGGGAACATTTGGGCCTCGACCATCCAGAGTGGGTGAGCCTATTAAAACCAGAACATTGGGCAGAGATCTGGGAAGGTTCTGCACATTGGGGTAGAAATAAACTCACCCTGGAATATAAAGGTTGCTCTAGAATCTCTTAAAGCTTCAATACAGGGCCCGGAGAGATAGCACAGCGGTGTTTGCCTTGCAAGCAGCCGATCCAGAACCAAAGGTGGTTGGTTCGAATCCCGGTGTCCCATAGGGTCCCCCGTGCCTGCCAGGAGCTATTTCTGAGCAGAGAGCCAGGAGTAACCCTTGAGCACCGCCGGGTGTGGCCCAAACACACACACACAAAAAAAAAGAAGCTTCAATACAGCCCTTCCAAGGGCTATGCTTATTGGGAACATATCAGTTGCACAACTTCAATATTCTCTCCAGAAAGACCATCAACCTCCACTCCAATTAAGTCATGTGTATGAGGCCCAGCCCTTTATGGAACATATCTGCAAGGCAAGAACACATCAGAAATATGAACAGAAGATGACAGCAAAGGATTTCAAATGATTGGTATACATGTGCTCTAGGGTCTCTATAAAGAGGAAGGAAACTGAAGACGTGGAAAACGGAACTTGCAGACCTGATGTGAAGAAATGAGAAGTTGAGGGGATGAGCACCAGTAAAAAAAATTCCCACTTTGGACTCAGCTGTATCAAGGTCTGGAAAGCCTTGCTCCTGGCTCACAAGGGAAGCCTGCAACCAGCCAGGGTGTGGCAGCACCTGGCAAAGAGCAAGAAGGATGCAGCTGCCAGAGAAGGCTGGATGGATATGTCTGCCCAGGAGCAAGCATCCTGCTGAGCTGAGCTGAAGAGTCAGTGGAAATGCCTGCCACATGCCAGAGACCCTGTGGATGGGCCCCATGGGCTGCCCAGGGCTTTTCTGGTGAATTGGGACAGTCCACAGAAAACTTCTCATGGGGAATGAGGGTGTGAGAAGTTCTGCCTGACCTCCCCCTACCTGTCCCATCGCACCACCTCTCCTCGACCTGCCCACCAACCTCTCCCCTGCCGGCCTGCCCCTCTACCTTCACCCTCTCATTCTCTCGCACCCCTAGTTCTCAAGGGAAGCACTAGGAACCAATTCCCATGGTGCAGGAAAGGACAGGAAAGCCAAAGCTAGGCCCATAGAGAAGGAGGGGAAGTGCCAACCCCGACTCCAGGTGGACAGGAGCAGCTGTGGACATGGGGCAGCCTGGGGGGAGGAGGTGGATCAGTGCCTGGAGAGCCACTCCTATGCCCAGAGACCAACTCTTAGAAGCTCAGAGCCTCATTGCTGCCACCTTCCACCAGCACATACCCCAGGACGCCCTTATGCTAGCACAGAAACCCCAGGATTTCCCTTATTCCAGCACAGATACCCCGAGGCACCCCTTATTCCTTCACAGGCACCCTCTATTACAGCACAGACTCCCCCAGACACTTTTTTTTGAGGGGGTGGTCACACCTGAAAGTGCTCAAGGGTTACTCTTGGCTCTACACTCAGAAATCGCTCCTGGCAGGCTGTGGGGACCATATGGGATGCTAGGATTCGAACCACCGTCTTTCTGCATGCAAGGTACATGCCCTACCTCCATGTTATCTCTCCAGCCCCTTCCCTGAACACATTTATTCCAGCACATACACCCTCTTCCCCTCACGAAAAAGATTTGTGCCCACCCAGCCTGACTGGCATGAGACAAAAACTCACTCCCCACATAATTGGTCCAGGGCACCACTGTCAGCTGCCATGGGGGAAAGTTGGACGTCTGGAGCATGGCAGGCCAGGCATGGATGAGGAGCCGGGGGTGGGGTGGGGTGGCCAACAAAGCCCAAGGAAGCTGACCCATCCCCTGGACTCTGCCAGTCCCTGGGCTCTGGAGGGTCAGCTCTGAACCTGCAGGCCCTGATGGGTGCTATGGGAACCTGTTGGCAGGTGCAGGCCAGGCCTCGCCTCTCGGATTCTTGCATAAGAAGGCTCTGGACCAGGCTAGAAGCAAGGGAATGGGGCTCCAGATGCAGAAATCCCCGAATCCCTCCCTGCACTCTCCCTCTCTGTCTTTCACAGCACATTACCTACAGTAGCTTTCTTGAAGGCTACTTTGAGAAGAAATCACAAGTGTTGGTTCAGTTAGGAAGTTTGGGAACCCCATTTTATTCAGAATAAGACAGCCCATGTGTGTGTAAAGCATCTGGCAGCTCAAACCGACATCAGGTCTCCACCAGAACTAGGCGAGCAGGAAAATTTTGTTCCTATTCATTCACTTGTTTTTGTTGGGTTGTGCATCAAACCCAAGCCTTCACACAGATGAAACAAGTGCTCCTTGGTGACAAGGCCATTGCCCAGGCCCATAGGAGTGAGTCTTCATAACCTACTAGTCAGAGAGCCCAGCGCATGTCCCTCCCATGTATGTGGTCTAGTTTCACCGATCAAATAATGAGCTCATGGAGCAATTTTCTTCTCCCTTCACTAGTCTGTTGGTAATTCTAAACTGTGTCATGTTTACCAGAACCTTTTCTGTTTCTCCTCTGCTGACACTCTTTGGATTTTGTGCTTTTCCTTCAGCGAGATCAGGTCAGCCCACCTGCTGTATTGTCTCTCCAGCCCTCAAACCTCTGCCTACTCTGCCACCCCATGACTCAGTGTACCTTCTCCTGGGGAGGGTTTAGGGGCTCAAGCAGCCAGCAAGCCCAATGTCACCTCAGTTGGGCAGCTTATAGGTTCCAGGGTCCTTTCTAACCACTCTCACGCTTCTGGAACTGATCTATGGGGCACAGATGTGGGAGGATCATCCCAGATGGAGGGCTAGCCCAGCCTACCCTCAGCTGTCAGACAGGACCTAGAGCAGAAAATAGAAATGTATTTCTATCAATCTTGAGGTGGGGGGGGGGGGTAGCCTCTTGATTTCTTGAAAAAAGAAGAAAACACAAAATAGAATTTTTGACCTTTGAATTTTCAAGCTTTGGAGACAATGAAGACATAAAGGATCGTCTCCTGGCTGTGATTGATAACCTTGTGCTGAAACAGGGAAGCTGGTCTGGAGCACACAATGTTGATAAGATCTGGCCGCACACGTGTTCAGAGAGAAAACCAGGCGAAGCCTACCAGCGACCAGTGAGGTTCTGTGTGAGCCAACACTGTGGGTGCTGGGCCCCACTAACAGCCTTGGACTGAAGGTCTCCCCTAAGGAGCCTAGTGGGGGACCTCTCTCACAGGGCAGCTTCCACATTCTCAGAGGGTTGGGATGTCAGCTGTCTCCTGTTACCTGGCAAGATGCACACTTGCTCTTGCCTGCTCTCTCTCTTCTTCTCTTTCTCTTCCTTTCTCTGTGTCTCTGTCTATCTCTGTCCCTCTCTCTGTCTCTCTGTCTCTGTCTCTGTCTCTCTGTCTCTTTCTCTCTCTCTTTCTCTCTCTCTCTGTCTCTCTCTCTGTGTCTCTCTCTGTCTCTCTTTCTGTCTCTCTCTCTGTCTCTCTGTCTCTGTCTCTCTGTCTCTCTGTCTCTGTCTCTCTCTCTCTCTGTCTCTGTCTCTTGGTCCACACACCACTGTGTTCAGAAGTTACTTTTGGCTCTGCACTCAGGGATCACTCCTGTTGGGTTCAGGGACATGTGGGGTGCCAGAGATCAAACCCTTGTCATCACTTTGAATGCAAAGTGATGCCTCCCCCCATCCTATCTCTTGGGCCCTGCCCATGACCTGTTTCTGTGACTTTTTGAGCTGGCAGGTCTCTGAGATGGGGCCTCGGCAGGGACATCCTAGCTGCTCGGTGCTGCCCTGAATGTGGCTCTTGGACCTGTCGACACTACTAACTGGGGGGTCTGGGGGACTGCAGGGTGGGGAGGCTCACTCACCTGCAGGAGCCCCACAGTCATGATCCCGCTCTTCCTGGTGTGCGACTGTCAGGAACAGCCCCTTAGCTGACCAGGGCTCCCACAGAAGCAGAAGCAGCAGGTTCGTCTGTCCCACCCGTGGTGGCTGGTCAGCAGCAGGCGGGAGAGGATTGAAATCTGCTTCCAACTCTAGAAAACAAGCAGGATCACCAGAGTTGAATGAAGTCCCAGGTATATGCACCTCACGGGAACATGTCATCCAGACCCCTCACTCCCAGAAACCCCCAGACCACTCTGGCTCAGGAACCCAGGAATCCACCCCAGTCTGAGTACATTGGGGAAGGCATCTGCCTGCACATGCCTGATTCCAGCTACATCCCCAGCACCAGATATGGTCTCCAGAGCAAGGAGCCAGGAGTCAGCCCTGAGCACTGCTGAATATGGCAGAAAAAAGGGAAAAAAAATAAAGTTGCCTCTACTGTGGGTGTGACAGGTGTTTGTGGGGATGCCTGGTGGAATAGCTGGCAGTTCTGGGCATCTTTGCCATCTGGGCATGGGAGCCAACCCTCAGGCAAAGGCCCCGCCTTCCTGGGTGCCCTCTCTTTGCCCCTGGCAACCATCAGTGCTTCTCAGGTGTTTCTCCCACCTGTCCCTTTCTCTGTCCCTTTTTTTTTTTTTTTTTTTTTTGGTTTTTGGGCCACACCCGGCGGTGCTCAGGGGTTACTCCTGGCACCATGCTCAGAAATCACTCCTGGCAGGCACGGGGGACCATATGGGACACCGGGATTCGAACCAACCACCTTTGGTCCTGGATCGGCTGCTTGCAAGGCAAACGCCGCTGTGCTATCTCTCCGGGCCCTCTCTGTCCCTTTTTTGTGCTCTCAGTGACCTCTAGAGAGGGAATCCCTGTGTAAGGGCCAGAAAGTGGGGTGAGGAAGGAAGGGCCTGGCCCTCCTGGTCTGTTCCCTTGAGCCCAAAAGACCTAAATGGCATTTCACATCAGGCTACATGGCTTTTTCCAGGAACCAGCAATGAACATGATCTAAAGAGGACGCCATGGTGTGCGACTGTGGGGTCAGCCAGACAGACAAGGGGGACAAAAGGTAGAGAGAGGAGAAAGTGAAAAGGGGGGGGGCGGGTAGGTGGCGCTGGAGGTAAGGTGTCTGCCTTGCAAGCGCTAGCCAAGGAAGGACCGCGGTTCGATCCCCCGGCGTCCCATATGGTCCCCCCAAGCCAGGGGCGATTTCTGAGCACATAGCCAGGAGTAACCCCTGAGCGTCAAATGGGTGTGGCCCAAAAACCAAAAACCAAAAAAAAAAAAAAACGAAAGTGAAAACGGGAAAAAAGGGGGAAGAGAAAGAGAGATAGAGAGGAAGAAAGAGAGAGAGGAAGAAAGAGAGAGAGAGAGAAGAAGAGGGAGAGAGAAGGTATGCAAGAAAGAATGATTGTGGGTTCAGGCAGAGGAGGGTCAGCCACAGGACAAAACCCCCAGCCCTCAGAGGCTACTCTGGAGGTGGGCAGGACTGAGCTGTCAGATGTGGCCAGGCCATACCACTGGGCTCCAGCTAGCCAACGGGTCCCATTCTGTCCCTTTCCTTCTGTCAAAGTGAATTCCCCAACCTCACAAGCCAGCTGTAAGCTCCCTGAGATGATTTATTCATTTATTGGTTTGGAGGCCACACCCAGTAGTGCTTGGGCTCTGAGCCCAAGAATCACTCCAGGAGGGACCTGGGGACTCTGTGTGGTGGCAGAGATGGAATTTGGGGCAACTACAGGCAAGTCATGTGCCTTTGCCCCTGTGTTCTGTCCCGCCCATCTCTGAAACTTGGAACACAACACCTGTATAGCTTGGGCCCAACATTTCCATAAGGCAGGGAGCCATGTGGGCCCTAGGCATGAGTCACACCTGTGCCTCCTTTGTCTCCAATCCAAGGTAAAAACTGGCATGGTTGAAGAAAACCACCTCAGACTGGGCTCTAGGCAGAGTGGGGCATGACCAGGGTGGTTCCAGGTCCCCTGATCACTAATGGGGAGGCCCATCAACAACAACAATAAAACCCCATAAGTCATGCAAAGTAGGATCTGTCTGGACATCCTGAGACCAGCCTGGGACTGGCCCATCCAGATGCTGCGAATCCGAGTGAGGGCGGCACCATTGCAGGAGCTTTCAGATGATCTGTGTTTTCAGCTGTTGGGGCCCAGACAACCAAAGTGGAGCATGTCACGTCACCAAGATCTGGGAGAGCACCGGGCGGCGGGCACCTTCAGAGCAGAGCCAGGTAGCAGACAGAAATTATGTGGCAGTGTATAATTGCGGATATGGGCAATTACCAACCATTTATCCAAACAGCAGTTGGTCCTAATCTTCTAACCTTTCTCTTGTTCAGGGTATCAGCTCTAAATTGCTTCTGAATCCTGGGGGACCCGAAGTAATCTTGAAGCTTGAAATTGAACTCTCTTGCTCTCGCTTTCCCAGTACCTAAATTTTGTGTCTCAGCAAAGCGGGAGGCTTTTAGGCCCGACTGTTCATCAGGATAAAAATAGTTCCTCCATGGTTCTCTGATAAAGGGAGGGGGCACAGAGGAGCTGGGGGGGACCTATAGACAATCAAACGCAGCACCTCCCATAGGACCAAGCCCCGCTCTGCTGAGATTTCCGGTGGGGACAGAAGGTCAAGTTCCTCTTGGGAACACACAGTCATTCCCAGGACTAGCACGCCCTTCCTCCTGGTCACTCACAGGCATGAAGGGGTAGGGGTGCTGTGAGGGTGGAGGTCTAAGAAAGCAGGAAAATGTCTGAGCATCCCCCCCCACACACACACACACTTAGCTGCCCATGTGGCTGGGCTCAGGGCGGCAGGGACAAAGGCAGTGGAAACTGCCTCTCGGGACACTGGTGGGTCCTTTTGGCTTTGTTTTGTGGCATCTACATCTGTTCATTTTGTGTGTGTGTGTGTGTGTGTGTGTGTGTGTGTGTGTGTGTGTGTGTGTGTGGTTTTTGTGTCACACCGGCAATGCTCAGGGGAAACTCCTGGCTCCGTGCTCAGAAATTGCTCCTGGCAGGCACGGGGGACCATATGGGAAGCCGGATTCGAACTGATGACCTTCTGCATGAAAGGCAAACGCCTTACCTTCATGCTATCTCTCCGGCCCCTGTTCATTTTTTTTTAAAGGGATCACACTCCTGGTGATTCTCTGGGGTTCTCTGGGGGACACTTCCAGCTTACTGCTTGGCTGGGAGTGGAACCAGGCTTCCTGCATGCCAAGTACCATGTCTGGCCACTCATTCATGGCCCTCTCCACCACCCTGTGCCCTTTTTGATTTGTCTTTTAAAACACTTTTTCCTGGGTGGAAGCAATAGCCCAGCAAAGAGGGTGCTTGCTGACCCAGGTTTGATCCTTGGCATCCCCTGTGGTTCCCTGAGCACCACCAGAGCATCATCATATGGGACCCCAAAACAAATTTAAAAAACTTAGATCAATAGGAATTCATTTGTGATCATTGCTACTTATATCTTACAGTGGTGTCCATGAAGTCACTATCCTCAGCTGGTTGGTGATAGCTGAGCTTCTGTGTTACTAATGTTTGCTCACTGAGCTTTCTGGGCTTGCTATGTACCATCCCTGTCAGAGGTGCTGTGGTCCTACCAGGCTGTCAAGTTTGTGACGTTTGGAGGTGTTGTGGGGCTCTGAATGTGGAACCAGGAGGACTAATGAGATTCAGTTGCTGAGCTGGACTGTTTCTGTGTGGGAGGGTGTGGTGTGTGGCTGTGGGCTGCTGTGCAGGACTGTCAACCCCCCAGGTTGACAGCTGAGACAGGCTTCCTGCCATCAGGTTCTTTAGGAGATGAGTTGTAGATCAGGACCTTTTATCCTAGGTTTCAAGACTGAGTCCTGGGTCCTTGAGGAAGCCAGTTAGAACTAGGGCATTCTGGGGGGAACCCATGGCCTCTGAGTCTGTGAGCGGCTGGCCTGACTCTGGGTCTTACCATGTTTTGGTGGGGACAGGGCGGGGTTAGTGGGGAGTGGGCAGGGCCATGGGGCCAGGTGGGACCAGATGGGAGAGGATGGTGTCGTGGGAGTCGGTGGGAGTGGGTGAGACTGTAGGGGACAGGAGGGGACAGGGAGTGAGCCAAGCAAGGGGTTAGATCCAGGGGCTCAGGTGGAACGGGCGGGGCCGATGAGCTGAGCCTCAGCTCCTTTGTCACTCCATGTTCCTCTAGTGGTGCTCAGCTGGAACTTGCTCTTCCTACGTCTGTAGCTGTGGGGGCTCAGAAGTCCAGGGTCCCCAAATTTCTCAGGGACCTGCTGGGGGTGCTTTTGGGGGTCAGGGACATAGGGTGCCCCATTTGGTTCCTCGCTGGAGACCCAAAATGTAATTTGCTCTTCCCTCAGTGCTGAGGAGCCCCCACCTCATTCCTTTTTCTCATGGGAACTTCCTGGGCCCTACCAGCCCCCAGCCCCCTGCACAGGGAACCCCTCAAATGCTGATGCCCTGTCAGATGTGGAACAGGAGCTCCCCAGGTCCCTCTGCACAACGGGCAGGTGTAAGGAGGATATAAAGTGTGCACTGGCACTTCTCTTCTGGGTGACAAACCAAACCATCAGCAGCTTCAGGGCTCCTGGGAACAAAGGAGTGGGTGCAGCAGAATTCGGCTGACTGAGAGTCGTGATCAACAGGGCCATGTCCTGGGGCCACAGCTGTTCACAGAGCCACAGTCAACACAGCCCATGCAAGCCTACGGCTGCTGCCCTAAGACCAGCCCTTGCTCTTGGTCTGTCCATTGCCAGTGAGGACCACTGGTGCTCCTGACTGCATATGTTCATGCAGGCTCTGGACTTGGTGACTGCCCTTTCATTTCATTGCTTCCCATCTTCTATGGGATCATCTGGAGGCTCCAGGGACCCAGCACTCAGACTCCCTGCCCCCACTTCTGGCTTGGCCCTATCTAGCAGCCTCCCTCCTGCTGTGTCTGAAGCCTGCCTCCTGCTGGACTCGCCACATGGTGGTGGGCAGCGGCCTGAACAGGAAGACAGTAACAATCCTGCAGCTTCCTCTGTCAGACAGGGGGCCTTGAGGGACTGCAGAGCAAGGGTCAGCAGGTCATCTGGCTGGGGTGTGCCCAAGGACTTCCTGGGCCCAGGAAACATCTTTATGAATAACCATATGATCTGCTCTTAAAACTACCAGGGCACTGGTTTTCAGCATGGGCCACAGGACTTTTATCATGACTGGGATAAGTTTGGTCCAGCCCCTTTTGCACACAAGTCTGTGACAATCTTTCCCATAGCCTCGTTCTGCAGAAGCAGGACCTCCTTTCACAACTGTCACTTCATTTGTCTCTAAAAATTACACCCAAGGCAGCAGTCACTTTGCATGTGGCCTACTTGGGTTCCATTCCTAGCACTGCATATTGTGCCCCACCACCACCACCAGCACTACCAGGAGAGGTCCTGAGCAAAGAGCCTGGAGAAAGTCCTGAGCACCACTGGGTGTGCCCCAAACCAACTCTCCTCCCCAAGTAGTACCCAAATGTCAGGTCCAAAAGATTACTGAGAGTGTGTGGAGATGGCTTGGCATGCAGGAGACCAGGTGTAACCCCAGCACTGCTGGGTGGCCTGAGCCATAGTGACTCGAGGAGCAGAGAAGTTAGATGGAGTAAGACAAGGGCTAGGGAGAACCAAACACAGGAGGGGCAGCCTAGACCAGGCCAGCCAGAGCCACTGGAACGAATGGGCCTCCCATGCCTCCATCCTCCTCCTCCATCTTCCCTTCTCCTTCCCTTCTCCTCCCCTCCTTCTTCTCTCCTCTTCCTCTTTCCCCTCTCCTCTTCCTCCCTCCCTTCTCCTCCTTCTTCCCTCTTCCCTCTTCCCTCTTTCTCCTCTTCATCTTTTTCTTATACTCCTCCTCCTTCTCCTCCTCTTCCATCTATCTCCATTCCTCCACTGGGAGGCAGATGTGGGCTGCGGGCCTGGCAGGCTTGAGCAGGCTTGGCTACTGAGGGGCTTAAAGAAAGAAGAGAGAAGACCCCTGCTGTACAAGGGGCCACAGCTGGACAGGGTGGGCAGCCCCAGAGCTGGCCCATAGTCCCTATGGCCTTGGCGCAGCTGTGTTAGTCCCACAGTGAGAGGGGACGTACGGCTGTGTGGCTCTGGGGCCTTGTTGGCTGTGTGGAGGGTCAGCACCACCCCACCGTTTAGGACCCGCGGGGGTTCCTCTTCCTGGGATCCCTGCCTGTGTCCACCTCAGCACCTCCTACTCTTCCTCCCCTGCTGTTCCCCCTGCCCACTCTAAGGTTCAGGGTTCCGGAACGTACCTGACCATACTGAGCCCTCTGCTGACCACCAGGCACCGGGCTGGTCAGTTTCCTCAGACCAGCTGCTCTAACTGCTGCCCTGGACCACCCTCTCTCCTGCTGCTTGATTGCCTGTGCGACGGGCCGATTGCATGGCGATGAGGTTGCCCTGGTGCTTCTGACAGTCTAGCCCCGCCCTAGTCCCTAGTCTCGCCCCTACACATCTGCACTGGCCCAGAGGCTTCTCAACCTTATTTTTTGTTTGTTTGTTTGTTTTTGTTTTTGGACCACATCCGGTGATGCTCAGGGGTTACTCCTGGCTATGCGTTCCAAAATCGCTCCTGGCTTGGGGGACCCCAAGAGATCAAACCGAGGTCCGTTCTAGGTCAGCATGTGCAAGGCAAACACCCTACCATTTGCGCCACCACTCCAGCCCCTTCTCTGCCTATTAAAGAGGAGTAAAATGGCAGGAGAGATAGGGCATTTGCCTTGCATGAGGCAAAACCAGGAGTAACCCCTGAGCATCACTGGGTGTGATCCAAAAACAAACAAACAAACAAAAAAGAGGAGCAAAAGTGCCACCTGGACATGGGCACTTCCCATCTATGGTCCTGAGCCCACAGGGCACAGGCTGCTCCACCCATTCCATCTACACCCACCTACACCCATCTCCCCTGCAGTGCCCCAGATCAGCTCCTCAATGCTGGTCCTGTGATTCCTGCTGGCTGCCCCACAGGGGTTGAAGAGAGAAGTGTGATGGCGGAGGTATTGGTTCCCAACTCTGCTAATGGATATGGGAGGGGCTTGGGTTTGGACGAGGCGAGGGAACTCTCAACTCCAACTGCTACCTACCTTGGGGATCTGCTTAGTAACAGGGTATTATATTAGAACCCCCTTCCCTGTTTCCCAGCCCAGCCCCCTCCCCCCCCCCCCCGGGACCCTCTCAGGAATGTGGTGTAGATCTGGGCAGCTCCTGGACTCAGCCCCTCTCCCTGAGGCTGGGTGGCTGCCCATCTGTTCTGGGCTCCATGGCAGGCTGACGGTCAGAGTGGGCCTCTCTGTAACTTCACAATGGGGGGACTGTCCAGGGAGACCATCTCAAACCAGCCCCAACTCTTCATAGTGGCACAGGCCATCTCCCAGGGCTCACTGCCTTCCTCCGAGCCAATGCATCTTCCAGGTGGCTTCAGACCACTCAGCAGGAATAATTCCACAAGCAGGTATTAGACGCTGCACAAAGGTCTACGCATGTAATGCAGCCAGCTTGGATCCATAATCTGCCACTCTCAGAAAAGCTGGCATCACTCATCCACCTGGGATTCTGCGCCCTTCTCATCCTTCCTCTTGCATTTGGCCAGAATTGACCACCCTGCTCAGGGACAGAGACTGGGAGGATGGGGTGTCTCTTCCAACTCAAGGTCAAAGACAGGAGGTATTGGGGGTACAAGGGCACAGTCTCTACTTCTTCCCCCAGGCAGCAGGAATGTGGTTTTTCACTGTGAAGGGTGCCTATGTTCTCAGCCACAGAGGCCAGTTCAGGACTCTTCTTTCCATGGGGAATTTCAGGGACGGTGATGCTGCATGGAGGAAATGGTGTGTGGAGGGGGGTGTGTGGGGGAGAGGGTACATCTGCAGGGCTGACTTTCAGAAGCTGTGGTCTGGGGTCTTCTCGGGGCTACAGGAGTGTTGCCTACGTGCTTAGCCATGTAGACATGTGCAAACAGCAGTGTAGACACCTACAGATGGCAGTGTAGACACATGTTGATGGCTTTGTAGGCATGTTATGACTTCCCCCCATCTCCCATATTGCTCACCATGACCTTCTTCTGGTCATTTTACAAGTCCTCTTACAGGCACTGCTTGAGCAGTATCTGGGTGCTGCTCCTGTGGCATTGTGCTCCACTCTCCCCTTCCATGGCTGGTGGCCCCAGCTCACACCCTGAACGAACCTCTGTGCTATGGATCTCCTGGGCCTGACCGTGCTGACCTGTCCTCAGCTTTTCTGGGTGCAGAGCCTCACCCCCACCACCCTATGAGGCACCAGAAGCTGCACTCACACTCACAGGACTCCAAGGTCTCTTCTCTCTTGGAGCTCTGGGAGACTCATTCCTACCCCACAAAGGCTTTCAGTCTCCTCCGGGTCCTGCTCTTGGCAGACCCAGGTTGGAAGACAGCAATTACCTGGGTCTGTAGAGGACAAAGATTCAGCACTGAATCTGGTCACTGCCAAGTAGAAAGGACGGTTTGGTCCCTGGAGACAAAGAGGACCTCACATCTGTCCATCTACCTTAGGAGTAGGCAGCAGGTGGACCCAGTGGGCATGTTCTTGGCCTGGCGAAGGCCCAAGTTTAGAGTCCATCCATGAAGATCTCTGGGTGGCCTGAGCACCACTGAGCATAGCCCCCAGTAAAACAGAAATGACCCAATAGCAGGCACCACAGTAATAAGCTTCAAGACCCACATGGGACCTGACCAGAGGTCAAGTCCAAAGGCTGAGCATCTACTATTAGTGTCCACCAGACAGAGAATCCCCAGCAGACCAGGAGCAGAACAAAGTGCAGCGAAGGTGTGGATGCAACTGATCCCAATGACCCTGCAGGGGGAGACCCCAAGAGGGGTGGGGTTGGGGACAGGTGTTTGCATTAATTCTGTTCCATGGGATGGGTGGACTCAAGGATTTCAGGAATACTGGGCCCCTGCTGGCTCTCTGCAGTCTTGTAGGGGGGCCTGCCCAGACCAAGATGCTGGAAGGCCCCTCATGGGCATTAAGCTGTCACTCCAGAAGCAGAGGCTGGTCAGTGCTCTGGGTGTGGCCTTTATGAGTATGGCCTACACAGTCATGGCCTCTACGGGAATGATCTTTTTTGGGTGTGGCCTCTGTGGATATGGCCTCCATGGTTATGGTCTCTCTGGTGGCTTCTGTTACCCTATCCCCTGTTCTTCCAGTGTAACCTTATCTGCTAGTAAGACCTGCCCATTTCTGGGAGGGGGTCTTTGGGAGGTATCAAAAGATTGCCAGAGGGGCAGGAAGAGATTTTGAAGGATAGATTGGGGAATATTTAGGAAGAAAGAGGCAGCAGGAGGAGAGATGGTGGAGAGAAGTTAAGATGCAGGGCAAGCTGAAAAGAGTGTGCTTAAATATGATAGAAGCCACACCTGTTGGCTAGGGCCCTGAATAAAGCTGATGTCTCCTGAAACCTGATGTTGGTGGATGATTTCCCCACTGCTATCCTGGACCCTCAGACCTGCCGGCTGAAGGGGGTTGCAGATGTGTGACCTGGGCTGGATGAGAAAGGCCTCACCCTCCATCCATCCATCACCATCCAGCCCCATCCAGGGCTGTTATTCAACAGCTTTAATGAATGTGGTCTTTCTGAGAGTGGCCTCCATTGAACATGGCATCTGTGGGCTTGGCCTCCATGAATGTAGTCTATCTCCATGAACTTGACTTCACTGGTGCTGAGCAAAGTGTGGGAGCTGATGAACTGAGATATAAGGTCAAATGCTGGCTTGGATGCCTTAGGCCTGAGCTCCACGGGACGCAGGAACAAGCTCTTGAACCCTGACCTTCTAGGAGCTCTCAGATTGATTCTAATGGCCAGGCAGGGCCTCCCAGCCCCCACAGGCCCCTTACCAACTTCACATCTGCCATACGGGCATGCTGGGGCTGCTCCAGGCTGAGATTTGCTGCAAGAGAAGGGCCTATCCCTCATCCCCACCTGAGCTGGCTCAGGCGCATGCCATTAGGACAGGCCTCCTTTCGGGAGGAGAGGCTCCTTCTGGATGTAGCATTCGGTCACTTCTGATTTCATTTGGGGCATGCCTAGCCCCAAATGGTTTACTCAGGGCTCTGTGCTCGAAGGTTGCTCCTTATCATGCCCAGGGGATCTTCTGTGCGTGGAAAGTGTCCTAAGGCCACTCGCATACAGAATCTATGCTCAGCTCACGTCCCCCTCTCTCCAGCCCAACAGAGGCTCGGTTCTGAAGGTCCATCAAGAGCCACTGGGACATGGTGTCAGTGCCTCTCCCAACCACTCCTGGGAGGGAGATTCTGGTCCCCTTGACATGCAGGGACACATGTTTTCAGCAGTCCTGAGGGAGTCAGGCTGCTCCAGTCCTGCCAGTAGAAGCCTGGGGCTGAGGGTCTGTGCTGAGGGTCTGAACGGTGCCCTCCCTCAGGGTCATACCTGGCTTGCTATAGGGAACATTCAGGCATGTGCCCCTCTGAGCCCTTGGGCCTTTTGCTGTCTCCAGGAAGGACTCTGGAACTAAGTGTACTTGCTAGTGGGGTATCTCCAACACTCAGAGCTGATGCCCTCACGGCACAGCCAGGCTGTGTGCATCAGGATGTGGGGCCAGGGTGCCCACCAGTCTCAGTTCCTCTGCCATGAGCTCTAGAGACAGTGAGAGACTGGGTAATTCTCGGGCTCTGCAGACCCGATGACAGCTGAGTGCCACTACTGGCTGTCACCGGTCCAATTTGAACTCTCAGCTTCATGGACACTTGTGCATGGAACGGAGTGTCTGCTTGCCTGTGGGTCTGTGGTAGAGGCTGGAGGGACAGGCTGGCCAAGGACACTTGGAGGTGGTGGCCGATCACCAACCAAGCTGAGCCTATGTGGGAGGGACACAGACAGGCTGGCGTTATGGCACCACAGGGTCCCTTCTCTCTCTCACTTGGACATGAAGGATGCTAGGGACACAGACAGACTGGCATCATAGCACCGTGGGGTTCCTTCTCTTTCATGTGGACATGAGGACCAGACCCCAGAACCCCCTGGAGGAGACAATCCTGGCCTTGCTGTCCACATGGATCATTTAAAGATCCCCACACCTGTGGGGGGGCATGGAGCAATAGCACAGTGGGGAGGCATTTGCCTTGCACAAAGCCGACCCGTGTTTGATCCCTGGTATCCCATATGGTCCCCAAACCTTCCAGGAGTGATTCCTGAACGCAGAGCCTGGAGTAACCCCTGAAGGCTACAGGGTGTGGGGAAAAATAAAAAGATGAATGAATAGTGTGGCTTGACACACTGCTATGGCCCATCAGGCAGGTCCCCGCGACAACCCTACTCTCAAGCCCTGAGCCCCAGGGACACTGACAGGCTGAGTATCTGGAGCCAGCTCCCCTGTACATGGGGACCAGCTTAGCCCTTGGCAGGTGGGTAGTGCTGCTGTTGATTCTGGGGGGGGCTAGCTCCCATCTGCAAGGGGTCCTCATGCAGGGGGGATCTGGGGGGCCCTCAGACAATGAAGAAAGGCTCAATCCTAGAAGGGGAGATGCACAGGATGTGGTCTGGGGCCAGACCCACAGAAGTTGCCTGGGTTATGCTCTGTCCCACTCTCCAAGGGGCTAGGCCTAGAAAGGTAGGTAGGGTCAGTTCCCCCGCCACGGTGGACAGTGGGTCAGTCCCCATGGACAGGGGGTCAGCTTCTTTTCTTCTTCTTTTTTTTTTTTTTTTGGTTTTTAGGCCACACCCGATGACGCTCAGGGGTTACTCCTGGCTATGTGCTCAGAAGTCGCTCCTGGATTGGGGGACCATATGGGATACCGGGGGATCGAACCGCGGTTCGTCCAAGGCTAGCGCAGGCAAGGCAGACACCTTACCTCTAGCGCCACCACCCGGCCCCTTTTCTTCTTTTTTAAGTATTTAAATTTTATTTTGACTCAGAATCTTGGCAAATTCCCTATTTAAAAAAGAGTGGAAGGAAGAGGGCATTGATAAAGGGATTAGTATTGAAACACTGTATACCTAAAACCCAATCATCAATAATTTTAGAATTTCATGCTGATTAAATAAAAATGACTATATTTTTTTTAAAAAAAAAAAGGGTGGGGCGGCAAGGTGGCGCTAGAGGTAAGGTGTTTGCCTTGCAAGCGCTAGCCAAGGAAGGACCACGGTTCAATCCCCTGGCATCCCATATGGTCCCCCCCAAGCCAGGGGCAATTTCTGAGCACTTAGCCAGGAGTAACCCCTGAGCATCAAACGGGTGTGGCCCGAAAAAACAAACAAAAAAAAGTCTGAATCAGAGATGTTGCTTATGAGGCCGGAGCAGTTACCCACTACAACTACCTGGGCTAACTCTCCAGCCTCTCTTCTCCACTGCCCCTGAGCAAACAGATGCGCTGGATGTGTCATCTAAGGGTGAAGCCCCAGGAGTGAGCATGCCAAGGACACCAACGCCTGGACATCTCGTAGTCTGAACAATAGCTAAGAGATGTGACCTTTTTGCATGTGGATGTTTGCATTTCTTCATATTTTACCTAAAGTGTTTGAAAATGAGAGGCCAGAATGAAAGCACATAGGGGCGGGAGAGATAGCACAGAGGTAAGGCGTTTGCCTTGCATGCAGAAGGTCAGTGGTTCAACTCCCTGCATTGCATATAGTTTCCTGAGCCTGCCAGGAGTGATTTTTGAGAATAGAGCCAGGAGTAACCCCTGAGTGATGCCGGATGTGATCAAAAAAACAAAACAAAACAAAACAAAAATAACAGAATGATAGCACAGCAGGTAGGGTGTTTGCCTTGCAAGTGGCCAACTTGGGTCTAACCCAAGTTCAATCCCCTGTGTCCCATATGATCTCCCATACCTGCCAGAAGCGATTTTTTTTTTTTTTTTTTGGTTTTTGGGCCACACCCGGCGGTGCTCAGGGGCTACTCCTGGCTGTCTGCTCAGAAATAGCTCCTGGCAGGCACAGGGGACCATATGGGACACTGGGATTTGAACCAACCACCTTTGGTCCTGGATCGGCTGCTTGCAAGGCAAACGCCGCTGTGCTATCTCTCTGGGCCCCAGAAGCGATTTCTGAGCAAAGAGCCAGGAGTAACCCCTGAGTGCAGTTGGGTGTGGCCCAACCCCCCAAAAATAATAAAATAAATTAAAATGTTTGAAAAAAATCAAAGGGCTTTTTTAAAAAGATAGATGAGTCTCTGTTTAAAAAGGAAAACCCAATGACAGTGTCAAATTTTTTTGTTTTTGTTTTTGTGTCACACACCCAGCAGTGCTCAGGGGCTACTCCTGGCTCTACATTCAGAAATCACCTCTGGCAGGCTCAGGGAACCATATGGGATGCTGGGATTTGAACTACTGTCCTGCATGCAAGGCAAATGCCCTACCCTCTTGCTATCTCTCTGGTCCCGACAGTGTCAATTTTTAATAATTCCTAATAGTGAAAGTAAATTGTGTTTTTTTTTCTAATTTTAGGAAAAATCCAAATTGAGCTCTGCGTTCCCATCTGGAGTTCATGATGGTGGACCACTGTGCAATTTCCTTTTAATTCTGTTTCATCTGTGAGGTTGGATATAGCTCTAAAATTAAAAAATGTGATTGATGTTTAATATTGAAATATGAATATTTAAACATGAATAATTTTGAATTCTGGGGAAATTCCACCAATTGCATGCTTCTCATCTTATTAGTAATATCTTTTGACCAACCTGAGATTTTGAACAAGCCGAGTTTGTCATTTCCATAACATGCCTGTGAATCATAAAAATAGGAAACACTTGCAAAATAGTAAAAATAACTCCTTTCCAGTATTCAAATACAGAATGTAAAATCTTGATATTTCTATAAACCCAATTATCTGTGCATTTTGGCCCCCAAATTTTTATCCTGCGCACAAACCCCTTTTCAGTATTCAAATACAGATGTAAAATCTTGATATTTTTATAAACCCAATTTTCTGTACATTTTGGCCCCCAAGTTTTTATCCCGAGCACAGATTCAACCTGTTTTAAGATAATAAGTTACAGTAACTGAAAAAAATGATATAGATTCTGCTCTCAGTTAGCCAACATGGAATTTCTTTTTTTCTACACGGAACACAGCAACACTTATCAACCTTTGTTCTTTCTAATCAAAATGAGTCCTTTAGATTTCTAATTATATTTTCCTGTAAATCTAAGCAGTTGGTGTTATTTGCATATTATATGAAGAAATGTCAGACAACAAACTCATAGCAGTCAATTAACATAAAAGCTAATTATAAATCTCATCAACTTACCGGAGTTTCTGAATATTCCTGCTTCCCTGGTGGAGCCTAGAGCAAAGGCAGTTGGCATTTTCTCCATATTGGTTTTAACTACTGGCAGAAGCTATTCCAATACTTGAATTGGTCAAAAGTAAGGGATGAAACTGGATGCAAAAATTGCTACTGTATAATAGAAGATGCTGATCTCCAGAAGCACTCCTTTTCCCACAATGCCCCCCACCACACACACCCCCTCCCCGATTTCCAGTCTGCAAACCAGGAGGGAGGCTACCAAGGAGGTCAGTTTTCTAGGTTGTCCCCATAACTCCTGGTACACTGGGCATGATCGTACCCCAGCCTACCCAGTTCACTAGTAAACGCGACCTGAGATCGCAGCCCCTAGCGTGAGAGCCTGAAAGTGATCTATCTGCAAAGATGTCCAGAGTGCGGCCTGGTGGACTTTCCCTTCTGTTTCTGAGTCGAGTACTGGAGTCTCTCTCTCACCCCACCCCCATTTCCTTGCTCACAGAATAAACATGTGGTCAGAAGCAGCCTCCCAAAGAAAAAGAAAAACTTGGAGAAAACTGCAGGCCGGGATTTGAGGTGGGGAACTTGCTCCGCTTCGGACTCACTGCCCTGTTTGTGACTCGCTCCTTCCTACCCATTCTGTGACTTATGCGGTGGCTCTACAAGGGCTGTTCTAGCGCCGGCTTTCCCTCACCGGCTCATTCATATTTTAATGAGCTTGGTAGCTCAGAGACCAGAGGAGCAGAGATGACAATGGACATAGCTTTCCTGATAAGCACTGTTCACCATCAGAGAGTCCAGGAAGAAAGACTTATTTCCAGTCCTCTTGTCCCAACTCACCTTGTGCGCTTCTACTCAGAAGACACTCTGAAGGGAGAAAGGTTGTTCTCGGCTATTCTTTGAACAGTCTTACATTTCCTTGTGGTGTTTCTGAGATTGGGGGGAGGGCAGTGGGTTCATTTTGTTTTGTTCTGGGGCCACACCCGGCAACACTCAGGGGTTACTACTGGCTCTGCGCTCAGAAATTGCTCCTGGCACAGGGGACCATATAGGATGCCGGGATTCGAACCACCGAACCACCGTCAGCCACTTGCAAGGCAAACGCCCTACCGCTGTGCTATCTCCCTGGCCCCTGGATCATTTTAAACTCGAACCCTGTCGTCCTGATGCTTGTAGAAAAAGGGAACACGCATCTGTCTCTTTTTCCTTTAAAATCTTCTCTGAACCTCAGATGTTGGTGCTGGAATTTTAAAATCCATTCTGGGGAGGGAGCTCTAGTTCAGACCAACTGCCCCCAGCATCTCGTGTTGGGATTTTTTTTCCTTTCTGGTTCTCAGCGCCAAGTTTGGAAGGGACATTTTCTCATCTCTTATCTCTTGACTGCCTTCAGGATAGCTGTGAGCCATGTCACAAAGACAGGAACTCTCCTAGGCTGACCCACAGCCCCCAGTGCTTGCGTCTGAGCCTCCCTGGACCAGACACAAGTTACAGCAGATACGGGGCACCTAAGTGGAAGTCCAGAGATGGGCGCTTGCAAAAGAGGAGCCGATTGGGGTAGTTGGTAGGTGCATTGGTCCCAGCAGAGCTAGGCGTGAGGTTTGGGGGGGGGGGTCGTCCTCACTCATCTGATTAGATTTCAAACTTAAGCCGGCCCCAGACCCTTTTTTGATGTGACTTACACCCACTACAGACTGGGTGGGGAGGGTCGTGAAGGTGGGAATGTTGCTAGAGCTCGAGGTGTTTCCCAGGTTGGACACCTGCCCAAGTTCCCTCAGACCCCTGGCCCCCTCACGGGTTACTTAGGACGCAGGACAGCTAGGGGCGCAGCAAGTTGCCCCTCCCCACCCACCTCACCCTAGGCTCCCAAACTTTCCCAGGCCCGACCCTCTCTGGGCCCTCACTCAGCTCACGCACGCCCCTAAGGTGGGTTTCGTTCTGGTGGCTGTGCGGATACACGCACAGGCAGAGCCATGCCAAGAGAGCTTGAATTTGGAGGAAACCCCAGGAAGACTCTCTCCGGGAAGCTGCCCATGGCGACCATTCTGCAGATCTGCAAGCCTGCCCGAAAGCTCTCCGGCCCGGCGGGTCTTGGGGCTGGCGAGAAGGCAGAAGGCGCAACTTTGAACGCAGCGCCCGGGCGCAGCCGGCCTCCAAGTGGAGCGCGGCGGGGCGCGGAGCCAGGGCGCGCCTCTGCGGCAGCGGGCTCCAGCACCGCCCGCTGAGCCCTTTCGGCTCTTGTTCTGGCCTCGCAGGGCTCCGTGGGGCGCGGGGCCTTTGTGTGGCCGGAGCGCGCGCGTGAGCCAGCCGGGCCGCGGCCGCAGACGGGTTCACAGCGCGGGCCGAGCGCGGACAAAGGCGCGGAACCGGGCTTCATTTGGGATGCGACCCCTTCGGCGCGCTTGTCATGCAAACTCCGGCTTTGATCAGCGTAGGGTGGAGAGCAGGGCCGCCGAGGTCGGCGGGTCCCCCGCGCGCCCTTGGCGGCCGTCCGGCCCCTTCGGGAAGGAGGGGTGTCACCCGTCCCCGAACCTTGACCGGCCTGGACAGCCCCGAAGTTTCTGTCTGGGCGACCGAGGCCGAGGGGTGCTCTCTGGCCGGCCCCAGGGTCCCCGCTTAGGAAGGGTCGGGCAAGGGGTTCTGGAAGGACTTTCTGCTCCCGCTGGCGCGCACGGATCGGGGACCCCCCGCTCGCGCTCCGGGTGCGGACACCGAGCTCCCCGCCTCGCCCTGCGGCCTCCCTTCCTTGACATCCCTCCCTGGACGAAGGCCTTGGACTTGGCTCCGAGTCGCGGCCCACACTGGCCACGCTCCTGTCTCCTTTCTCCTTCGGATGTGGGTTTCTGGACGCACTTCAAAGTCACATTTTGGGGCGACTCCTTCGCGCCCAGCAGCAGTCCCCCACCCTGACTCTCCCCAGAGCAGGGCCGGCGGTGCCCGCTGCCAGCCGCCTGTGTCACCCTGTTCTCGGGGAGCTGGTCCCGATGGTGACCAACTTCTAGTCTTTCTCCGCAGAACAGAATCCGAGACTTTTCTGTCGCCGGACTCTGAGCGAGCGAGCGAGAGTGACCACGCGAAGATCGACGCCAAGCTGGAGTAGGAGGACCCCGAGGCCGGCGGGACCCGTCTGCGCCCCTGGAATACAGGGGCTGCTGCGTTTCCTCGGGTGCGCAGAGGCCTTGGGGCTGGCGGTAAGTGGGCTCGGAGGACGTGGGGCTCGGAGAGTGTTTGCAGAACGAGCCTGGCGGCGCACCCAAGGCCATCTGCCCGATCCCTCTGGCACTCTGCGCGCTGCTGCCTGTTCGGATTCACCTGCCGTTCGTGAGCTAGGGCTGTGCCCTTTTATCTCCGAGGATGCTTGAAGGACATCCCCACCCACCACCCCCGCATCCCTTAGGGCACACTTTGCCAGTTGCTTTGGTTCCGCAGTTCCGAAGAGGTGCGGATCCGGGGCAGGTGAGGTTGCACATCTAGGCCTTGGGGATCCCCTAAGAAGCCCAGGCTGGATCTGAGTCCTGGAAAAAGCCAGTCGCTCCAGCTCCGAGGCTTCTCCAGGGAAGCTTCCGGAGTACTTAATGTTTCCCGGAATATTTCTGTAGTATTTCTGGCCTGAGTATTTCAGCACAGACCTATTGGGGACTGTTTATTTTGCTGAAAGCGGCCTCCGGCTGACTGTAAGGCCCAAATTCAGCTCAGGGTATTTTACCTTTCTCTTTGCTGGGCTGTAAGCAGCGAGTGCACCCAAGGTGGGCACGTCACACAAGGTGAAATGAGAGTTGCAAAGCGGCCTTTCCCTGGCCCTCCAGGCCAACGCTTGCTTCTGTGAGCTGGGAGGTACTTACTGCTTGAGGGCAGAGGCCAGGCCCTGTTCAGGCACTACCGGTCATTTTCAGCTGGTTTAAAATCAGCATCTCAAGCTGCCCATAAGTGCTGTGTGAATTCTTTAGTCTTACTTAGGGAACTCGGCAGTGCTTTCCAAGTCTCTCCCCAACCACTCCAAGGTGCCCAATGCAGATTCCAATGCACATTTGGCCTCTTGGCCTTAGAGTGCAGTGGCTGGAGCCCAGAGTAACTTTCCCCAGTGAAATGAGGGTTCCGTTTCACAGCCTCCAAAGCCAAAGTGTGGTTTGTTTTTATTTTGTTTTTAACCTCCAATATGCTTTAAGAGCTTAAAACCCCCAAATGAATTATCACAGTGAACTCCGGGAGGAAACTGGCTTCATTGTTCCCTGCAGCTGAGTTCTCAGCTGCAGCAAAGCCATCAAAACTGTAGCCTTTCAGCTCTGCGGCCAGACTACTTCTTCCTGCTCCTGGCCAGGGTAGAAGGGAGAGAAGCAGCTCAGGAGCCGCCTCACCCCACAGTCCCGCCACTGCTCAGGAGAGGCTCTAGGGTCCTGAGCAGGAACCTCAGCACTTTGAACAGCAGAGAGGCAACTTGCCAGCGCTGTCCTTCTCCAGGCGTCTGTCCTTCTACACCTTGGTCACATATGCTGCTCTTGCTTTCTTTGCATGTCCCCGATCCTGATCCTAGAGGAACCTAAGGAGGAACAGTGGCCTCAGTCCCTCAGGAGGCAGATGCCCAGGCCAGGGGTAGAGATGCCCCTCTGCAGTGTCAGAACCACAGATTCAGCTTGAGGCCCTACCCAGGACTTCCTTTGCATTTCCAGGAATGAATAGAAACAAAACTAGCAAAGGTTTGGGGGCATTAGGGTTGTTGTTTTTGTTTTTTGGTTTGGTTTTTTTTTGGGGGGGGTCACACCCAGTGGCGCTCAGGGTTTACTCCTGACTCTGCGCTCAGAAATCGCCCCTGGCAGGCTCAGGGACTATACAGGACACAGCGAATCGAACCGCCGTCTGTCCTGTGTTAGCTTTGTGCAAGGCCAATGCCCTACCACTGTGCTATGGCTCAAGCTCCTATTGTTGTTGTTTTTTGTGTTGTATTTGTTTGTTTGTTTTTGTTTTGGGGTCACACCCAGCAGTGCTTTGTGCAAGGCCAATGCCCTACCACTGTGCTATGGCTCAAGCTCCTATTGTTGTTTTTTGTGTTGTATTTGTTTGTTTGTTTTTGTTTTGGGGTCACACCCAGCAGTGCTCAGGAGTTACTCCTTGCTCTATGCTCAAAAATTGCTCCTGGCAGGCTCAGGGACTATGTGGGATGGCAGGATTCGAACTACCGTCTTTCTGCATGCAAAGCAAATGCCTTATCTCCATGCTATCTCTCCAGCCCCCTTTTTTTTGTTTTTGTGTTTTGTTTCTTTTTTTTGTTTGTTTTTTTTTGTTTTTGGGCCACACCCGGCATTACTCAGGGGTGACTTCTGGCTGTCTGCTCAGAAATTGCTCCTGGCAGGCACGGGGGACCCTATGGGACACCGGGATTCGAACCAACCACCTTTGGTCCTGGATCGGCTGCTTGCAAGGCAAATGCCACTGTGCTATGTCTCCGGGCCCTTGTTTCTTGTTTTGAGTGAACCAGGAACTTCCAATAGTGAAAGGTTCTAGGCGCTTTCTTTAAATAGCTCTAGGCTGGCTCCCCAACATCTTTCCCCCCAGGAAAAGTGAGTCCTGGGTTTCCTCTTCAGCTGTGTTTCGGCTGTTTCTGTGGGAGGGTGCAGCAGCAGCATTGCTTCAAGTTCCTTTCTCAGAGTATCTTCTCCTTTTACTTTTTTGGAGACAGCAGAAGATGGAAAATTATATTCAACTCAAATGATGCTTGCCTTTCTCCCTCTCTCACACAAACTGAGAAACTAGCAAGCAGGAGCACGGACGGACAGGCCAGTGTTGGAGCCGTGACCATCACCTCGGCCACCTGTGCGGCCGTGCACCTCTCCTGGGCTGGCCCTGCAGAATGTGTAGGAGTGGTATGTTCTCTCCAGCTGCCTTTGGCAAAGCAAATGCCATCTCCGAAGACAGTAATTTCAAGACAAAGGCATGTAATCCACACACTATGAACTCAAGTTTGTAGTGATGCTTTTTTGGGGGGTTTGGTTGGTAGGTTTGTGTGCATACCGGACAGTGCTCAGGACTTACTCCTGGCTTGGGTTCACGAAACCCTCCTGGTAGGGCTTGGGGGACCATATGGGGTGCCAGGGATCAAACCCAGGTCAGGTATATGCAAAGTCAGAGAGTGCGTCCCTGCAATACCATCACTATGGCCCAAGCAGTGCTGGTTTTTAAGAAGCTCTGGGGCCTGAAGTCACTATGCCAGACTAAGTTCTGAGAAAAACGTGGCACGTATGCTTTGGTAGGTGGATATTCTGGCATTGAAACTAAGTAAACAAGGTCAGAAAAGGCCAGGAAAGAGTCTAGGTTTCCTGGAAGTCCATCATGGAATGATTCACTGTTAAAATACCCATTTCAGGGGCTGGAGCACAGCAGTAGGGCTTGCATGCGGCAGACCAGGACAGACCCAGGTTCAATCCCCAGCATCCTATATGGTCCCCTGAGCCTGTCAGGAGTGATTTCTGAGCACAGAGCCAGAAATTACTTCTGAGCCCCATGGGGTGTGGCCCCAAAACCAAAACCAAAACCAAACAATATACACACTCACAATCCCATATTATGGACATTTGAAGGCTGCTAGGGCCTGCCTAGGGGCTGAGCCATCCTCTGATGTTAGTCCACCCCAGTAGTACTCTCTGGGCAAGCCCTCAGCCAGGCTCGAGAAAGGGCCTGGGCAGATTCTCACACGATCCCCTGTGCACTGCATTGAGAAAAGGGTGCAGAAGCTGGGTGGTAATGGGCAGATTTGACAGACAGTCTTCTCCTCTTCCTCAGGGCTTTGGACTTGTCTTAAGCACCTACTGCACATGTGGATGAGCTCATGGTTTGAGCTGAAGCTGTGAAATTCCTGCAGAGATTGGGAGTGGCTAGGCCTGGTCTCGTACTCCATAGCCATCACCCAAATGGGTTTCAGGGCATCCTACTGGAAGGCGAGACTTAGTGCCCATGACAGGGATGCTCTCCTGTGGCACCTCCCACCTGGCCCAGGCCATGCAGAGCACCGGCATGTTTGTGGCTAGACTGAAGTGTTTTCATCATTGGTGGTGCTCAGCTCCAGAAAGCAGAGTCCTCATGGGCAATCCTAACCCTTGGATCCCAAGGACTACTCCCGAGTGGGACCCTACATGCATATTGCAGCATGGAAGCAGCCCTATCTGGGTGTTCAAGACATGCCCCAAATCCACAGTCCCCTGCACAGCTGTTGCCACGGACCTTCCAGAGACCCAGCAAGTATTCACAAGTGATCTCAGCCACAAGAGTAAGGGCCAGGGAGGGCCAGGGACACTCCAGCTGTGCCAGGGAGGAGCAAGCCAGTTAAAAACAGCGGCAGAGAAGGGGCTGCGTGTGCATTGCCAGGTAGCCTGGCAAGCCATAAAGATCTGTGCAGTAGAAGAATCCAGAAGCTATGAAGCATCCCTGGAAGCACAGAAAGACCACACTGGCCCCGAGGCAAGGCTCTGCAGCTCCAAGGCTTCTTCAGGTGCCCTGGGCACCAGCGGTGAGCTCCAGCCGTGAGCACCAGGCATGCCCTCAGCAATGCTTCCCACATGTGTGTGAGGGCGTGTGGCTCTGAGTGTACGTGGAACTTGTGTGAATATTGTGACTGAGTGTATATGTGGATGTCTATATGTGTGAATGTGACTGTGAGTAGGTGTGAGTGACCATGTGAGAAACTGTTTATGAGTGATGGTGAGTGCGTGTGTGTGTGTGTGAGTGTGTGACTTTGTAACTGTGAGTGTGTGTGTTGGTGGCAGTGTTTGCATGAGCCCCTCTGAAGAGGCCAACACCTTGCTTCAGGAGCTTCAGCAGGCCTAAACAGATGTTCCTTGAGATAAAGTTTTTGTTGTAAGGTTTGTTGCTTTTATAAATATACGGGCACATTGTCCCAACAAATCTTGGTCTCTTCTGTTTCATGTAGATTGTTTTTCTTTTACTGATGGCCTGGGACTGGGGGACGACACATGGCAAACGTCAGAAATGCAGCTTTGTTGAAATGTCATTGACAAATAATTGTAGGACCTTGAAAATGTGTTTGGTGGCAGTGTGAGATTCATGTCATTGTGAATGGATTCCCACTTTGAGACTGTCCACTGACTTTTCACAGCATTTCAGAATTTAAGGTGGGGCCAGAGAGATAGCATGGAGGTAGGGCATTTGCCTTTCATGCAGAAGGTCGGTGGTTCGAATTCCGGCATCCCATAGGGTCCCCTGAGCCTGCCAGGAGCGATTTCTGAGCATAGAGCCAGGAGGAACCCCTGACTGCTGCTGGCTGTGACCCAAAAACCAAAAACCAAAAAAAAAAAAATAGAATTTAAGGTTCTTTCCCCATACATGCACACACGTGCACTCACACACATTGATCACTGAGGGATCAGTGAGTAGACGCATCTTGTGCTCCATTTCAGATCATTGTGTTTGAGTCGGACCTGATTGTCCTTGCTACTGTGCCCCTTCTGTGAGTGAAAACACTGCAGCCAGCACTCATTTTATTCTCTGGCTTGAAATGCACCCTGGTCCAGGGTGTCAGGATAGTAAGGGGGGATAGGGTTAGTCTTTATATCATCACTCTGTTTTTTATTTCCTGAACAGCAAATAAAACTGAGTTTATTAGATTTTCCTGGTAGAGTATTTTGGGCAATGTAGCCCCACTTCTCCAGACTGATATTTTCACATCTTTAAGTCAAAGTGGTGTCTCAAAATCTCAATGTGCTTTGGAGTCACAGTGATGCCAGGCGGTGCTGAGAGGGCACCTAACCAGGGAATGTCAGAGTATGAAGACAAAGACTTCAGCTCTTCAGATCAGATCTCAACTCTGAAAAGGCATTGATGGTGAGCTGGTCACGTGACCCCACAAATGCGGCGCAAGAAACCAGAGATGGGAAACTGCATGTGTCTAGGCTGCATTTCTACCAACACCTAAGGGTGGTCTCCATCTCCTTCGTACAGACGAATGGTTCTCAATGTCTCCAAGGTCAGTCCAGTTCCCATTTAAATGAATTTCATAGGAACTGAGGAGTATAGCAAGTAAGGCTCTATAGGGTCCTCCTTGAACATCGCCAGGAGGGATTCCTGAGTGCAGAGCCAGTAGTAAGCCTTTAGCATGGCCACTGTTACCCCAAAACAACAAAATATAAACCAAATCAATGCACAGTACATAACCCACCGCCAATGAGAAGCCAGCTGCCATTGGTCAGATCCACTTGTAAAAGTATGTGCCCTGTTGTGTCCATTCCTGGGGCGTGAGGCCCGGTCTGGGCTGCTCTGTTAAAGGCTCGCCTTGGCCACCAGTGTGATCAGGCACTATTTAGAGCCTGTTATGAAGCTTAGACAGGCAGCTACACACACTACCCGCTGCCTGATGCACACTGTGGAGGCAAGCAGTGCCCTTCACTGTCCTGGCATGTACATTTGCAGAGCTCTGTGGAGACAACGCCTCACAGCTATGCTCCCCCAAGGGGTGTGTATGGTACTGAGTCAAGTGACTTATGGTGGTCTTTGGTCGTCGACGGGGACAGCCCCTGGCTTTCTTTTTCCAGATCTACCTGCTCTTCTCCACTAACAGGATTCTGGGAGACAGTGCCACTAGGAAGAGCTGGGCCCTAACACTGTCCCCAGATCCCCTTTTCTGCTCTGCACTATCTGGCTGGAGAATAGAGCCAGTCTCTTGTTCCATGTTACCTTGGTGTCATGCAGGATATTGTAGCAGAGAAAAAAGGGGCCATCTGGCATCAACAGCCAAACCCTGATTCTCTTGGGAGAAGGAAATTGCCTCAACTGATTGTTTCAGGTCACACAGGCTCCTGAGATCGGACTTCAGGACAGAGTTGTGGGTTCTCTCCCATTAGTGATTCAGTAAGGCCTCAGGTCTGTTTCTGCCTGCAGACAAGGGTCGTATTCTGCTTGATAGAAACAACCCTGGTTTCTAAACACTGTCTTGGTCATGAAACTAAGACAAGACATTCTTCCTGCACTTCCAAAGAGCATCCTGAGGAACGGATGGGGATGCGTATAGCGATGGGTGAATAAACACATTCTTTGTCTATTGGGAAGGAACTTCATATTTCCCGGAGCCCTTGCTTGAAAGATGTTTTCAGAACTAAGTTGTAATCCAAGCACAAAATGACCAATTTTATTCCTAGTACACATGGGCACTTCCAGGTGTCCCTCACACAAACACAGCAGACGGGGGCTAACAGTGGGTCAGCCAGGCCAGGGCTGGTTCCTGAGACTATAGCAGTGATGCCATGGCTTCATGTGCAAAGATCTGCCAATGAGCCTAGATCACAAACCTGCTCTCACTGACCTCACTGCCTTCTTCTTCCACAGAGATGGTGGGAGCTGAGGGAAAGGGGGCAGGGAAGGGCCCCCCATACTCATACACCTATCAACCAACACCATCTCTGGTGTTCTTTTAATGGTCCTGTTCAACTTGGCCGTCCATGCCCTGACTTGAATAAGCTGAAGTGTCAGTGAGCCTCTGCTGGAGATCCTTTTTCTCTTCAGGGGATTGGGGGGAGGGTCTGCCACTGCCCCCTATCTGTCCCCATCCTTGGCCCAGTGGTATCTGCGATTCACCCAAACTTCCCCACTTGTTCCCCAGGAGACCGTGTGGGGTTTTAGGAAACTCAGTGACACCCAGGGAAGATATTTATGTTTCCCTACCACTCGACCAGGCCTTCTGGAGTGACACATTTGAACATTGATGTCAACTGCCGCTTGGTGCCCCCAGAAAATCTTTTCTTTCAGTATGATAGGTATTCAGTGGATTCTGCAGCCCAGGAGCCCATGGTCCTGCAGAGAACTGAGACAGACTTTTGGAGACTCCTCAGCACAGTCAAGAGTGTTAAGCTCCGGGCCCAGAGAGATAGCACAGCGGCGTTTGCCTTGCAAGCAGCCGATCCAGGACCAAAGGTGGTTGGTTCGAATCCCGGTGTCCCATATGGTCTCCCGTGCTTGCCAGGAGCTATTTCTGAGCAGACAGCCAGGAGTAACCCCTGAGCAATGCCTGGTGTGGCCCAAAAAACAAACAAACAAAAAAAAAGTGTTAAGCTCAGAGCCACCCTGCATCTCTCTGTGGCCTCCCCTGGCCTGAGGATCCTCCTCTTCACTGGCAGACAATGGGATGCATCCCCTGGCCCTTTCCCCCTAAAATTTGTTCACATTCTCACATGTATGGGGGTACTGGAGCTCCTCATGCCCCTGACAGCACAGGGCTCTGCCTTCTCCCCCCCCCCCCATCCCCATGGCTGGCTGTCCTTGAGCATGTGACTTGGCTCTGCCCCAGGCTTGCCTATGTCTGGCCCCTCTCGGGGCACCCTGGGGGTTGCTGTGTTGTCTGGGGCTGCTGTGCTTTCCTTGGGGTTCCAGGTTGTAATCTTGCCTCCTCTCAGAGTCCTGCAGGCTCACAGCAAGTTTCTCCTGCCAGCTGGAGCTTGTGGCATATGTGGGAGCATTTGCAGCCACACTGACATGGGTCAGAGCATTGTGAGGGTGCCAGTGCCTGGTCTGTGACCCAGATGCCCTCCTTGTCCTGTGCTGAGGCTGCATGACCAGTGCACAGCCAAGTCCTAGCATCTCCCCTGGCCCTGACCTTTACTGACCAAAGGCAGAATCCAGAAGAAGAGAAAGGAAATGGGGGGGGGGGGGTAGGGAGCCTAGCATCTCCTCAGTTGGGACAAACTGCCACTGACAGAGAAAAGCTCTATGTCATTCTTAGAGAAAACACTTTGGGAGTGAAGAGCCAGTTCATGAGGCCCGGGATTTCACCTTATACTTCTCTGACCTGGGAGATCCCAGAGTTAGTCTCTTGTGAACCTTTTCTCATCACAAACACCAAATTAGGGGTCTGGAGAGATAGCTCAGCGGTAGGGCAGGCCATTTGCCTTGTAAGCGGCCAACCCAGGACAGAGGGTGATTCGATTTCCGGCATCCCATATTGTCCTCCAAGCCTGCCTCGAGCGATTTCTGAGCATTGAGACAGGAGTAACCCCTGAGCACTGATGGGTGTGATTCCCCCCTCCAAAAAAAAAAATTAGGAGCTGGAGTGATAGTCTGATAAGGAGGGTACCTGCTGTGTACATGGCCTACCCAGGTTCAATATCTGGCATCCCATGGGGTCCCCTGAGCCCACCAGAAGTGATCTCTGAGTTAAGCCCTGAGCATCTCCAGGTATGACTTTAAAATAAAATAAACAAGAAAGAAAGAATGAAAAGAAAGAAAGAAAGAAAGAAAGAAAGAAAGAAAGAAAGAAAGAAAGAAGGAAGGAAGGAAGGAAGGAAGGAAGGAAGGAAGGAAGGAAGGAAGGAAGGAAGGAAGGAAGGAAGGAAGGAAGGAAGGAAGGAAGGAAGGAAGGAAGGAAGGAAGGAAAAGAAGGAAGGAAGGAAGGAAAAGAAAGAAAGGGGGCGGAGAGATAGCATAGAGGTAAGGCGTTGGTCTTTCATGCTGAAGGATGGTGGTTTGAATCCCGACATCCCATATGGTCCCCTGTGGGACCCATATGATGCCTGCCAGGGGCAATTTCTGAGCATAGAGCCAGGAATAGCCCCTGAGCACTGCCGGGAATGACCCAAAAACCAAAAAGGAAAAGGAAAAGGAAAAGGAAAAGGAAAAGGAAAGGAAAGGAAAGGAAAGGAAAGGATAGGAAAGGAAAGATAGAAAGAAAGGAAAGAGAAAGGAAGAAGAAAGGAAAGAAGGAAAGAAAGACCAATTTGGAACAGGCCAATAGCAGAGTGGGAAGGTGCTAGCCTTGCTCTGATCTAGGCTCAGCTCTGGGCCCCACCTATGCTCTCACAAGCTCCTCTCAGCTTGGCCCTGAACGCTGAGCCAGAAGTGAGCACAGCTGGGAGCGAGCACAGAACCAAACTGTGCGGAGCCATCTGCGAGTAGGTGTTCGGGCATCCTGAGCACAGCAATGAGGAGGGTCAGCGCTGGCTAGGGCTGGCCCTGTGCTGGGTCATTGCAGGGGTGGCCTTTGGGTGCTGCTTTACACAAGTATTGATAGAGGCCTTTGGATTAGTTTTCCTATTGCCTTCTGTTGTGTATGTAAATATTTTGGGGGATTACTATGTTGCTCACCCTAATCTGATTAGGTGATTGTGCCCTACCCTAGGGTGTGACCTGGCATTCTGCCCCCACCCTAGGGTAGGACCTGATTCTGCTTCCACCATTGGTTGGTATCTGATCCCACCATTGGGTGGGACCTGACTCTGGACTATAAGAGCAAGGGTCTGTGGAAGGCGAGAGGCTTTTGCTGGCTGGAACTGAATCTGAGTCTTTGGACTTCAGTTTTGTCCATCCGAATAAAGCAAATATTTCCACGAGCCTGATTGTCTGCGAGCTGTTTACCCGCCGTTTCACCTCAGAACCGTGGGCTAGACAGGGTGGCAGACACGTGCTCCGAGCTGGAAGAAAAGGGCCTCATTCTCCATCCCTCCATCAGTCAACCTCTTCAGGGGCTGTCCTGCTACAGCCTTCTAATTAGATGTCTCTCTATTGGTTCCTTTGGTTTCCATGCTAAAAAGATGTTTCCCCATTGCCTCCTCACCTGGTTTCTTCTCCTCCCCTGGGATGGGCTTTGTTTTTCCCAATACAGGCTCTTTGGTGGCCTGAAGGGAAGCTGCCATCTTGGCTCATGGTTCCACATGGTAGAGTGACTGGCTTGTGGGTGTCCAGCTTGCGGTATGAGTTTCTAGCCTGCTATTCCTTCCCAACGGTGTGTGGATTATTTCCTGCATAGGAATTGCTGCCAGACCTGCGTCTCTTGTCCTACCCAGATTGGGAGCAGGGGTATCCCTCCCCCTCTGGGGATTGTGAAACACACAACCCACTATTTCACACACAAGCAGTTGGCAGTCCCAGCTGCCAATCCAGATGCAGCCTATCTGGTCATCACTGTAGAGGAATCATTAGATCAACTGTATTTTTGTTTTTGTTTTGCTTTTTTTTGGGGGGGTGGGGCCACACCTGGCGGTGCTCAGAGCTTACTCCTGAATCTGTGCTCAGAAATTACTCCTGACGGGCTCTGGGGACCCTATGGGATACCCAGGATCGAACCCAGGTCGGTCTCTTGCAAGGCAAGTGCCCTCCCCGCTGTACTACCACTCCAGCCCCAGCAACTGCACTTCACCCTGATTCTCCCTGTACCTAGTTCGCTCCTGGCAGCATCTTGGATTCTTTGGACTGTGTATTTTTTTTTTTTTTTTTGGTTTTTGGGTCTCACCCGGCTGTGCTCAGGGGTTACTCCTGGCTCCATGCTCAGAAATTGCTCCTGGCAAGCACGGGGGACCATATGGGACGCCGGGATTCGAACCGATGACCTTCTGCATGAAAGGCAAATGCCTTACCTCCATGCTATCTCTCCGGCCCCTGGACTGTGTATTTTTAGAGCAAGTCGCTGACAAGAGCAGAGACATGGAACCGAATCAGGCAGCTCATGCCTGACATCCCCAGGGAAGCCACTAGAGCGCTGGGCGCTCTCCCAGAAGGCAGGTCCCAGCGTCCTGGCTGCACTCAAATCTCACTCCTGGCTCTGTGCTCAGGCTTGTCTCCTGGTGACCTCCTGGACCACCTCGAGTGACGGGGCTCAAACCTGCATCAACCTACTGGAGACGCCTCCCCTTGTTCTCCAACCCTGTTGTGTTTCTTCACTGAGCATGTCTGAGTGTCTACAGTGCTTGACCCCTACCCTCCAGAGTCAGGGGCCAGGAAAAGCCAGGCCAGGTGCAAGGGCAGCTCCTACTCAGCCGGAATCCAACCAACTGCCACCAGGTCCACCCCAACCCTGGAGCTGCACCCCAAGGAAATTCCCCTTAAGTTGCCTTCAACCCCTATTCTCCATTGCACACTTGGTCCTCTGGAGCCCGGGAGGTGGCCACGGAACTGCCTGGCTGGCCAGGCCTCCTGGTCCCTGACCAGGAGGAAGAGGAGTGCTCAGCCATTTTTATCTGACTCACTTTTCTGTACAACCAGAGGGAGAGCTAGTCCCATAAGCCTGCGGCCTCCCTGCGAAAAGCAAACACAAGCAAATGAGACACAGAGCAGGAGAAAAGAAAGGTTCTCGCAAACCTCTTCACCCAGCTAGCTCGTTAGTCCACAGTAGTGTGAACCTAGATCTATAGGCAAGCATGTAATTGTGTGTATGTCATGTGTGTGTTTCTACTGTCTGTGCACGGAGATCCTGGGTATGATATAGAGCACATGTGCTCCCATGCATCCGTGCACATGCAGCGAATGTGTCTGCCACATACATGTTGTTTGTCTCTGCATAAAGACCATTGTGTGTACACATACAGAGTGCAGGCATCGGCATTGTAGATAACGTGTGTGTAAGTATGTAGAAAACAAGCTTTTCTTTTACTCTTGTCTCCTTACAAACCATAGATACTGGGCAGGAGCTGTAGCACAGCAGGGAGGGTGTTTGCCTTCAATGTGGCTGACCTGGTATGTATGATCCACAGCATCCCAGATGTTTCCGAGACCACCGAGAGCAACTCCTGAGCACAGAGCCAGGAGTAACCCCTGAAGCACACCAGAAAAATCATATACACCACGGATGTGCATAGAGCCCCATTTATACACACACCAGTATTGATATATTTCACATGTGTGCCTATGCACACACGTGCCATTCAATGTCATGTATGTGCTCAGCATGCATGTATATTCCATAAAACTGAATATGCTGTGTCCGTGTGGATAAGCCACATGTGTAGATACCATACATGTGCTCCCGTATTGTATATGTCTATGTACCATGGTACCATGGTCTATGTACCATGTTTGCACATATCACCCCATGCATAGGCCGTAACTAGGCATAACTTCATAACCATATTTCACAGAACATAACTCATAACCCTTGCACATGTCTGCATCATCCAGACACTATCCCTCTGTAGCACAATGGGGCCAGTCCCCTCAATGTTGAATTCCTTCCTTGGCTCCTGTGTTTCTATAACAGACGTGATGGCTGCCCTGTGCTACTGGCTTCTTAGTGCCTCAGTCATGCCTCTTCTCTCCCACGTGGTCTCTGGTTAGCTCCCAGGATTCCCTTCACTTCACTGCTGAGTCTCATTGGTTGGTCTGCATGGCTCGAGGGACCGTGCTTGGTACAGGGGTCAGACCCAGGCGAGTGCTGCCAGGAGGAACTCAGGCCTACAGGAGTGTGTCAGTCTTCACCCCAAGGCCCTGCTGAGGGTGTGAGTGGGGTCCGGGGCTGAAGCACAGAGTCTGGACAGATAGGTGGTCTCAGGACCTCAGCAGGGGTGAGCTTGGCCACACTCACTCGGGAAGAACTGGAGACCTCTGACCATCAACCACAACCCTTGGTGCCACACTGGATGCTGCTCTGGCTTCAGTGTCAGCAGCACCAACTCAGGGATCTTGGCTGGGACATCGGAGTGATGATGACCCAATTGTGCCATCTGGTCTCAGGCCACTTTGCAGGCTGCAGTTTCCACTTGAACTGACCCCCAGAGAGCTGAGCACAGTATTCAGGCAGTTTCCCAGGGAGCCCTTGTTCCAACAACAGGAGAGGAGATGAGGCTGCATTGGGGCCACCTGTGCACAGACCTGGGGGAAGCAAGAATCTTAGCTCTGCACACGCCCCGCCCTTTTTCAGGTGAATTTGCTGGGTGTCAAGGACAAGAACCCAGCCCATCTCTGAGTCCACCCCTTCACGTGGCAAATAGGCTCCCCCAGCTCTGTCCCAATCAGGGTAGCAGGCTGTTGTCCAGGCTGCCAATTTCCTTGGGGACTTGAGCCCTGGAAACAAAGACTGAGCCCATCCTGTGCCAGGAAGACCAGGCTACCTTGGGAAGTCCATGAGGAGCTAATGCTGGCTGGACACAGCGGACCTAAACTCACCCCTCAGTGTGCTAGACATCACCCTCTTGACATGCCAAGTCCCATCTTTACTGCTGGAATTTTGGAGGGGCCCTGCCCCCACATCTTGTTCTAAGGTACTCGTGGATCCAGCTCCCTACCTTCCCTCTCTTTGCTCCTCTTCATCCACCCAACATTTATCCATCAATCCACTATCCAGTCTTTGTCCACCCATTTATTTGTCCATCCATTTTCTATCCATTGATCCATAATCTTTCACCCATCATTTATTCTTGCATCTATTTATTTATTTGTTTGTTTTGGGGGCACACTTGTTGAGGCTCAGGGGTTACTCCTGGCTATTTGCTCAGAAATCGCTCCTGGCTTGGGAGGACCACCATATGGGATGCCGGGGGATCGAACCGCAGTCCATCCTAGGCTAGCACTTGCAAGGCAGATACCTTACCTCTAGCACCACTGCTTCAGCACCTTCATCCATCTATTTTCTTTTCTTTTCTTTTTTTAGGCTTTTGGGTCACACCAGGCAGTGCTCAAGGGTTACTCCTGGATCTATGCTCAGAAATTGCTCCTGGCAGACTCAGGGGACCATATGGGATGCCGGGATTCGAACCACCGACCTTCTGCATGAAAGGCAAATGCCTTACCTTCATGCTATCTCTCCGGCCCCATCCATCTATTTTCTATGTAGAGATCACTCACCATCTCTGTCCATTCCTTCATCATCTCTCCATCATCTATCCTTTCATCTATTTATTCTATCCATCATTTATCTCCATATCTCTTCTTCCATCCATGACCAGTTCATCTGTTATCTGTCTGCCCATCAGTCTATTCTCATCTTCATCACCTACCTGCCTCTCCATTACCTGCCTTCTATTCTGTCTATTCATCTATCATTCATCCCCAGACATCACTGATCTGTTCCCTTGGTGGGTGTGTTGTCTTCATCCCTTCATCATCTCTCTTCCTAATCAATAATTTTCCCTGTCCATCACCTCACATATCTGTGTCTTCTTCCACCCACCTATCATTCATCTTCACATTATTGTCCATCCAAGCATCTTTCCATCCATTTACTTATCTACCAACTGATCCATTGCCTCTCCATCCATTTATCCATTAGCTATTTTCCAATTCCTGAAATTTCTGTATCCATCAACTATCATTCATCCATCAATAACCTATTATCTCTACAGTCTGTCTGTCTCTCTCTCTCTCCTCATATTTGCTGTTGTTCTTCCTCACCCCTCCTCCGGTTGGCCCAGCTTCTTGGTTCAGTGACATTTCTGTCCCCAGGTCAAGCCCAGCCTGGCCCTGCACAGCCCCTCTGTCACTCTCTCTCTTCTCATCCGATTAGCTGCATCTTGCTGCCGATTCTCCTTGCTCTTCCGGCCTTTGTGGGATTGTCTTCGTTTCTCCTTTTGTCTCGGTGGGCTTCTCTCAACTGTTTGCACATTGAAGAAAACCTTCCGCCTTCCACGCCAGCCCATTCTCTGGCCCATCCAGTCCCACGGCCGAGTTTCCTGTCCCTGCTGAGGATGCCTGGCGCTAACCATGGCAACCGTCAGCGGACAGGACTGGCGGGGGGGGGGGGTGGATGGGCAGCCTGGGACTCTGGGGGATCTGGCAAAGATGCGGGACACCAGCCCTTGGACAACTGAGAGTCTAAGGCAAACCCCAGGCTGGCTGGCAATGGCTGCTGGAAGTTGCGGGTTATGGGAAGTGGACACTTGCCACCCTGTGACCCCATGGAGCAGAGCCAGCCCACTGCTAGCCGAGACTCCCCCTGCCATGGCCTCCTCCCTGCTCTGCCAGCCCCTGCCTTCCCTGAGGCCTGCCTGGGAATCTTCCCTCATTTGCCAGGATGGCCCTGAAGACCCAACCAGTCAATGCTGGCTCCTGATCAGAGACAACCCCCTGAGAAAGTGGGGGTCCCACTTCCGGGCCTCACAGAAGACACAGCCATGCGTACAGCCCTGAGGCCCTTTCCAGGATCCAGACCAGAGCCGCCTCCCACGGCCTGCTGGCAGCTCTACCTCGGAAGCTGGTCCAGGTACTAAGAGGGACCTTGGAGTGCACTTGCAGGTGCTGCTTGATTCTGGAGGCCCAGGACTGACCGGTGATCTTGGGTGCAGGAAAACAAGGCAGTGAGCCTCCTTGGACCTTCTCTTCCAGTCCAAGGTTCCCTGTTCTGCCAGTGCTGAGAATAGTGTTGTCCTCCCTGAGCCCCAGAGCAGCTGGCTAAGCCCTCTCTGCCCTTCAGCTGGACTAAGGGACCCCATGCTCCCTGCACAGACCTCCCCCAACCACATGGGCTCAGGACTCCCAGAGCAGAGCCTCTCTGCTGTCGAAGCTCACCATAAGAGGACAGATGGACAGAGGATGTGGCCCCAGGGAGCAACACTGGTCTCGACTCTCAAAAGGCTCAGGAAAGAGGGGAGGAATGCCCTTGTAGGAAGAGTGCTGTCCCTTCCAAGCTACAAGAGCAGAATCTATTGTCCTGTCTACACTGCAAAGACCAGCCTCCTGGGGTCAGCCAGTGTATGGTCTATACTGCAAGGACCAGCCAGCTGGGGAGGCTCAGTGTCCTGTCTACACTGCAAAGTCTGGCCCACTGTGCCCAGCTCTGGGATGCTGCTGGGGCCAAGTGAAGGTTCCAGGTAGACGGCGGCCCTCTCATTTCTCTGATGCTTTTCTTAGCAAGACTCTAGCCTTCACTCCCCTGCAAGCACCAGCCCCTCCCCCACGGGGTCCCTATTGAAAGTGGGTGTCCCTGGTCCTCAAAGTGCTGGCCCCACTGCCCACTTCCCAGCCCTGCAACTGGGTACCACCTCTCTAGAGAAGCCACCGCAGGCCCCACAGCACCTGCAGTATTTCCATTCTGGGTTAGTGTTTTTTGGTTTGGGGCCACACCTGCTGGTGCACTGGAATGACTCCTGGCTCTGTGCTCAGGAATCACTCCTGGTGGGACTGAGGGATGCTGAGGATCCAATGCAGTCAGCTACAGGCAAGACAAGTGCGCTCCTCTCTCCGGCCCCATGAAGCATCTCCAGGACTCCACTTCAGACCATATGGAATACATGTCTACATGTAGCTCACACAGGCTTGAATGCCCACATATGTTGATTATGTCCCTATATAGCTATTTTTTTTTTTTTGGTTTTTGGGTCACACCCAGCAGTTCTCAGGGTTTACTCCTGGCTCCACGCTCAGAAATCGCTCCTGGCAGGCTCTGGGGACCATATGGGAAGCCGGGATTTGAATCAATGACCTTCTGCATGAAAGGCAAATGCCTTACCTCCATGCTATCTCTCCAGCCCCATATGTCCCTATATATACACATGGAGATATGCCTTGTCTACACCTGTAATGTGTGTTTGTGCATGTACACGTGTAGTTGTGCATATGTGTGTCGATGTGTGAGTGCCCATGTAATGTTCGTGTGATATATTGTGTGTTTGTATGTACAGGCAGGCTGTATCCATGTTTCATGAGAATGTATGCCTACAGCTTACATGAGTGAGTTTACAAGCAAGTGTGTGACTGCATGTCTGTATATGTTGCATTAAATAATTAACAATGGTGCTGGATAGAGGTGGATGGATGGAGGGATTTTTCCCTGCCATACCAGGCTATGTGGCTCCGCAATTCCCATTCAGTTGGTGGGTCCCAGGTTTAGGTGAACGTCGGAATTAGACTCATCCAGAGACAGGCATCAGGAAGCATCAACTTTATTCATGGGGCCGGAGAGATAGCATGGAGGTAAGGCATTTGCCTTTCATGCAGGAGGTCATCGGTTTGAATCCTGACATCCCATATGGTCCCCCGTGCCTGCCAGGAGCAATTTCTGAGCCTGGAGCCAGAAATAACCCCTGAGCACTGCCGGGTGTGACCCAAAAACCACAAAAACAAACAAACTTTATTCATGCCCTATCCACCACATGTGTGGCCTATATCATAACCTTTTAAGCATTCAGCCATTCTTAGCTAGCCCTGCATATCTTAACTCCTTTCAGCCATCTTCCCTTTGACCTCCATGCTGGCCAAAGACCAAAAGGAGAGACTAATCCCCAGAGTCAAAGGCCTTATCTACCTTTGCCAAGACCCCTCCCAGGAATGGGCGGGGTCTTGCAGGTAAGGTCAAGTTACCTAGGGAGAATGGAGGGATGAGGCTTCATCATATACATGATCAAGTGTGTCTACTGGACCCACATGTGAGGGTGTTTGTGTGGGCACATGTGTTTTATGTTTTATACGTACACGCACATGCTTATTTGTTTTTCATGTGATGAGTGTGTGTCCACATGGCCACAGCATGAAGTCAGCCCGGATGCAGCAGGAGATGCTCACAGTAGAGTGGTCTTCTCTCTCTGAGCTGGCACAGAAAGTGCTAGAAGAGGGAACAGAGAGATAAGACTACACTGGACACAAGAGGCTGGCTCACTAGGGCATTATCTCCCTCTGGCCCCAGCAGCAGGAATCACCCTGGAACCTGCTTCTTTGTACCCCCAAAGGGTCACAAAAACAAGTGGGTTTTGTTCTTCCCCAAGGAGTAAATGAGGAGCCACTGGACTGCCCCCTGGGATGCTATGTGGCACAAAGGCCTGGGGACACCTTTTATCCGGTGCTTTCTTCAGTGAGGAACAGGATTTGGAGGGGCTGGCCTGGCCACTAGAAACCTGGGAGGGGACATAACCCACTCTTTATTTTATTTTATTTTATTTTATTTTATTTTATTTTATTTTATTTTATGGCTTTTTTTTTTTTTTTTGTGGTTTTTGGGTCACACCCGGCAGTGCTCAGGGGTTATTCCTGGCTCCAGGCTCAGAAATTGCTCCTGGCAGGCACGGGAGGACCATATATGGGACGCCGGGATTCGAACCGATGACCTCCTGCATGAGAGGCAAACGCCTTACCTCCATACTATCTCTCCGGCCCCTATTTTATGGCTTTTTGGGTCACATCTGGCAACACTTAGGGGTTACTCCTGGCTGTCTGCTCAGAAATCGCCCCTGGCAGGTACAGGGGACCATATGGGATGCCAGGATTCGAACCACCGACTTTCTGCATGAAAGGCAAACGCCTTACCTCCATGCTAGCTCTCCGTAACCCCCATAACCCACTCTTAACCTGAGCTCCCAGTTTCCTCTGGCTTTCAGCAAAAACAGGGTCTGGTCACAGCCTCTCAGTAAAGGCAGCAGGAGACAGACAGAGCAACAGGACAGTGCAGGACCAGGCCCCTGTCCAGTTCTTCCTGCCTCTGGATCCTGCCCAAAGGCCTGCCACACACACACATACACACACACAAATTCGTATGTGCACATCCCTACATAAAGCAACTGCAGACGGCAGGAAGGCCAGACCCTGGTCAGGCAGGTGTGGCTCTGGGAGGCACAGGGGAGGCATCAAGGAGAGAGTTCCTGCCTCAGGCAGAGGCTGCCAAGACCACAGACAGAAATTGCCTGTTAGCTGCCGCCCTCAGCAATTCTGCAGGGCAGGTTAACCTTCAGGAACCTTAGCTCTTTGTGCCTGGAGCTCAGTGCAGACACCAGAGAAATCACATCGGCGAGGGTCGGGGACAGGAGACTCTTCTCGAGGCTGTGGTCAAGAGAGCTGGGCAAGGGACAGCATCCTCCCTACTCACCTCACAATCCCACTGCATGAAGACTCAGAACACTCCGCTGTGGACGGGCTCAGAACAGTCACACTACACAGTGTGACTACACGACACACAGTCCCATCTCACACCCTCCCACAATCATATCTCCCACTCTACAGTCACACCTCACACCCTCCCATTGCACAGTCACACCTTACACCCTCTATGCACACAAACACACCTCACACCCCCAGGCACACAGACGTCTCTCACACCATCCATGCACACAGACTCATCTCACACCCCTTGTGCGCACAGACAACCTCGTCCCTTCCAGTGTGATCGGATCGGTCCACATAATCACTGGGACCAGAGAGGGAATTTTGTGTGCTCACTCATCTGCCCAAACCAAGCGCACACTCGGAGCTCAGCAAATAATTAATAGTAATGAAAATTGACGTTGTAAAAATTAAAGTGCTTGGGCTGAGAGAAGGAATTGGTGTGGTTGTCAGACTCAGGCCTGAAGGGAACGGGCTGCCTGGGCGAATCTTTAATTAATTTCTGGCTTTTTCTGCTTCTCCTCCACCAAATGAGCTTTTCCCTTCCCTCGCACCACTGTACAGAAAGGGCAGCGGAGCTGGGGTGGCCAGGACTGCCCCATCCTGGAGTCAGCGGACCCTGCCCCAAGAGCTCCAGGTATGGAGGACCAGCCCGGTGTTGCCCAGGGTCCCCTGGACAGACACTTCCTCCCCTACCTCTCTTCCTCCCCTCTGGCAGTGAAAATAAAAATGCGCCTATACTGTCCAATGCTCTGCCACTGCGTGGCATTAACTTGTATTCTAACAAGATTAAAATATATTTGTCCTGGGGATTAGCATACTTAAGTCCCCTTTTGCCTTTTGAGGAGAGGCAGGCACTTTGATCTGCAGTGCATGGCAGGAGCCGGGCCGGGCAGGGCTCTCCAACTGCCAAGTGTGAAATCGTCCTGATGTCATCCTGTTCCCCATCTTTTACATCTTCCCCCACTTTAATTATGTTTCCGCCACAGAGCTCTGCCATCTTATTCCATATTCCAGGGGGACTAGGAAGCATGTAAAAGTGAGAAAGGTGTGGACCAAACCCCCCTGGGAGTTAGATGGAGGGGTCACTCTCCCAGTGCAGTGACACCCCCCCACTCCCCCCATGCAGCACCCCGCCCCTCACCTGTATGGAAATCATAGGCTCTGTGCTTTGTCGCTGGTGCAGGGCCAGAGTCATGCCCTGAGCTGGGTTGGGGGGCTTTAGGCTTGTGACTCTGGGAACTGGTTTTGTTTCCTGAGGCCTGGGGAGATCGCCCCTTGCTCAGACCCTGTTAAAGTCCCAACTGACCTTGAGTCCTTGGAAGAGTGAGATCCCCGTTTCCAGGCAAGTCTCCCCAGAACTTCCTAGAGTGAGGCTTAAAGTTCCCAGGACTTCCTTAGGCGGGGGTGGGGGGTGGGGGGTGGTGGCACTTGCAGGAGGTCCTAGGATGGGTGTGAGTTGGGTCCAGTAGCAGCACCCACTGGGGAGAGGGAGCACAGTGTGACCCTAGGCTGCCAGCTCTGCTCCCCTCCACACACCCCCCCCAAATTCTCCCCGGGAACTCTGGGGAGGACTAGGGTGTCACTTCCACATACAAGCCCACTGCATAGAAATGCAGATGACCCTCTTTACTGGGGCTAGCGGGGGCTGGGAAAGGCTCTCCAGGACAGGAGCCTTTGTTAGAGGTTTTACAGGGCTTTTCCAGGGGCAGGGGCAGGGGGAGGGTGGAGGAGAGCACCAGGTAACCCACAATAGCTGAGCTGGGGCTCAGAACAGGCCCTTGGGACAATAAAGCGATGGCCCCCAGTACTGCTTCATTCAGCAGGGAAAGTGGGGTTTGGAGTGCCGAGCTCCTCAAATTGAATGATATAATTATAAAATTATCTCCACATAATTAAGTCAGGATTAGGTTTCATCCCAGTTAGCAGGGAGTGAAGGCCTCAGGAGTGACCATTCACCGCAGGTACTCCAGACCCTCTCTGCTTGGTAGACAAAGGGGTACGTACGTACGTACGCCACATCTCTGGGTCACAACTTCTCTTGTTCCCTGGGGGAGCTGTACGGTGGGACATCTGGGGCACACACACCGCCTCCACTTGTCCTAGTGTGGCTGTTGCCCCGCATTCCTAGAACAAAGTCTTTGGGCTTAAGCAGAAGCCTTGCTCCTTGGAGGCCAGAGTGACCCAGAGATCTGCATCTTGCATCCCATGCTGAGGGCCTATTCCTGAATGACTTTCTGGAGAGGGATACAGGGAGATAGCACAGCAGGGTAGGGGAATACCTGGGTTCAATCTCTGACAACCAATATGGTCCCTTGAGTAGCCCTGCCAGGAGTGAGCCCTGAACAACAAGTAGATGTGGTTCAAAGAAAAGAAACTATTTCTGGGGGGCTGGCGCATTTTTTTCTCAGCCTGTTTGGTTTCCACTGCCCCCCCTGGAACATGGTTCATCTCTTCCAAGCCCAGACCAGTGGTTGAGAAGCCTCTGTGGAAACTAGAAACAGTGGAGGGGACTCCCATATACCAACTGGCAGGGGTGGTGAAGGGGAGTATTGCCAGCACCCAGGGCCTGCAACCCTGAGCCCAGTACTGAGGAAGTTGTGGCCTTGTGTCTGTGAGGCGATGTTAGTGAGGCCCTTTGGGCCTTGTGTCTCATTTGGAACCCAGATCTTTCTCATGAAAACAAGTAGGCTTGAGCCCTGAGCTTTCTCTGCCACTGGGGCTGGTGGATTCCCTGCAAGTGGATGCTCAAAACTCTGGAGATGTGGCCAATTTCCTTGTAGACCTTTTCCTCAAAGAGAGATAAAGATGGTGGATGGCACCTTTCTACTGGGACCCCAGAACTCTGTGGATGGACTGGGAGGCCCTGGAGAGCCTGGACAGGGTTAGGGCCTACAGGGACGGGACTGGACCACTAAATGCCAATGCACAAGGGGCAAGGGGGCAGGCAGGGCTGTCCTAGCCCGGTTGGGGGGGATGGTGCAGGCAGCCTGCTGCAGAGAGGGACTGCGCCAGAGCCAGTTGCATCCCAGCTGCAGCCTGTTTACCCATCTAGAGCTCAGAGAAAGGGGCGGGGAGAGGGCTAGAGGTGGGCCAGCAGAGCGACCGGCCCCTCCAGACAAAGGATTTGGCGGGAGCTGAGAACCCAACGCACTGAGACCCCTGCCTGGCTGCCGGGCGCGGCCAAGATGCCCATCTTGACAGATGGGCTGAGCCCGGCTGCCCACTTGCTCCAGACGCTCTGCGCTGTGGGGGACGCTGCCCCACGCCCGGCCCAGCCCGGCCTGGCAGGGTCCTCCCATGGCCCATGCCACCCCCCCTATCCTGGGCAGTGCCCCCCAGCTCCCCTTCCCCGGGGTACACTGGGGTGGGGAGATGTTGGCTCCCTGGGGCACCTTCCAGACTGGGGCTCAGGCGCCCTGGTTGTGATTGCTGCCTGCGGAGAAGGGGTTAGCCCTGCCAGAAAGAGGTTCAGGGGGTCGGGAACGAGAGAGCTTCCTGGGGTTCCCCACCCTGAGTTGTTGCTACCAGGTCTCCTAGGACGGGGACTGGGGTCGACGGGGATGGCGCCCCGGAGCGAGAACTGGACCGGGAGCGCCGGTGCCAGGCAGCGGTGGGTCCAATGCTGGCACCGCCTGGTTAAGCCTCGTTATTAGGAGCCGCGCGATGGAGCAACGCGACAGACACCTGCGCCCTTTCCAGACCGCGGGCAACGGCCGCTGCTACCCAGGTAGGTGCGTACCCGGCCCCCAGGTCCCAGCACCGCTCCCCAGAGTCCCGGTGGGGTGGGAGAAGAGGTCCGAGGGTCCAGGGGAGCGGCGGGACGCGAGGACCCCGGGACGCTGCTGCTGCTGCTGCTGCTGGCTCCGGCGGCAATGTTTTTCGGCGGAGGCGGGATCATCTCGGAGTGTCCGCCGACTGAGCGCGCTGGGACGCGACGACTTGTCCGGCAGGGCCGACTCAAGAGTCGGCGGGGTCTGTGCTCAGGCAGTCTTGCCTCGTGGATCAAGACCCTTCATAATCTCTCCCCCTCCGCCACGGGAAAATCCAGAGTGGCCAGGTGGAATATTCAAGGGGCTCCCGGCGGCTTGCACTGGCCTGGCTCCACCGCGCAGGAATTAGCCACGGGGCGCTGGGGACACTCTGGGGCTGCCCTTCTCCTCCTGGGGGGCCAGCGCTTCCTGCAAAGGGGCAGGAAATAAGCCTACTGGGGGGGGGGGCTACTATGCGGGACTCCACCACTCGGTCCCAAAATACAGTACAAGGCAGGAGCCCTTTGAAGCAGGAAGGCCAGGGTGGAACAGGACAGGAAAGGAGGGGGCAGCACCTCAGATCTCAGTCCTGGCTCTGGCTCTACAGTGTCCAGAAGACACTATGGAGTCAGTGAGAAAGAAATAAACATGTGGCTAGAACCTGAGTGAGGAGAGAGACCATAGGAAAACCTTCCCGCTACTATCAGCCCCTTGTCCGTGGGCTTACTTGCCTCGAGTGACCTAGGAGCTCAGCACTTCACAGAACTGCCCAGCGCACTAGTGTGAAGGTTTCTGGCAGCTGGTAACTGCTGTCATTGAATTGGTTTTTTGTTCCAGAGAGACCAGCTTGATCCGTGATCCACGGTGGTGCCTCTGCTCTTGCTTAGCTCCTAAGAACTCACCAGAGAACTGTGCAAAGGGTGCGGGGCAGAGACCATTTGGGATGGCTGAAATACTCCCCTGAGGCTGGTGCCTAGGCACCTGGCTGCCTGCGGGCTGAAGAACTCCAGGACCATCCACGAAACTGTTGGCTTGAGCATCTTTACGCAGGCAGAGAGCACCCCACTACCACCACCGCTGCCCTTAAGCACCCAGCTGACTGTCTTGAACTGGAAGAGGAAACTTTTCTGGAAGTCAAGATGGTTCGGATTGAAGAGTCTGTACTGAAATAACAGATCCCAGCATCTGGGAGTGGTGATGGGGTGGGTGCTTTCTGAGTCCCAACTTCTTCAGTCTGCGCAAATAGTGCTGGTCCTTACCCTCAAGACACCTGCCTCTGGATCCAGGTTCTTGCTCAGGGGTGATCTCCCACACCCCTGAGAACTCCTGGTGAGGGACACTGCTCAGATCTCTAAGGAGGGGCCCCTGCTGCAGTATCAGCAGGTACCAGAGTGTGTGGGAGACGCACTTAGGATTTTCCACCCTTCTCCGCATCTGTCTGTCTCTCTGTCTGCCTGGCCCTATCCAAGGAGGTTCCTGCTCCATGTGGTTCCCCTGCAGAACCGGGCCGACTGGAGACAGAGGACAGAGACATAGAAACACATTCTGGGTCACTCCACCTCTGAGAGCCAATACAATAAAGTGGTGGCGAATTTTGCCTTTTTTTTTTTTTAATTTATTTAAGGTAATGTCCGAGATTTTAAACACACAAAACTGCAGGGGAAGTGCTCACAATTTTGATAACCACAGTTGTAAATAGAAACATTCATTTCTTATAAGATTATAAATATTTGATAACTGGAACTGTAAAATGCACATGTTTTATAAACAAAAAACAAACAAACAAACAAAAACCCTTTGCTTCCTGCTAAAAAAAAGGCATCATTTCCTCGAGTTTCCGAAGCAGCAGCTGATTATTCACAAAAATTTAAATTACAACTTTCGGGTTTTTTTTTTTCTTTTTTAGTTTCCTCTTGGAAAAGGTTTCCACTGGTATGTACAAAGTAAAACTCAGAGCAGGGAAATAAAGAGGTTTAAGGCAAAGAGAGAGTTCCTCGCAGTCCTTTCAGGCCAGGCCACAGAGGGACAGGTGGACCCCGGTCTTTTCACACAGACAGATGATGATGATGATGTGTGGACTCAAAGAGATGGGGCTGCTTATATATATACACATATACATATAGATATATATGTGTGTTTGTGTACTTGAAATTATATATTGGATATATTTCATTCACTGTACCGCACCTTCAAAAAATAAAATGTATATTAAAAAAAACAAGAGACAAAAAGGGATTAGAAATGTCTATGTACACAGTTTCACACCCCCCAGAGGATTCTGAGTTCCTTTTGTGGTCCAGTCGCTGCACACATTGCCTTGGCCATACTGAAAGGTCCTACTGGGCAGGGTGGAAAGCCACCAGGAGAGAAGGAAGGGAGGGAGGAAAAGGCTAGTCCTAGAGTCCTGGGAGAGCCTCTGAAGTGGGGTGTCTCTGGGTCCAGCACAGAAGGATCCCCAGGCCACCCCGCAGGGCACAGACAGGTGGTCCCCCGAAGAGGAGCCTTGTCCACCCCCTCACCTTCAGCGGGTCAGAGAGAAGAGAATTGGTGCTGGTGTCTGCCGTGCAGAGGTGTAGATGGGGCTGACAGTGCTGTGCAGAGCAGGCCAGACTGAGCAAGTGGGGCCACTTCCTGGGAGTACTCCACAGTCTGCTTGCTGATCCTCCCCTTTACTGCAGTGCCTAGAGATACGGCCCTTCCACGGCCCTCAGCACACACTAAGTGGCATGATCCAGAGAGCAAGTAGGAGCTATTTTTTTTTTTCTATTCACAGTTGTGTGAAATGCAGCAATAAAAATCTTTGGACTTTAGCAAGTTGTTTTAGCTTTTTCTTCATTGGAAATGTAATTAAGAAACAAGAACAAAACAAAACAAAAAGTGTTCAACGTCCCAAGATGGAGATTCGGGGATTTCAAAAAAGAAAATCTCAAGCAGCCCCTCCACACAAAAATAAAAGATGAAAGATGAAAGGAAGGGAAAGAAGGAAATAAGGACCCATCAACAGCAGAGCCCTGAAGCCAGCCCCAGCCCTAAAGCATGGGCCCCTACTCGCTGTCGGACTTGCTCTCCCGGGAGGCCGTAGAGTGGTTGTACAGGCCCTGTGCCATGAGGTGCACCGCCAGTGTGTTCTTGCTGCCTGCAGCCTTCTTGATCTTGGCGCGCTTGTTCTGGAACCAGATCTTGATCTGGGACTCATTGAGGCTGAGCTCCTGGGCCAGGCTTTGGCGCCGCTGCTCAGTCAGGTACCTGTTGGTCTGGAACTCGGCCTTGAGCCGCTGTAGCTGCTCCGCAGTGAAGGCTGTGCGTGGCCTCTTGTCTTCTTTGTTGGGGTTCTTCTTCTTTGGTTTACGGGATCTGGGGCCTGGGGGGGGGCAGAGTGGACAGAGCAGAGAGAGCAGCACAAGCTGAGTTGTGGACTGAGGGCTGGCTCCCTCCCCCTAGATCCTATCCTGGAATTGTTGGGTGGTTGGGGTTGAAGCAGGACCCCTGGAAAGGGTGCCCCCAATGGGATGTACACTTTGGGAGAACAATCCTGGTTGGGGGAAGAGGGTTAGGAGGGCTCTGGGGTAGACTGCAACCTGGACCTGGACCGAGGGATGGGTTTGGGGGGAACTCAGATGCAGCAGCTGGGGGAGCCCAGAAAGTCTGCTCCACTCACTGGCTGCCTCGCAAGTTCATTGCTCCTTTCAGGACTGGCTGAGTAACCTTTCCAGGCACCTTCCTGTTCCCCACATAGAACAGGTCCTCAGTTGCCGCTGCTTCCAGACTGGGGTGCCCCAAGGAAGGCCTGATTGGGGGGAGGGGGAACTTGTGACCTTGGACAAAGTGTTCCTGACCTCCCAAGGCACTCCTCTGCTTAGAGGTCACACTTGGAGCCTCACAGGGTTCTTTGAGGCCACTGGGGACAGTAAAGATGACAAGGGAGGGATGGGAAAGGAGAGGTTGGGGATTAGGGTGTCTATTTGGGTGGGATCTAAAGCGGTCAGACTGTTGGGGAGGAAGTGGAACTTGGGTCAGGATTGGGTGTGTGTGACTCTGCTAGACCCATCTCAGAGGCTAAATTCGAGAAGCTGGGGGCTGGTGGACCCAGGACTCCCCCTGTATACCCTGCATTCACCCTGACCCCAAAGCTGAAAAGTGGAGGCCCAGCCTGATGCTCCCCATGAAAGACCCCTTTGACCCTGCAAACCCACACTCTGGCTTTGACTGAGCTTGTGCAGATTTGAGGCATTTCTTGGGACCCACATCTGACCCTGCCCTCTCCAGAAGCATCTCCAGGAGTCCCCCCAAACTCCTTGCCTGTTCTCTCTCTCTCTCTCTCTCTCTCTCTCTCTCTCTCTCTCTCTCTCTCTCTCTCTCTCTCTCTCTCTCTCTCTCTCTCTCTCTCTCTCTCTCTCCCTCTCTCCCTCTCTCTCTCTCCATTAACCCCTGTGAACTGGTATTCTAAAAGGCCCGTTTCAGAGGAAGGGAGCTTTTTTTAAATTTTTATTTTATTTGGGAAGCAGGGCTCTGTGAGAACGGGCGTCATGGACTGAGCTGGCCCCTACGGGAGTGAGTGGGCTACTGTGTCGTTCCTCCCGCCTGGACACACAAAGCCGTGGCTCCTCCGGCCCATTGTGGGCCACTGTGTTAATTAAATATTAACAAAGGAGGAGGCGAGAACAATGGCGCAAATTTCAGATTTAGCTGCAGAAATTCGGACGATCTCGGAGAGATGCCCTGGATGGTTGCCGGAAAGCGGCTGAGGTGGCCCAGGGCGGACCATGGTGCACGCGTAGCGCACCCCCGGACCCAAAGCTGAGTACTGGGAGCCGGTACGGGCACTCGGGGAGCCTATTCTTAATGGCGGTTCCCAGTCGCAGCCACTTCGGTGGCTCTAGTGGCCTGGAAGGACTGTCCCGGTGCTTGGGAAAAACTGGGGCAGCCAGCGCCCGCGCCTCCGCGCACCCCAAGGATCTCCAACCTCTCTCCAGCTCCAGCTCCAGCTCCCTTTCCACTGGGCAGCCCCCAGAAACCTCGGGGCTACCTCTTTCTCTTTAGGGGGTGCAGGCCGGCCTCTGGCGAGGATGGGGGCTGAACTCCAGAGAGTCAGGGAGACCGCTCCCTTCCATCCTCCTAGGCTGCAGGAGCCCCAGGAAACCCATACTTTCCTCCCCGCGTTACCTGGGGCTTGCGGGGTCGCGGGGGCCTTCCGTGGGGCTGGGGGACCTGAGTGTTGAGTCTGAGCGGGCCGGGTGCTCTTTGAGGTGGGGTTGGGCGCAGCTTCTGGCCGCCGGTGCCACCCGGCAAACTCCGGCGGCTGCGGAGTGGAGCCCTGCGCACGGCGCGGCCACCCGCCGATGTCCCCAGCTACCGCGCACACGTCCTCTGCCCTGTCCCTTTGTGTCGTGAGGGCTGGGGGGGGGTGTCCCGGGTCGTAAGTTCCCCACCAGCGACCCCCGCGAGCCCGGCGCGCGGCCCCAGACTCACCCGAAGACGGCCGGTCGGAGTAGCGCGTGCAGTAGACCCAGGCGGGCCAGAGCATCGGCTGCGCGCCCAAGGTGGCGCCGGCCTGGGAGCTGTCGGAGTCGGAGCTCACGGACAAATCTCCGGCGCCCGCGCCGCGCGCCTTGAGCGCCCCGTCCAGCGCTCCTGCGGGGTCGCCGGCCTTCTTGGCGCCGCCCGGCAGCGACAGCGCCTTGGAGACGCCTTCCCCGCCGCCCGGAGAGTCGCCGGTGCCGGCCGCGAGCGGCCCGCCGGGTCCCGGCGTGCTGGGCACATTCGAGCGCTGTTCCCGGCCCGAGCCCTGGAGCTGCTCCGCGCTGCCCGCCGCCTCGCCGCCTTCGCCGGCGCCCCGAGCGCCCGGGCAGCACGTCCCCGCGTCCTTTCGCCGGCCGAACTCGGGCCGCAGGATATTGTCGATGAAGAAGTTGGTGACGCGGTGAGGGTGCTGGTGGTGGCCCGGCGCCTGGAGCACCGCGGGGAGCAGCAGAGCTCGCCGGCGACCGGTGTCCGCGTCTCCCGGGCTGCCGCCCCCGGGGCTGGGCTCCGGCGGCCGCTGCCCCTCGGCCGCCGCCGCTTCGCTGGGCTGCGGGCCATCCTTCTCCATGCTGGGCCCGACGGGTTCCGAGCGCGCTCGGCGGGCGCCCCGCGGCACTCAGCCGACGGCCGCGACGCCTTCGAGGCCGGCCTGCGCCCCGACCCGGCCTAGCGCTCCGAGGGCCCGCGGCGCGGCGGCCGCGGCCAGGGCGGGCGCGCCCCGAGTGTCCGGCCGCTCTCCGGGCGCAGCCACGTTCGGAGCCGCGCGCGCTCGAGGCCGAAAGTGGCGGCGGGCGCCCCGAGAGTCCAGGTCGGGCGCGGGCCGGCGGGGCGCCGGACGCTCACGGGGCTCCGGCGGGGGTCCGGGCGTCCGCTCCGCGTCCGGGGGCCGCGCGGGGCCGGCGCTGGCGCATCAGGCGGCGGCGCTCTCGGCACTCGAGGGTGCGGGGCGCCCGCCGCCGCCCGCACGCACATGGAGCCCCGCGCGCCCCCGCCGAGCCCCGCGGCCCCGGGCGCATGGAGGGGGCGGCGGCAGGGCCGGGCCGGGCCGCCCGCGCGCCTCGCCTCGCCTCGCCGTCTGCGCGCGCCTCGCCTCGCCTCGCCTCGCCTCGCCTCGCCGGCCTCCCGCCGCGTCCTGGGCGCGGGCTCGGGACCCGGCCGCTCCGCGCGCGCTGAGACTCTCGCGCTCGGGATTTTTGTTCTTATTTTTAACCGAGCCCCGCCAGTGACGTCGCGGGCCGGGCTCCTGGACACGTGCCTCGGGCCAATGGCCAGCGCGCCGCGCGCCCACGTGACGCGCCCGCCGCCGCCGGTGACAGCCGCGCGTTCCGCCCCCCTTAAAGCGGCCGCGGGCTCCGACCCGCGACACCCCGATGCGGACCCCGCTCGGCGCGACCCTGCCCGGGCCGCGGGGCTGGCGCGGACCACATCTGGGGGCGGCGACGCCCTGCAGAGGCCCCGGCCCCCAACCCCACCCCCGGCACACCCCGGGGTGCAGGTGCCGGCGCGCGCCGAGGAATTGCTGTTTTTGACATTTCCATATTGTTTACCGTCGGCAAGACTCCCACAATTCCTTGCACAAAATGCATCAATAATATGAAATGAGCCGGCGAGATACAAAGGGACGCTTGGAGTCCGCGGCGCTCTCGGGAGGAGGGGCATTCTCTCACTTGCGAGGGACCCGCAGTGGACGCGCGGGATGGACCCGCTGCCGCAAGTGGCGTGCGTGCGGGCACCTATCCCAGAACCGGCGGGGGTCCCAGAGAGCATCCTTTCCTTAGACCCACGCTGCTCCACTCCGGGAGGTGCTGTGAAAATCCACGGAGAAGCAAGCCGGGATGAACTCGGAATATTTTTCATTTGTGAAAAGAAGAGTGAGTTAGATCCAGCAGAAGGTTCAGGACCATCAAAGAGAAAAAGACCCTCCACCCCACGCCAGCACTTCCCCTCCTCCCCCAGGCCTCCACTCCAGCAGTGGGCTACGCACCTCCCACCCCATCCCTCACAGTTCGCCTCATTTTTATTTATCTTAAAATCCTTGATATTAGTTTCTCCAGAAAGCAGAAACCCACTGAGGGTGGAGTCAGGACTCAGTGGTGAGAATGGGGCCTCCATTCGCTTCTTCTCCTTTCCTTGTTCCTGCACCCCTTTCTAAGCAGCTCCCTCAACTGAAAAGTCCACCTTGACCTTCTGTGAGCCCTTCCCCCTGTTTGCTCTCCAGACTCACCAGCCTGGGCTGCCTTGGTCCTCCTGTCTGTCCATCACACAAAACAACTTTTATCGGGGCCCAGAGAGATAGCACAGCCGTGTTTGCCTTGCAAGCAGCCAATCCAGGACCAAAGGTGGTTGGTTCGAATCCCAATGTCCCATAGGGTCCCCCATGCCTGCCAGGAGCTATTTCTGAGCAGACAGCCAGTAGTAACCCCTGAGCAATGCCGGGTGTGGCCCAAAAACTAAAAATAAATAAATAAATAATAACTTTAATTTTGTTTGGGGGCCACAGCCAACTATAATCAAGGCCTACTCCTGACTTTGTACTTAGGAATTCCTCCTGTTGGGGCTTGGAGGACACTATGTAGTACTGGAGAAGGAAACCAGTTTGGCCACATGCAAGGCAAGCACTGGACCCACAATTTGGTCTTCTTCCAGCACCATTGAATGCATTTTGTTAGCGGTGGTGGTGGTGGTGGTGGTTAGTTTGAGGGCAGAACCTGGACATGCTTAGCGCTTACTCTTGGTTCTGTGCTCAGGGCTTGGTGTTCTGGGGACCCTATTCAGTACAACTGCTTTATCTCTCCACACTCCCTACCTGGCAAAGGACTTTCTAATGGGACTTGGAAAAACATCCAAACAGGCAACTGCGGGTTTGGGAGTATTGGCATAATAATGCATCCCTGATTGAAAAAGGGAGGAAGGGAAAGAGAGTTCCAGGCTCCAGGCATCGGCTACCCACAGATGCCAGGTTGCACTGAGTAGGAGACAGGCCCAGGGGAAGAGGAGCTGAAAGGGGTTCAGCTCCCCGGAAAGGAGGAAGGACAAAATGCCCTGAGTCATCAGGTCACTGGTAGGTGGGCTGAGTCCTAGGACCAGCGGGGCAATCCAGCCCTTTCAGTCTGAAGGGAGAGGCACATCTCTTCCTGCCCTCACAAAGGGCCCCTCTCACTCAGGCAGGTGTGGCCTGATGGGATCTACCCCTCCAGTCTCTCTACACAGATTCCCAACAGTGAAATCTGCTCCGGAGGAAATTGGGGCTGGGGGATTTGTGGGAAGGGCTTGTGACACAGGGAATGGAGTGTTCCTGCAGCAACTGACCTGCTGGCCTGGGCATGAGCTGCCACCACTGTTTTCTGACCAGACTGGCAAACAGGCTGCAGGGCCCAAGCTTTTGGCTTCCAGAAAACCTTTCCGAGTGATTTTCCACCTGTCTCTCCACCTCAGAAACAGTCTGGACTATTAATTCCAAGACCAGGCCCCTGGAACTGGATTCTTTGCCTCTCCAGGTTTCTGCACAAAATGAGTCCCCGCAAAATGTGGCTTCGGACTTGGGACTACACAACAGCCGCAGCGGGAAAACTCCCGTCCAGGAACCGCAGCGCTCACTGTTGGACCTGGGCACCCAGGGCCTAAGGCTATGGGTTTGCGCAGACCGAGGGCCAGGTGGGTAGAAAGGGGAGAAGAGCACATGAAAATAATTAGAGACGACGGTGGGTCCCGGGGCTAATGCGGGACGGGCAGAATTTGGGGACTGTGCACCAGCGCCGAGAGAGGAGCCAGCCCTGAGGGAGACTCCAGACGCTACAGAAGTTGATCCGGGGCTGAAGGGTCCCGCCGAGAGCTGGGCACGTTCCCCAACCTCCCTGCCCCGGAGATCCAGCGCCTGCCCGCCTTGCGCGTACTGTGCGGCTGTGCCCGGCCCGTGCGCTCCTGCCTCGGCACTCCCGGCCCCGCTACGCCCTCTGGCCGGCCAGCTTCAGCGCTCGTCACTGCCGAGCGGAGAACGCTGGTGACCACCGCCTGGATGCCGCTCCCGGAGAAATGAGGCTCACGCTTCCTGAGAAGCGGCTGGGCCGGAGAGTAGCTGGCGAGCGGTTTCGGGCCCTGGGCCTGTGACTGTTCGGCGCGCGTTGGCTCCAAATCTAAGGCAGGGGATATGACTTTCCGGGGCGGCCCCAGTTCCCCACGCGTCTCCGGGGACCTTGCGGATCTTCGAGAAAAACCAACACGGTGCAAGCGGGAGTTCCGGTCCGAGCCTGGCCACAGAGCCCACCCTATCCCGCTCCGGAGAGGACCGTCTCCAGTGAGCCCAGTCTGGAATCCAGCAGGTCCTGGTCCGCCAGGGAACTAGGCAGCGAGGGAAGCTCCCGGCGCAGTCCCCAAACCTGACCCAGCCAGCGGACAAAGACCCCAAGTCCCAAAGGCTGGCGCTGGGGAGTCGGTGTCTGTTCAAGCTCTGGGTCGTGGCACATACGCATTGAATATGAAGGTCTGGGTCAGTGCTCTACCAGGGAAAGAAGGAAGGAAGGGGTTACAGACATGAGGCCTGGGTTCAGCAAGACTGGCATGTGGGGTACCTGGGCCCCATCCAACCCTATCATCCCTCCTGCCCCAGGGCCCATCAGACTGGCCCAGGCCCAGGGGAGCAGGTGGGGCACCAAATTGCCGGGAGCAGGATGGAGATGGACCCAAACCTTCTGTCTAGGGAACAGGGGTAACCCTTTCTAAAAATGGCCACAGAGTCAGTGGGGGGTAGAGGGCACCTCTCTCCAGGTTTACCAAAGAGACTGACCCTTCCTTTGGGGTTAGGAGATGGCTGCCTTTCTTGAAGGACAGCTTGCTGGAGCGGGATCTCCCCTTCTCTCCTCTCCAGCTTGCCCACAGGCTGCTGGGACCCCTCATTACAGCCAGAGAGCTCTGGATTGTGATCCTGTCCACTGGGGGGGCCTGCATTCTTTACCCCACAGAAGTGGGAGGCTCAGTGTCAGGGGGCCTTGGTTGGCTGCCTCACCTGGGAAGCCTGGCCAGGATGCTGTGAGCACCTCCCATTCTGTCAGCAATGCTGGGTGCTGGTCAGAGGTGCACACACTCCCAGGGCTGTTACAGCATCTGAGGAGCATCTTTCCCAGACCTGAAGAGGAGGCCCAAGGTCCCTGGACCAGGCTGGGAAGTGGGGGTATGTTTGCACCAAAGTGTCTGTGGTGTGAAGGAAGGGGTTCAGCAATTCCCCCCCCCACACACACACACACACATACACACACAGGGGTCTAGAGCTATCCCCTTGATGCAGGGAAACGTCTAAATTGGATTCTTCCAGCTTGGAGAAGGTTGGGGTCTCCCATGAATAGTAGCAAGGTCCTCAGCACCCTAAGTCTGTTGGCAGAAGTTCAGTGTTTGAACATTTTAGGTAAGTTCAGATGTTAAATAGAAACAAACTGATGGGGGCCCAGAGTGATAGCACAGCAGTAAGGCACTTGCCTTGCATTCAGCCAATATAGGACGCAAATCCCAGTTCAAATCCCAGCATCCCATATGATTCCTGGAGTCTGTCAGGAGTGAGAGCCTGAGCGCAGAGCCAGGAGTTAACCCCTAAGCACTGTCCGGTGTAACCCCAAACTGGGACCCAACCCAACCACTCATGATTAATGAAAATAAGGGACTCCTTAGCCTGGGATTCAGATCAGGAAACAAAGGTCTTAACTATCACCTCAACATTATCAACAACAGACACTTCGAGGGCAGTCAGGGATATGGGGAGCATCAAAATCTCACACAGATAAAGGGTTGATTTTTTTTAAATGTAAGTTCCAGTGAGTCAAGAACTGATTCTTTTGTGTGTGTGTGGGGGGGGGGTTGGGTCACACCCGGCAGTGTTCAGCGTTTATTCCTGGCTCCAGGCTCAGAAATTGCTCCTGGCAGGCACGGGGGACTATATGGGGTGCCGGGATTCGAACCGATGACCTCCTGCATGAAAAGCAAACGCCTTACCTCCATGCTATCTCTCCGGCCCCCAAGAACTGATTCTTTAACCAAATAAATATATTAAGATGCACACTTGGACAGAGAAGAATAGAACTAAATTTGTGGGTTTCTCCAGATGGAATTATTTGTTCATTCCAGGAAGTTCACCACAATGGGCTCTTAGCATAATAATGCAATAAGGGAACCCTCTTAGAAGGTTCTGGGGTTCTTGGGGCCGGAGAGATAGCACAACGGTAGGGCATTTGCCTCGCATGTAGCCAACTCAGGACAGCGGTTTGAACCTCAGCATCCCATAGGCTCCCCCTGGCCTGCCTGGAGTAATTTCTGAGTGTCAGGTGTGACCCCCACCAAAAAGGTTCTGGGGTTCTCAAGACACCATCACTGTCTGTGGGGACCTGGGCTCTGAGATCTCCATGGGCTGTAGACAACTGCCCCCCAGCATTTGCCTGAGTCCTGCAGAGGGTTCAGACCCAATCCCAGCATCCCCCCAAATGCCAATTTGGGGCACTGAGTTCAAGCCCCTACTGAGTTCTCTCTCCCCCACCTGTCCTCCCAGAACCCCATCTTCATCGGGATGCAGGTGGGGTCCCTGCGGTGGAGTGTTTATGTTATGAAGTTGGTGTGTCTCATTCCAGGCAATGTACAAAGACACAACAGCCAGAGCACATTAACTGCTGGTCACCCCACACTCCCCTGGGAAGATGGCCATCTCCAGGCGGAGAGGTTTAGAGCAAAGGGGCAAAGGGGGCCGTCCCCCCACGAAGGAGGCTCTGCTCCTGTGAGTCCAGCTGTTCTGTGAAATGTTCCGTCCATCTCCAGAAGAAAACCTGGCTGCCTTGCAGCGTGGAGCAGAATCTGGAAGAATCTGAAAGGCATAGGAGCTGGGCCTTCTCCACCACCAGTAGCTTCTGCCCAGCAAACTCTCCCATAGCAGGGTTCCCAGGCTGACCTCCTGCTATTTCCCCAAGCACAAACTTGGGTGCAGAAACAGGTGGGGGGGCTCCCTGAGTCCGGCATCACCCAGAGAGGACTTAGAGGCGGTTAGGAAGCCCTCCGCATCAGCCTCCCTGTCCAAAGCCAAGATGGGGACACTGTACACTGGACTTTGCCTTATTGCGAGGTGCAGATGGGCGCGGGGGACCCAGTGGAGGAGCAGGAGGGGCCCCAGAGGCACAGAGGTCTTGCGAGGAGCTCGGGCCTTTGCTCGCTCGAGTGTAACTTGGCCTCTTCCTGCCCTGGGAACGCCTCTTCTTCCCCCCGCTGTGAACTGCAGCCCCTGTAGCAGCACAGCTGTCGGTTGGGTCGGGGGTGCCACCGCTCGCGCCAGGCTCGGTTTTCTCCTCGCTCCCCCGTAAGCCCCTCGAGCAGGGCCCTTGCGACGACCCTAGGAACTTGCGGGGCCCCGGGCGCTAGCGGGCGCCAAGCGGCTACACCCTGGCTGGACGCGCACTTGTCTGTGCCGGGCCCTGAGCAAACGCTCCGGGCCCCGCTGGCTAGCGATCCCACGGCCAAAGCCGAGTTGGGGGCGCAGCGCGGTGTGGGGGGCGCGGATTTGCGCACGGAGGGAGCCTTGCAGCTCACAGATCAGAGAAGGCGCCCGCCCTGTCCTCAGATGAGGTCCAGTGAGCCGCGCAGTGAGCGCCTAGAGACAAAGAGGAGCCGGCCAGGCTGGGGCCGCTTCAAAGACACGGGGTCCGGAAAGGGTGGGCTTGGGGCTGCCACCTGCCCGATCCCTAGGACCCCAGGACCCTCTGCCCCGCACCAGCTGGATTCCCGTATAGTCCTGGAGGATAGCGCGGGTCCACCCGCTCCGGAGAACATCGCTGCGTCCTTCCTCTTCCCCCTGGAGTGGGTGGGTGTCTGCGGCGGTCACTTCCCACAGATTCAGACTGTGCCCTCAAAGTGTCTCCCCGGTTTCCCGCCTGCCCCATTCCACAGCTTTCCGGTGAGGGGCGGGAGCCTGCGGTCCTGGGGGCAGGGAAGAGGCTTAAAGAGAGGGGGAAGAGGTCAGAGGTCGGGAGGGATTGTGGCTCAGTGACCCCTCTCATCCTCCACCACCCCAGGGGGTAGTCACTGAAGTGGAGAGGGGTCCCCCACACTTTTTAATAAGCCCAAGTTGGGAAACATACAGATAGGGACCCCTCCCCACTCTGAGACTGCCAGCTGGTGCCTGGGACTCAGGGAGGGGGACCCACAGGGGATCCTGCTTCTAAGCCCCATCTTTGGCCAGTGCAGGACACTCTCCAGGGCTTTGCTGCTGCTGCTGCTGCTGCTGCTGCTGCTGCTGCTGCTGCTGCTGCTGCTGCTGCTGCTGCTGCTGCTGCTGCTGCTGAGAATGAAGGCCCTGAGGTATGCATTGATTCCACCAAGAGGTATCCCAGGCTGGGCACTTGGCCCAGACCTCTTTTCCCTCCACTGGCCCTGGGGTCTCCACTGTTTCTGTCTTTCTGTCAGGGGATGGTGGGAGGAGGCACCTACTATGCTATCCCAGGGCCTCCCCATCCATTTTGGGCTTGAACTTAGGCTGTCCCATGCCAGAATGAATGCATGACCTCTCATAGTAGATTGACTACTGGTCTCTCAGTAACAGGAAGACTGCTGCCCAGTCCTCTCTGGCTGCTGTGTGTCACACTGGCTTCTCTCATTCTCCTCCTCCTCCAGGCCTCTGTCCTAATAGTCAGGAACTTGTCTGCACCCATCTCTGGAGGCCTCTCTCTCCCCCACTCTTGACCAGCAGCCATTCATGTTGTCCATGTCCTAGCGCTCACTTGCACAACTGTGGGGTTTTACTCCTGGGGTCCACATATGGTCACCTCCTCCATGTCCTACTCACACCTGCCATGTGTAATCTTCTCCCTTCACTTCCTACCTACACCTGCCCCATGTGGTCCCCCAACTCTAAACCCACCACCGGTGTGACTTTTCCTCCACCTGTGTCCCCAGTTTCCCACTCACCCCCTAACCCTAACCTCTGGCAGACACAAAATAATTCATTTCTATTGCTTGTTATAACTAAATGGCTAATGGAATTATAGAAAAATACTTTGGTAAAGGAAATTAGTGAAAATTGTTATATTTCACAAGTCATTATTTGAGGATCTACTAAAATGTCTTTTTGCGAGGTAAGCCTTCTGTGTTGTCTGTGTTTATTGAGCTTAGTGGATTTCTTTTTGTGTGTGTGTGTGTGGTTTTTGGGTCAAACCCGGCAGTGCTCAGGGGTTACTCCTGGCTCCATGCTCAGAAATTGCTCCTGGCAGGCACGGGGGACCATATGGGACGCAGGGATTTGAACTGATGACCTTCTGCATGAAAGGCAAACGCCTTACCTCCATGCTATCTCTCCGGCTCCAGCTTAGTGGATTTCTATGCTACTTTTCCATCACATTTGCTGGATTTCTACTGGGCTGTTAGTTCTGTGAAATTTGGAAAAGTCTTTTTTGGGGGTGGCTCTGCAGTCAGGAATCACCCCTGGTGGGCTCAGGGGAACATATGAGATATCAAAGACTGAATCTGGGTTGGCTTGTTCAAGGCAAATGCCCTCCCCACTGTACTATTGCTCCAGCACTGATCTTTCTTTTCGGGGGTTGAGGGGGGACACACCCAGTGATATGCTCAGAGGTCACTCCTGGTGGTGCTGGTGGGACCATATGAGGTGCCAGGGGTTGAGCCTTCATTGTTCTCATGCAAGGCAAATTTTCTTTATTCTGTACTATCACTCTAACACTGTTTTCTAAGATCTTTCTCCAAATTCATTGATTCTCTGACACTACCATTGTGCTATTGCAGGCAAATTATGATTTTATTACAGATGTGTTTTCCAATTCCAAAAATTTATATTTTATTGTCTGTTATTGGAGTTGCATTTCCCTGCTGAGGAACACCCTCCCCACATTGCTTTGAATGCAATAACCTTGAATTCATGGAAGTTTGAGATAGCAGGTTGAAAAATATTTTCATGATCACCCAACATCTGGGTCACCTGGAAGTTGTACTCTACTGGCTAATGCTTGCCTTGAGAGTTGGTTTCATACTTTCCGTTTCTTGCCAAACCAGTAGCTGTTTTCATAAAGAGGACTGGAGGAGGTTTGGTAACTACATGTTACCATGTTTAGGACCCCAAGAGCTACTGGAGGGTCTTGCAAATATTCAAGATCCTTGGATTGAATTGAATTGAATTGAATTGCTCCCTTCTGGTCCTCCGAAGGAGAAACAGAAGAGGGAAACAGAAAGAGGAAAAGGCAAGATTCACCCTTGACAGCCAGATTAGCTGGATCTTCCCTGGAGACCAGTGGAGGTTAATAGGGATCACACATGTCACATCACCTTCACACCCGAGAAGGCTAGAGATTCCCACAGAGGTGTTGGCTGTGGTGTGCTGAAATCTGACACTACATAGATGACACAGACATCAGGATGTCATACTGGTCCTAAGCACATTCATTCATTTGTCCCTCTCACCTGGTCGTAAGTGTATTCCATTTAACCTTTAGTTCTACCTTGCCTCCAATGTTCATTTTTCACGTAATACACACATCCTTGTACAATGTTAGACCAGCTCAGCATCCACTGCACCTGATCTGCACCTAGGCTGTCCCTGGACAGGACCTGCATTATTGATATTCTACCAGTAACGAGACTGTATTATATGCATATTCTATCTGTGCCCGACTGCTCTTATATCTTTATTATACCTGTATTATACATGTGCTGTATCTATCTATACTATATCGGTGCAATACCTGTGTTATACTTGCCCTATATGCTGTCCCTACCCTACTTTCCCCCCATGTTCCCTGAGGTTGCTAGACTCTGCCTCCACCATGGCCAAGTTCTAATGTGCAGGCTTTGCTGCTCTGTCCTATGTTTGGAACACTGTCTCTGAGCTCCTGGAAGGTGGGCAGTGAGGTGCCCAAGCCAGGCTGGCACTAGGTGGAGGGTTTATGGGTTCCACATTCCCAGCCCTGCACAGTGTGGGACAGTAATTCATGTCCACACAGTGTGGCTGGCCCGTCCTCCCCACAGCCAGGTCCTTCACATGTGACTTCAACTGGCTCCTCACTGGGGCTCCAGGCTGGGGGTTCAGAGCCCCTTTTTTATTCGAGGTGTCACAGATAACAACAATCCCTTCAGGGATGTGGCTCTGTGTCATCACACTCTCTTTTCCATGGGAGCCAGAAATCAAACCATTTCTACAGCAAGGGCGTTAGCTGGGGGGTGGGGGGTAGCACAAAGGGGAGGCCCAGCTCGCTTGGCCCCACACATGTTCTCTCTAACACCACCAGGAGTTGATCCCCGGCATCCCATATGGTCTCCTGAACCCACAGGAGTGATTCCTGAGCCAGGAGTAACCCCTGAGCACTGTTAGGTGTGACCCAAAAATCAAAAAAATTAAAAAAAAAATTAAAGAGGTGCTGGAATGATAGCACAGTGGGGAGGGCATTTGCCTTGTAGGTTTGAACCCCAGCATCCCATATTTTCATGATCACCCAACATCTGGGTCACCTGGAAATTGTACTCTACTGGCTAATGCTTGCCTTGAGAGTTGGTTTCATACTTTCGGTTTCTTTTTTTTTTTTTTTTTTGTGGTTTTTGGGTCACACCCGGCAGTGCTCAGAGGTTATTCCTGGCTCCAGGCTCAGAAATTGCTCCTGGCAGGCACGGGGGACCATATGGGGCGCCGGGATTCAAACCGATGACCTCCTGCATGAAAGGCAAACGCCTTACCTCCATGCTATCTCTCCGGCCCCCATACTTTCGGTTTCTTGCCAAACCAGTAGCTGTTTTCATAAAGAGGACTGGAGGAGGTTTGGTAACTACATGTGGAAGTTTGGGACCCCAAGAGCTACTGGAAGGTCTTGCCTCCCAAGCCTGCCAGAAGTGATTTCTGAGTGTAGAGCCAGTAGTAACCCCTGGGCACAGTTGGGTATGACTCCAAATCCAAACAAAACAAAACAAAACATAAAACAAAAAAGATTAAAGAACTGGAGATTATTTAGACAAATTACAAATGGAATTTGAAGTGCAAACAACTCAAAGGTAGGACTCACGATGCAGACCCACCAGAGAGCCTAGTCTGGTGCTGGGGGGTGGGGGGCCATGTCCAGGCCCCCTGCTTCTGTCACCTGGCAAGGGAGCATTTCTCTGCCACCACCATGACCGGGGCCAGTAATGTGGGGTGTTGTGTATGTAAACATTTCCATGGGATTATTATGTTACTGACCCTACCCTGATCGATGATTGTGCCCTACCCTAGGGTGTGACCTGGCATTCTGCTCCCACCATACGGTGGTACCTGATTCTGCTCCCACCCTAGAGTGGTACCTGATTCTGCTCCCACCCTAGAGTGGTACCTAATTATGATGTATAAAAGCAAGGGTCTGTGGAAGGCTGGGGCTTTTTCCAGGGGCCAATTCTGAGGCTTTTGGCTTCAGCATTATGCACGGAATAAAGCTGTTACCTTCAGAAGCCTGACTGCCTCTTAGCTTTATACCCGGCGCATTAACCTCAGAACCGCCGGCTGAACAGGGTGGCAGACATGTGGTCCGAGCTGGAGGAGAAAGACCTCATCCTCCATCCCTCCATCATCAACCCCATCAAGGGTTGTTCTGCAACAGTGGGGGTGCTGTGGGAGCTGCTGTGGCTTCTCCCAGCTCTACTTTGGATCCAGGTTGACGTCCAGCTCTGGGGAAGCCAGGCACCCTGTGACTGAGCCCCGCTCTGGGCTGGCCTGTCTCCCAGGCTCCAAGGAGCTGCAGGGCACCACAGGCTCAGGGAGGGTGGAAAGGGCAGCCAATGGCAGCCAGAACCATGGACCCAGCAGATGCAGGCATGGAGACCTGGCAGAGCCCCCGGTCCACAGGCCTAGAGATCACACATTGGGCACAACCACGTGGTTCTTGAGCGCAGAACATGAGTGTTCTGATGCCAAAGAGGGGACCAAAGCCTGGATGCCCTGGCAGGGAGCAGCCAGGAGGAACAGCAGGGAGGGACGGACGTGTGTGTAGGGGAAATGCCCTGTGAGCGCCCTTGAGCTGGGAGGCCCCTGTGCTGTGATAGGAGCAGCTCCTCGTTCATTCCTTAATTCAGCCACATTAGACTTCCAAGTTCCAAGGTGGCAGGCTTCATTCAGTGCCCAACACCCTCCCTTCTCCTCAGATGGCACCCAAAGCTGGGCCTAGGCAGCACATCCTGCCTCTGGGGTGGGCTCTGAGGCAGCTCTCACTGCTCGACTCAGGTTGGGGGTTGGACCAAACTGCTTCCTTTTGGGAGCTCCAGGTTAATCCCCTTGTCCTGGTTTTTGCTGGTTCCTGGGGGCATCTACACACTGTGGCTCAGCAACCACAACCAGTCCTACAGCTTCATAGAAAACACCATGGCCCAGTTGGTTCAATGACTCTGGGACGCTTTATCTCAATGACTGACTCTCCTGCTCAGGGCTTCAATGGCTCTGTGAGTCAGTAGCTCAATGGCTCAGTAGCTCTGTGGGTCTGTGACTGAGGGGCTTCTTTTCTGCTTCCTTTCAGAGTCCGCTAAATTCACCAGACTCCAGATAACTAGGAACTCTCCCATCTTCCCCGGAAGCATATTTTGTCATAGTGGGGAATTGCCCTGTGGTTCTGGCTTCTGGAGGGAAATGCAAAGGGCTTGGCAGACTCGGGGGTCACTGCTATCACCAGTGCTGTGTCAGTTTAAATCACTGGAGGGTTCTGAGTCTAGGGAGCAGTTCCTGCCCAGCCTGGCCCTTGTCTTGTCCTGTCCTGTCCTGAGGAAACAGACCGGTCCCCCAGGATCCTCCAGATTAGAGCTTGGCCCCCATGAGGCCCCAATGTGTGGCCTGGTACCTCCAGGATACACCTTGTGGGGCCATGGGAGTCCCCATTGGAGTTTCGAGGAAACAGTCTGTCCCTAGCATCACCTACCACAGAGGCCTCTTTGGGGCTCTTCTATGTGACCCATGCCTGCAGGGATCAGGAGTGTATTTCAGGGGGACCTGTCTCACCCACATGCTCCCCGAATCTCTACATGTCTGAACCTCTTCTGGTGGGGCCCATCTGCAAAGATCAAGCCTGTCTCACTTGAGAGTGTAAGTTCAAGCACAAACTTTTTGTTTTGTTTTGGGGCCACACCACCCAAGCATTACTCCTGGCTCTGTGCTCACAAATTGCTCTTGGCATGCTCTGGGTACCATATGTGATGCCAGGGATCTAACCAGGGTTGGCCATGTGCAAGATAAATGCCCTCCCTGCTGTACGATCATTCCGGCCCCAGACACCCACACTTGACTCCTCTGGACACATCCATGCACCAATATTTAAACATCTCTGGCCTGACAGAGAGCAAGTGGTCAGGTGGAGACATCTAGAGTCTGCACTCAGTCCTCAGAGCTTGCCCCTTGCTGAGTTCTAGGAGGGGAGGAGCGAGGCGTGTGCATTAGGGTTCCAGTGGAAGACGCCTCACATGCTGTTCCTGGGGAACCTTACATCCCCACACTGCCTGTTCAAGAAAGGAGCACCTGGGGCTAGGGTGCAAAGGGAGGGTCCTGCTCAGCTGTGTTCCTAATTTCTATGCCTGCCTGCCCCCGCCATCCTATCACCTCTGGGGGCTTCTGAGATGGAGAGCCTCTGATGGCCACAGATGGCCATGCAGAGGTATTTTCTAGTCGAACCTGGCTCTCCCTGCTCCTCACTGAGTCACTCTGAGTCCCAGGCACTCTGCTCTGAGATGGAACCTGACTTTAAATAGCTGCATGATTATGCCCAGTTTCCTTCCCAAACAGCCACGATAATCCCCTAGCAGCCAGGCTCTGGTTCTGCCTCTGTGGGATCTCAGCACCCTGAGACCCTCTTGCCACCACTGCTAAGCAGGAGCCCCAAGGGGAGGGGACCTGCCCCATTTCCTTCCCAACAAGGGGCTCAGTCAGACTCTGACAATTAAAAGGATGGAAGAGCCATTTGCATTTCTCCTGGGCTGCTGTGACCTTCCAGTCAGCGTTCCACTGTCTGCTTCAGCAGCAGGGCGAGGGGTCTGAATAATTCAGCTGTATGGAGCCGGCCTTGGGCCTGACCTAGTTCCTGGAGGTGAGCCCCTGCCCGCTCCCTCTCTCACTGTCAGCCCACATCTGCAGTCAGACCCCGGGAAGGCACCCGAAGTCAACTTAGAATCAAGGTTTGGGAACCGAAATTGATGAATCAGAGACCTAATTTGTCTGACATCACCTGCAGCCTTAAATTTAATTAACTTCCCATCTTGGGTGCAGGGCCCTTCTGGGTAGTCTATTGGCTCACATAGGTGCTGCAGACCTGCAGAAAGGGCCGCACTGGGGAAGGCAGGTGGGGCTGGAACATGGGATGACCTCCTTGGCCCTAGGGCCCACTGCCCAGCTGGGAAGGTGCGTGGCTGCCCTTGGTGAAGCTGCATTTCTCGGGTGCCCAGGGGTGAGAGAAAAGAGAAAAGGCTAAGGGGCCTGGGGCAAGGCTGGTCTCCTTTTGGGAGGTGTCCTGGCTCAGACGCTCCCTCCTATCTCTGCCTTCGGGCTTGGCATCCTTTCTATGCATGTATGTATGCATGTATCACCATGCCTTATGGACACATGTATATGCATGCATGTGCTTGCTTGTGCACATGTAAACATTTAAAGGTGTGTCCATGTCCATACACGTATGCGTACATGTATGCCATGCATATGTCTATAACCATGTTTGCATCAATGGTACATCTGCCTATACATGCCCATGACTATCTATGATTGCATGGGATATGGACACACACTGTAACGCTTTCAGAGACAGAAGCTGGGACAGGCTTCTTCTCACATGTGGTTCCCCTGACCAGGTCCCACTTTCCCAAACCCCAGGAGCCTCCTCTGTACCTAGCAGGGGTCTGTGGTGGATTGGGGTGCGCCTGTTTCTTGCCTCAAAATGGGGCACGAGGCATTCATCTGGGGGCTCTGATGGCAGGGCTGAAGATGAATTGTGTAAGCAGAGACCCAGGAGGTGATGTGCTGGGGACAAGAACACAGAGTGTGGGCTGGAGAATTGGAGAGAAATAGACTGTCAGTCTCTCTGAGACTTTATGGGACCCACTCTCATGAGTGACCTGCCTCAGGGCCCCAGGTCCCTTGACCTACGCTAGGTCCCTTGATCATAAGCTGCCAGCAGCTTCTCAGCCTGCTTAGGCAACGCTGTGGCACCATACCACACAGGGTAGAGGGCATGTGGGTCTAGACAGGACCTCTGATGGGAGCCAAGCCTCTAGGGCCTCAGCTCTGAACACCTAGCCCTGGGCCCTTTCCGCAGCAATCTCACACTAGGACACACCCTCCTCCAGCAAAGGGCCCAGGCCTCCTGAATCCCCTACCCCACTCCCAAACACCCTGCTTGGCATCCAGAGCAGCTGTACCTCGATCCCTTGGTAGTGACAGGCTCCTTTGTTTTTGTTTGTTTCTGGGTCACACCCGGCAGCACTCAGGTTATTCCTGGCTCTACACTCAGAAATCGCTCCTGGCAGTCTCGGGGGACCCTATGGGATGCCGGAATTCGAACCACCATCCTTCTGCATGCAAGGCAAACGCCTTACCTTCATGCCATCTCTCCGGCCCATGACAAGCTCTTTGTGCCACTCTCTCCCGCCTTCGCATAAAGCCGCCTTTCTACCACCCAGGGCGTCAGGTGAATGGCACACAGGGCCCTGCTCATCTCCTACTCTCAGACTCAGACTCTGCATCTGTACACGCACACAAACTCACATTCATGTGCAGTCAGCTTCACGCATGCAATTCATCCTCTAGGCACACACGCGTGCAAACATTCCTAGAAGCACATACTTGTGCTGACATTTGGGAAGACTCATGTTTCACACTCATGCTCACACCCCAGCTGCATCCCTGCTCACACTTGTGCAGCCTCCATGCATTTCTGCTGACACACGTTCATGCTCACTCGTGTCACGTGCACATTCATAGCTCCTACAAAAACACAGGTACACGCCACAGCTGCCTACACTAACCAGCCCTGAGAGCTGCCCCCACTCTCTGCCACAGCTTCAGATGATTTGCGAGGGCCCCCGAGTGCATATAAGTGTGTGTGAGTGCTTTTGAGTGTGCAAGAGTGGCCGGCGTGTGAGTCTGAGTGTGACCCGAATTCGGTCAAGGCCCCCCAGATAGCCTGGGACCCTCCCGGAGGGGACTACGGAGGCCCGGTGGCCAGAGCTGTCCCTTCTGGGACATGGAGGAGAGGGAGGTCTAGGAGGACTACAGAACCCCAACTGCTTCCAAAGGCCTCACCCCTGCCCTGCCCTCTCCCTCTCCTCCCACACCCTTAGACAGTGGGTCCCTCTCCTACCCTCTCACCCTCTCCTGCCCTCTTCCCCATCCTGCCCCTCCCCTCCTCTCCCACCCTCCACTGTCCCCCTCCCCTCCCAGGAGGGAGTGATGGAGTGATGAAGGAGCTGTGGCTGACAGCCCCCCCAGGGTCCTGTCTTGATCCCGCCACTATACCCTCAGCCCTATCACAGGGCCTGACCCCTGTCCCCATGGTGGGTATCGGTGAAGAGCGTGCAATCTGTGCCATGCAGGTGCGGCCTAGCAGGGATGCAGGAGGTGGGGACCTCCCACGTCCATGTCCATTCCCTTTTGGAGCTGCAGCCCAGACTTTGACGAAGGCTCTGAGTGCCCTTCACAGGGAGGGCAATGGTGGTGGTGGGGGGAACAGGGCAGCTGCTGCGCAGCATGGATCAGACACCCCAGGGGCACATGAGCTCAGGGGATAGGTCTCTGTGTCCCCCAGTGCTGAGGGAGGACATGAGTGCTGCTGAGGGTGAATATTCTGGGGGTGAATATGGGGGTGTGGGAGGGAAAGACCCAGGGGCTGCCTGGGAACCACCCACCCTCACTGCTCAGTGTTGTGACCCCCAACCCCAAACCTCCAAACAGGCTGGTGTGTCTCAGGCAAGGCAGTGAGATAGGGTGGCAGATACAGACACAGCAGGTGGGCAGCAGGGGTCTGTCTGTTTTAGAGCAAAGGCAGTGATGGGCCAGGCCTAGTACGCACACGTGCGCGAGCGCGCACACACACACACACACACACACACACACACACACACACACACACACACAGTCATTCTGACCTGATGAGCTCTGGCCAGACCCAGCGCTGCTCCCACCCTCTTCTTGGAGTCTCCCAGGCGGGATGCTCACTGCAAATCTGCATCACTCCCTCCTTCCGGGGAACAGAGGGAAGCTGAGGTGTGTCACCAGTGAGCGGGCTGCCCAGACTCTGCTCTCTCTGGGGGTGTTGGTGGTAGTGAGCTCACAGCAGAATGGGGGGGCACGGGGGCAGACATGGTCAATGCGTGCACTTCTGAGTATGTTGCACAAGTGTCAGTGTTGGAATATATATCTGCGTACATCTGGGTGTGTGAATGTGAGCCTCTGAGTTGTTATGATTGTGAGCAGCTGTGTGTCTGTGAGTCTGTGAGTGTGTATGAGTGTGAATTCTGAGTATGTATGAAAGTGACTCTATGAATATCCAAGTGTGAGTATCTGAGTGTACTTCTACATGCAGCCAAGAGGCTCCTTCCCAGGCCTAGTGTTGTGTCCATCTTCCTCCCAGACCATGTGTAGAACACAGCCAGAAATTGGGGCATCCCTCACCAGGCTGCCCAGCACCCAACCTCCCTCACCTCCAGGGCTTCATGTAGGAGGTTCCTTCACCTAGGAGCTCCAGCAGGCTCCCAGCCCAGTCCCCCAGGGACGGAGTCGGTCCCTCAGAGCTTGATGACTCCTTCCAAACCTCACGCTGCTGCTGAGTGACGAGCCTGCAGGGCCTCCCTCATGCTTCCATCTTCAGTCCAGTTCCAGGGTCCCCCATACTCAGAAAGGCCCTCAGCCCAGGGTCCTTTCTCCCTTTGGGCTAGCCTGACAGCTGTGCTAGCCTTGGGACACCTGGGGAGGCCTCTCTTCCAACCTCAGGCTGTCCTCTACTCAAGCCCTTGGTTGCCCCTTGTTTGCCCTTGGCCCTGAGCCAGATGAGCCGTCCCTGTCAACCGCCGCTGGCCACTGGAGGTGGGAAACTTCCAGAAGAACGGCCTCCAAGTGGTTTGGGGGAGGTGCCTATAGTCACAGTGCAGCCCTACCCCACACCCCAGCCCTGAGCAGAAAACCCTGAGCTGGCTGTGTCCCCAAGAACCAGAGCCGGGTTCCTGTCCTCCCCTCTGTGATCCCCACCCTCACTGCAGGCCCATCTGTGAAGACAGGCAGCTTTGTGTGGCTGGTCAGCAGGAGCTTGTGTGAGTGGGGGAGAGAGGCTTAGCGCCTTGGAGCAGAAACCACTGTGCTGACCTATTGTCTGGGGGATCCCAACGCTGGGTCTGAAAGCTCCAAGTTCACGACATTGCAAAGAGAAAAGATACCAGCGTTGAGGGTGTGGGGTGGATGAGCCCTGAGATCCCCCAGAGCAGTGCCTCATCTGACACACACCGTTCAGACCCAACTTCTGGGGACAAGTGAGGGTGCTAGGGGCTGCCTGTGAGGGTGAAGTGCCACTTCCAGACCCCTGCTGGAGGAACTGCCCAGCAGGTTTATTTTCAAAAGCCCCTTGTTATTGTCTCTCGTTTTATTCTCGCTATTCCCATTGCCTGGATAAAGAAAAGACATGCGAAGCTGGGGAGCAAAGGGGAGCTCCGTTTTGAGCCTTTAATTTGTTTATTGTGTCCCTGCAAAAGCAAATCCTTGTCGAGGGAGCCCTCGGAGTCCGGAAATCGAATGTGTTTTGTCTCCAGCAAGGTTCCCTTGAGTGATTTCGTTTGCTTTCTGTCTGGCTGAGCAGCCTGGCTCAGGGGGCCCCAGCACCAAGCCAAGCCCCACCCTGAGCGTCTACAGGGGCTCCAGGACCCTGTGCCTTGCAGGCAGGTAACCCAGCCTCCCTCCAAGAACAAAGCTGGGTTTTTGTCAGGCCTGAGGAACCTTTTTCAAGACAGGAGAGATAGGATTAGGCCAAAATATCTGCAAGGGAAGTTGAATTATGGGATGCTCGCCAGCTCCAGCCTTCTCGGAGCTTTTCTATGGACAAAGAACCGTTTTCCTGGCCTTGTGTATTTAAAGGGGCTGTTTGTTTGTGCCTAGGTAGGTGATAAGGCTGATAAGGTGGAATTATGAATGCATGATCTTGAAAGCTGACATTTTGCCTTACCAAGAGTGGTTCAGGAAGAGGGTTTGTTACCACCTCTTGCCCTCTGGTGTTGCTTTGGTGCAAGGACAATCAGCTTGGCCCAGGTTCCTAACAGGCCAAGGACGGTGAACAAAAACACCCTCCACCCAGCAGCCCAAATGGGGCAATTAGAATCAGGAGAGGAGCAACGAGAGAGATAGATCTATAGATCTATCGATCAATCGATCGATAGATAGATAGCTAGAGACAGAGACAGAGATACAGAGAGAGACAGACAGAGAAGGCAAGCAATGTGTGTGTTCACAATAAGGTTGGAAGCACTCTCTGCTTAAGATGCAGTTAAGCACCTGAAAATGACCCTCTACCCTCACTTGTTCACCAAACTCCTGCATATCTAGGGGCTGGAGAGAGAGCACAGCAGTAAGGCATTTGTCTTGCAAGCGGCCAATCCAAGACAGATGGCGGTTTACATCCCAGCAACCCATGTGGTCCCCCGTGCCTGCCAGGAGCCATGTCTGAGCATTGAGCCAGGAGTAACCCCCGAGCGCTGCCGGTGCGACCCAAGAAACAAAACAAAACAAAAAAGAGCAGCTGAAAGCTCAAGGCCTGGTCTGCCCCTCCCCAGGCAGGATTCTGGATCCAGCCTGATTCTTTCCTCCCTCCACCAGACCTGGGAGGGTCTGAGCTGCGGAACCAGCGCAGGGCCAGAACCTCAAAAGCATTTGATTAGCATTTGTACTCAGAAAGGCCTTGGAAGCGAGGACAGAGGTTGCCCTTTGCCTACTGGTCCCCCAACCACCCACCTGCAACCCTTGGCCACCCTCCCAGTGAGGCTAAATCAACTCCATAGTTATAAAGGCTCCCTTCTCCCCTCCAGGAAACCACACATGAAGGAGATGCAGGAATTTTTGTTTGTTTGTTTGTTTTGGGGGAAGCACCACAACCAGCTGCCTTTTTGATTCCACATATGGTGGGGTTGCAGTGGAGGTGGCTTTGGAATGTCTGTCGCATCCCACAGCTAGAGACAGTGGCCCCCACCCACCCCCACCCCAGGCTGGGCATAGTTGCAGGACAAGGGCTCAGCTCCACTCACCTTCAGGCCTGGTTAGCCCATTTCTAAATATTTCTCTGGACCGCACATTTCGGTTGACTCAGGAAGATGTCCTCCATAATTCCATTTTGATTAACCAGGTAAAATAAAGGCAGTATTTGGTTTCATCTTCAAAATTGTATTTAACCCAGCTGCAATGGGTGCTGCTAAGGCTGGTACATCTTGGCAGAGAGTTTCCTCATTAAGAAGTGATTTCCTAGCCTGCTCGATCAAGCCCCAAAGAGGCTCCAGCCCTTCCTGGCCTTCCTCTCCACAACCCCGGATACACTATCTCAGAGAGGGCTGATCAGAGTACAAATTCCCTTGAGAAAGGTTTTCATGTTTGAGTCCCAGGCTTGGAGTTGAGAGGCTGGGACCAGGGGAAACCTATCTATTCTGTCTGTCTGTTCTCTGTGACTACTCTGAGAAGCTTATTTTACTAGAACCCTGCTGAGCCTCATCCAGGAGAGCCCAGGTTGGCCAGTCACCTCCCAAAGTCTAAGAACCCTCCCAGTTTGTTCTGTTTGCTGTTCTGCTAGGGGATTGGCTGCACATCAGTCAGAGGGAGCCCACGAACGATTATCAGTAGGCAGAAGCAGCTCCTGCTTCTTCCTCCTCCTCGGGAACAGGGAGGCTGTGCTTGCCACCCAACCATTTCCCCAGACTTTTAAGCAATATTGCCACATTCCTCACTCTGGAATGAGGTGCAGACATTGGTGGTCTTCAGTCTTTGGGACAGTGGGTGGATCTTTCCTGTGCCTCCTGGGGTATCTTCTATGAAGCTGGCACTACTGCTGAGTGGGGTGGGAAGCTAGGCAGCAGGTTCTATTCAGAGCCTTTGGGCCTAGACTAGCTTCTGGATGTTTCCGTTCTTGGGTGTGTGGTTTGGGGAGAGTCTGGAGCTGACCCTTGGGGCTGAATTCCACTTAGGCAGATTTGGGGGCAGCTGAGCTAATGAGAGCACCAGGGTAGACCTTGCGGTGCCCCACACCAGGACACACAGTCTAGGATCCCCCATTTGCCACTTTGCCCACTTTTGCCCTTGGGCAGAAGCCATCCCGCACTAGGAGGACTTGCAGTGAGGAAGTGCTGAGTTGGAGTTTTTGTCCAGGTCTGCTGGGGGGGGGGGGAGAGTTGGGAGCAAAAAGAGTGCAAAATGGGGGCTGTGTAAACACAGGACAGACAAATAGGCTGACATGGAGCACTCCTCATCCCTGGGGTCTGCTTATGATCCCTCAGGGCCACACACTAGCTCTTTCCTCACCTGCCTGCCTGAGCAGGGCTTTGCATTTATTTTATCCTTGCACTTATTCAAACTTATTTTGGGCCGCAGGGTGCTGGGCACTGGCAGCTCTGTTGGCTTGTGGGGGACGATACCAGGCTCCTGCAAATGGCTCCCCTTGAAATGCCAGCTCCAAACTGGGAAGTCAAATATTTGTTTTTAATTTTCTGGCTCCAAAACATGAACTCACGGAGCTGATTCTTTCAGCTTTAATGTGCTTGCACAAGGGAGGCTGTTATTAGAAGTTCGCTCTGAAATGACACTCTCTTCTTGGCCTGACAATACCTTTGGAAGCTTTTTTTTTTTTTTTTTTTGAGAAATGTGAATGTGGAGAGAAGCAAGTGCTATGCCTTGACCGTTTCAGAGCAGAAGACACAAGATTCAGAAGAGTCTGAACAGTTTGGTTGAAGACTTTTAGCCAGTCTATTCTTGAGAGTACCGGTAAAAAGCACTTGCTTTACGGGAAAGTCTGGCTGTCATGGGTGTCTTTAAATGCGTTAGTGGAATCAATCGAATCTGGAAAGAACTGAAAAGTCTCTTTCCCTAACCCAGAACCCAAAGCATCCCTGCTTTCTCCTTTCCCCCTATTCCCACTCACCATGTTCCCTCTGGGGCCTGAAGAGACAGGGTGCTTGGGAGGGTGTTTGCCTTGCACATAGCCGATAGGGGGTCCATCTGGACATCTCATACGGTCCCCCCAGCACCGCATGAGTAAGCTCTGAGCATTCCTGGGTGTGGCCCAAAAACCGACGAAACGAAAACAAACCAAAGGTTTGGAAATCACCTCACCAGGACCTCATATCCCAAGGAATCCTAAGGCTGGGGGGCGGGATAAAGAGCGGACAGGTGCAAACTTGTTCCCAATAACAGGAATCACCTACCAATAGTCACGGTGGGAATTGTTCGGAGACCTCAACAGTCCCGGGGGCTGAGGGGGCCTGACATTGGACACACTGCAAGGCAACTTTCCTTGCCTGTCCCTTTGCTCCCCTTTCCCACACCGTCCAGCACGGGGGACTCTGCTTCCTCAGGCCCCAGACCCTGAGGCACCACCTCCTTCCCCAACTCTGTGGTTGGGGTGAAACCGAGAAGAGAGTACCAGGCTGGGTCTGGGGACAGACAAAGCACTTCCTTCGGCACACTGGAGAGCACTTGGACACAGGCGGGTAAGGATGCTTCACTTCCCAGCCAGTGCGCCTCTCCCCGCTCCCGAGACCTTCTTGGGAACACCTGCTCAGGGGGTCTGCGGGACAGACAGATCGCCAGCCACTAAGCTAGAAGGATCCTCTTATTTGAAGAAGAAACAGTTCTCCCCCGCCTCCCATCGCTATCCCAAGGAGCTGAAGCCTGAAGCGTGGGTAAGAGTTTGGGCTGGACGGAAATGCCCCGGGGCCAGCAAATCGGCTGGGATGCGGGTCTGGGCGCGCGCGTCCTCGGCGCGCCCGTTTCTCGCGCGCATTATGCGTGCGAGGCGGGTCGGGGGGGACCCGAGCATCCCCGAAAAGGGGGAGCAAACTGGAAGCATTTATTGGGACCCCCTCAGCGGCGAACGAGCTAAACTGCACTGACCGGGTTCCTGTCCGTCTTCAGAGGCTCCTGCCCCTTTCCTGGACGCTCTGAGCCCGCGCGCCCGCCTCAGCCCCCCGCTCCCGGGCCCCGCGTAATGAATTCGTCCATTTAGCCCCATTACAAGGAATATTGGAGATTGACAGCCAGAGGAAGTGACATTTGACCCCGGCATCCTGCGTCCCGGAGGGAGATGGACGCCAGGTTTCAAAATAGCAGTCCAGAGGCTGCGCCGCGCGCCGGGGACGCGCTTCCGAGCCCGCCGGCCCCGGCTCCGTACCTGCCAGCCGCTGCGTCTCCATCAAAGTCACTGGCACGGCACCGGGCAGGCGTGGGGCGAGGGACCAACGCCGGCGACAAGGCGCCGACAAGCCGAGCCGCTAGCCACTACGCCCCCGGCCAGCGTTCCGCTCGCGGCGGGCCCTCCGCGCGCTGCAGCGTGTGGTCCGGAGAGCGGGGACCCTCTGCCCAAACTCACCCCTGGCATAGCCACAAACCGCTTCTCCGGGACTGGCAAGAGGGGTCGCCCCTTACAGCCGGCCCCCTCCCCAGTTTGGATCTCTTTGGGGGCCGCCTAGGGATAAAGGAGAGAAAGGAGGAAAGGAGGGAGGAAACGGAGAGGCCCGCTCCCCAGAGCGCGAGTCTGGGGAGAGGAGACGGCCGCAGTCGGGGTGCTGAGCGGCTGCTTATTTAGGAATCGGGGCGCACCCGGGATGGGGCTCTGCGGGCCGTGGCTTCGGCCCAGGGCGCGGGGCCTGGACGCCGGGCGCCCCTTTTGTTCTGTCCGAAGCGGTCATGTCACATAAAATGCCGATTAGAAACAGTGCCGCTGCCGCCGGGACCCGCGTTTTGCCACCAACTAACAGGATTAGCCAACAAGAGCGAGAACCCAAATTAACCATACAAATTACAAATTGCAATTCATTTGCAATACCCGCTCGCGACATTAAAACACACAAATAAATGAATTTGTGTTGGGAGGCTGCAAGGAACAGAGAGGACGCGGAGGCAGAAGCAGAAGCAGCCAAGCTGGGCTGTGGCACCTGGTGCGCTCCTTGGCCAGCCCGACCGGTCCTCCGGAAAAGACGCACGGTGCGCGGTCTCCCGGGGCGGTGGGGAGGGACGAAGACGCGGAGCGGCCGATTTCGTGCCCAAGTTCCCTGGGCCAAGGCTGTGTGTTGGGGTGGGGTGGGGTGGCGAGTGGAGGGGACCAGGCCCCGTCCCGAACCCCGGAGCCTCGTACTTGCCCCCAGAAGGGAGGCGTGCGTTCTGCTCCGCTGCCCGCAGCCCTGCGCAGAGGTGCTGGAGCAGGGACAGCTGAGCGAGGCAACCTCGAGTCCGAGTTTCTCGAAGCGAGCACGTTCGAGAGAAGCGGGGCCCTGGAGTCCCTGTCGCGTGTGGGGCGGGCTGACCCCGAGATCTGGGGCGGGCGAACAAAGAGGGGCTCTGGCCAGGCGGCCGAGCCTGCAGCGGTGTCGCAGGTTCACCGGCGGACGCTCCGTTACCAAACTCGCACTCCTCGGGCAGTCGGGCGCCTGTGCGCTCAAGGTTTCGCCCCAAACCAGATTGTCTTCGAAAGACGCCGCCTCCCCACTCTGCCGAACATCTGGACGGGCCCTTGCGAGGACACCAGGCCCGCCGGCTCTGCACCGGGCACTGCCGAGTGCGAGCTCCCGACAGCTTCCCAGGAGCGCGCGTCTGAGCATCGCCCTCCACTCTCTGGCACTCGCTCCCCTCTCCCTGCCCTGCTCTTTCGGCCCCCTCGGAACCAGGGGTCGATCCCAGCCCAGTCCGGACCTCCACGAGTGACAGCAGGGGCCGGAACGCCCGGGACTGAGGGACCCAGCTTGGCACGGGCGCCACCGTTGCCCTCTCTAGCCTTGCCCGCCCTTGTGGACTCTACGAAGAGGCACTCCAGCTCGGTGACCCGGCGCTCAAGGACTCAGAGTTTTCAACAAGTTTCGCGGGGCCTCCTGCAATCGAGTCCCCGGTCCCCTAGAGAGGGGTTGCCCAGCCCTAACCCTAATCCGGTGGTGAGCCAGGAGAGGGCAGGCGACACCCCAGCTTCTCCGGGAAGTCCAGGGTGTCTGCTGGTGAGCTGTGTCGACACCGCAGGACGCCCCTCGCCCACTCACCTTCTGCCCTCGCCGGCCAGCTATTTCGCCCAGTGCCGCCTTTGTTCTCCAGCTCAGAGAGTATCAGAGGTGCGTCAGGGGGCCCCACATCCTGCTTCGGGCTTGGGGGGCTGAGGAGGGAGCACCTGCCAGGCAGGGCTTTAGCTTGTGTCCTCCTCCATTCCACGCACCTTCTTTGGGAGGGAGCAGTCCTCCTCCTGAGAGAGAGGGAGAGAGAGACAGAGAGAGACAGAGAGACCATTGAGTCCCTTGGGTGAATTCCCAGGGCTCCAGGACCAGCACCCAGGGGTCAGGAACACGAATTACCTCCTTTGGGCCCAGAGGGAAACTGAGACACAGGGACAGGTGGCTTATTTGTGGGTGTCCTTGGAGGCACCAGGGACAGTGTGGTGCTAGGTAGGGTCCAAGAAGCCCATCAAGTGCTCTGTTGTGGGCTGGAGAGATAGCACAGAGGTAGGGCTTCTGGCATCCCATATGCCCCAGTTCCCAGCCTGCCAGAAGCCAGTGTGGTCCAAAAACAAACAAACAAAAAAGAACTCTGTTGTTTGGGTAGCTATGCTCCCACTCCCCCTGGGTGGCTTTTCTGTGTTTTTGTTTTTGTTTTTGTTTTTTCCTTTGCACTGCACTCAGGAACAACTCCCACAAAGTGTCGGGAAACCCTACAGGTGTCTGGGGATGGGTCACCATCTCTGCTGCCCTGCCCCTGAGCTTCTAGGCCATTCTACCTCAGATCAGGTCTAGCTGTGCCTAGCTTCTTGTGGAGGGGATAGTGTGGTTCTGAGAGGAGACATCCTGGGATGAAGGTCTTGATCACAGTGGGGCCACCAGCAGTGCTCCCAGGACCCTCAACTCAATACTTAACTGTGGAGGCCTATGGCCAGCACAGCACAGCATCTAATGGGTTTATTTATTTAGGGGTTTGGAGCCACACCCAACTCTGCTCAGGGGTGACCCCTGGCAGTACTTGAGGTGGGCTGTACCCTCTGGGGTGCCAGAATCCAATCAGGGTTACTGTACGATGGCACCCAAAACAAAGGCCTTCCCACATCTTCCTCTTTCCTTTAAACCTAGCCCCTTTTTTTTTTTTTTTTGGTTTTGGGCCACACCCGGCAGTGCTCAGGGGTTACTCCTGGCTGTCTGCTCAGAAATAGATCCTGGCAGGCACGGGGGACCCTATGGGACACCGGGATTCGAACCAACCACCTTTGGTCCTGGATCGGCTGCCTGCAAGGCAAACACCGCTGTGCTATCTCTCCGGGCCCAACCTAGCCCTTTTGTTTTGTTTTGTTTTATTTGTTTTTTGGTTTGTTTTTGGGCCACACCAGGTGATGCTAGGGATTACTCCTGGCTATGCACTAAGAAATTGCCCCTGATTTGGGGGACCATATGGGATGCCAGGGGATCGAATTGTGGGCAGTCCTAGGTTTGCAAGGCAAACAACCTCACCGTTTGGCCCCAGCCCTTTGGTATGTAAATCCACCTGGATCTTACTCCACCCTCCCCAACTCGGTTGAATTTGTATTGTGAATAAAGAAAAGTCAGTTTGGGGGCCTGGGGAGATTGCAAGGAAGTAGGAAGTTTATCCTGCATGCAGAAGGAAGGTGGTTTGAATCCCGGCATCCCAATATGGTCCCCTGAGCCTGCCAGGAACGATTTCTGAGCCTAGAGCTAGGAGTAACCCCTGAGTGCTGCTGGGTGTGACCCCCCCCCCAAAATTAAAAAAAAAAGTTAGTTTTGGCTTGGTGCTCAGAAAAAAACAAGAGATGTGAGGCAAACTGACTCCATGACTCTTCCTCAGGAAAGAGTTTGGTTCATTATCTTATTATTTACTGGCCTTATTTATTTAATTATTGTTGTTTTGTTTTTGGGCCACAGTTGGTGACACTCAGGGGCTATACCTGGCTATGTGCTCAGAAATCACTCCTTGCTTGGGGGACCATATGGAATGCTAGGCATCGAACCAAGGTCCATCCTGGATCATCCACATGAAAAGCAAAAATCACTCAGGCCCCTGGATTGGTTTATTAATTCCTTGCCACTGCCCTTCTTTGGACTCGTCTGCCTGGGGTGGATGTGTGGTGAGTGGGGGTGATTTCACAACGTTTTACAGGTTACCTGCATACAAGGTGAGCAGGGGCCTTCCCCAAGTCCTCTCTTCTGGCTCCAGCCCTACATGCAGTAGGATTTCAGCAGTTAAGGTGGGGCTGCCCTCACAGTCCCCCAAATTTGCCAGGCTCTGTTTCTCCAAACCCACTGCATCACCTAGTTGGAGCTCAGAATCCAAGCTCATGGGTTCTTCTAGAATCTTCTAAGCTCCCTTCACACACAGTGCATCTCTCCTCTACCCTGCTGGGAGCCTCTGAGCCTGGGGTTCTACTGAGGGAGGCTACTTGCCCCACTCTGAACTCATCTAGGGGGACCGAGCCTTCTTGGAGACCGACCCCAGAAACCCTTACATCACCTCCTTAACCTGCCTGAGGTGGGACATGACAGGCAGAAAGGGGGACCTTAGTACCACACCTATTTCTACTTTGTGGGGATAGTGAGTCAATGCTAGATGGGCCTGGGGGAGGGCCCTGGAGCAGCCCTGCTGTACAGAGCTGGGCTTTTCTCACTATTTTCAGATGGGCCGGTGGTTTCAGGTGGGAAAACTAGAGGAGTCACTGGGGCAGGACCTCTGACCAGGCCATGTGTATTCCCTCTGAAAGGACACAGCTACCTACACCCACCCTGTACCCCTGCTCTCCTCATGGGCCTGAATCCCATCCAGTGCTAGCCCCGTCCCCTGCTTCTGGCTCCCAAATCCTGAGAGCCAGCACCTATTCTCCTGGTAGCCCCTGTTCTGGAATACAGGATGCTCATACAGCTGGGGTGATGTTGCTAGAATCTTCCAGAACAAGTCAGGAGGACAGATTCCGAGGAAGTAAGGTGTGTGCCCAGGGCCATCTCCCTGATATGACATCTGTGCTCTAGCAAGACTCAATGTTGTTCCTCAGTTTGGGCTGAGCCTCTG